>NC_091392.1:162765853-163070853 GCF_032191515.1 Phaenicophaeus curvirostris
ACAGGTTCTTTTTAAGATGTTCCTACAGGTGCCTCAAAATCACAATTCTGTAGATGGGAATCAGCCTTGAACATCAGAGGCAAACAAAAACTTAGCTTGGTGAAGGTGAGGAAAGGAACCAGTAGCCTGCTTTTGCATCACTCTTGATGAAGCATAGCGAGAATTAGGTATGAGGCTGGAATTTATGAATGTGTCTACATAGACATGTACAGGCAGATGTGAGCTTGTCTTGCTATCTTCTCAGCTAGACAAATATCAATGAGATGGGTGTGGCCTTACTGCACCAGGTCTGTATCCATCCATATTGACTTCTGTGATTATCTTCCAAGGTCTAGTTCTGACATTATAGAATCAGAATGCTTTGTATTGGAAGGAACCTTAACATTCACCCAATTCTATCCCCTCTTCCATGGACAGGGACACTTTCCACTGGACCAGGTGGCTCAAAGCCTCATCCAGCCTGCCCTCAAACACCTCCAGGGATGGGGCGTCCACCACTTCTCGGGCAACCTGTGCCACTGACTCACCACTCTCACAGTAAAGAATTTCTTCCTAATATCTCATCTAAATCTCCTCGCTTTCATCTGAAAACTCTTCCCCCTCAACCTGTCCCGGCACTCCCTGATAAAGAGCACCTCCCCAATCTTTCCTGTAGGCTCCCTTTAAATACTGGAAGGTTGCTATAACATCTCTGTAGAAATGTTTCTTCTTGAGGCTGAACAACACTGACTTTCTCAACCTGTCCTTGTATGGGAGGTGCTCCAGCTCTCAGATCATCTCTGTGGCCTCCTCTGGGCTCATTCCAACAGATCCATGTTCTTCGTGTGCTGAGGAATCCAGAACTGAATGCAGGGTCCAGATGAGGTCTCACTAGAGTGAAGTAGAGGAGCAGAATCACTTCCCCTGACCTGTTGGCTACACTTCTGATGCAGCCCAGTATACAGCTGGCTTTCTGGGCTGCAAGCACACATTGTCAGCTCCTGTTGAGCTTCTCATCCCCCAGCACTCCCAAATCCTTCTCTTCAGGGCTACTCTCAATCCATTCTATGCCTAGTCTGTATTTGTGCTTGGGATTGGATGTTGGCATTATTTTGATGCATGACTGCATTTCTTCTACCTAAAAGATTTTTCATGAGTGAGGGTGTGTTGAGAGAATCAGTCTTCGGTTTGTCAATCTATTCTTACACAGATGTTGGACTGGCTGCAAAGAGTTGAGTCCATTCCCTAGCACAGCTAAAATTGCTTCTTTTTTTTCCAAAAATTTATTCTTCTATCTGCAAAACAAGTGTAAATATTTCATCACTTCAAGCAGGGTTTATAAAAAAAATCTGTTATGTGGAATGTGTTTGTTAATTAGGTTGCTATTTTGGTGTTTGAGTAAAGTAAGCACCTACTGTGCAAATGGTGAGACCTCCTGCTACCTTCAGCTTCTCTACAATTGTTGTTACTATTAAATTGTCATTACTTATGCAAAACTTCAAGAAAACAAAGAAGAAGAGGCCTACTGCAATAGAATGGAAAATTAAAGACTGATTTTCTGGTTTTGAATAATACAGCATAGTGCTGTATTCTATCTTTCCTCCATTTGCTGTTGATGGAGGAAGGCACTTCACTGCTTCAGTCTTGACAACTAGAATGCTGCAGAGTATGCCTACACGGTTCTTCTTCAAATAAAACTCATTGTTTTTAGAAGTGAATGTGATGAGCCTTTAGGTTAAGGTCATTATTCTCTCCATAGCATGTTTGTAGCATAGATTTGGGCCAGATGTTTCACATTTTTCATGCCTCAGTCATCAGCTGAATGTCTGACTGTTGACCCATATTTTGGAGAGTAAACATCAAGAAACCCTTTGTGGTAACTGTAGTTTCCTGTCAGCTGGAAAAATGTTGGAAAACTTTTCTCATGAACTTCTGTCCCTGGCCGCCTGTATTTCCTGTCCAAGATCTTTCTAAGCAGGTTGGCATGGTGACAATTGTTAGCTAACATGCAATCGTTGATTAGAGAAAAATGGAATGTAAATGGCAGTTTAGATAAACTGTAAGGAAGCTTGTTTCCTAACAGTTTCTTTTAAAGCAAGAAGGCATAGGGCAAAAGAATATAATAATACCATTTTGTGTATCATTCAGACCGGTGCCTTCACAGCAGTAACTAGCTAGCATTCGTGATTTCCTTTGTACTTGGCAACATTCACATTTCCGATGTACTTGAGCAGATTACGTTTCACAGTGGTAAACAAAATGAAAAAAAAAAACCTCAAAACCCATTATGAGACCTTGAAACAGCCTGGAAGGCTGAGTATTTGTATTCTTAGGACTGGATGTGACTTTGATTAAGATCTGTGGAAAGAATGAAATTAAATTCAATATGAGATTGATCAGGACTGCAAGTACTTCCTATACCACTATGATTTCAATTACAAGGCGATAAAGGACAGAGAGGAATTTTGAGGTCAGCGGTTGTGCCAGACTGGCAGTGTTTGTTGAAATCTCCTGCCTCATCAGCACTTGTTAATCAGGCTTGGTAAAGAGATGGATGAACTAAGGTGACTTGCTGACGTGGATTGGCTTTTAACTCACTGAAAGCTGTTGAGCTCTTTGAGAACAGGAGATCTGGGCTGAGGAGTTAGCCTTCAATCAACAAGAAGGGGTTGAAAAAACACATAGCTGTGATACTTTGAGACATGTTTTAGTAGGCACAGTGGTGTCGGGCTGATGGTTGGACTAGATGAGCTTAGAGGTCTTTTCCAACCTTAACGACTCTACAATTCTATGATCAGTCTCAATGCTTCTGTAGACACCTCTTTTCTTTCTATGTTTGTCTTCAAGCTAGAAAAAATTGATTACATGGTGCTGCTGCTATTTTTAGTTTCTGATGGACATGCAAGCTTCCAAACTGGATTGTGTCTGGAAGATTAAGCAACTTCATGGAGGAAAGCACTAAATGTGAGGTGAGTGAAACAAGGTCCCAAGCCCAAATGCATAACTAGCCACTGCAATTTGTTTGTATAACCATTCTGTGTCTGGAGGAGCGTCTGCATAATAACACAGACTTTTGTACTCCTGCTTTAAATGGAAGCATCAAAGATTGCACTTGTTGATCTTAAAGGTCTTTTCCAACCTAAACTGTTCTGTGAGTCTGTGATTGTAGTAGTATAAATAAAGTTGGATGTGACATCAGTGATTTTAGTGAGATTGTATGAATCCTTGGAGAAGATGAAAAAGCTGACTTGAAAATCTAGGTGTAAAGTGAGACTCCACAATTGGGTATAAAGTAAGGCATCAAGAAAACCAGTGACATCACTACCAGCACCAAAACTATGCAGTCAGTGTTGAAATAAGACAAAACCCAGCACAATATCACTGGAATCTACCAGCACTAGGTATTAAGTGGAAAGGAGAATCAAGAAATTCCAGCCTTTATTCCAGAGTCCCACACATCATTGCAGCTCTTTTACACTTTCTGCAAAGGTAAATGGCAGTCAAATTCCATTGTGATAATTCAGATTGAGTTCTTAGCCTGTAACTGCTGCATGGTCAACTGAAACTTCCCACTCTCTTGGCTTTAATTTCCTGCTCTCTCTTGTCTGTGGCTATGAACACACAGTACTGAAGCTTAAGGCATAAAGCCAGTGTATGTTGTGCAGTAGTAGCTAAGGAGGCACTTAAGGAGCTAGACAAAGCATGAGAAAATGGTCCCTCAGTTGTCAAAGTAAATTTGCTATATTGAGGCAAAGCTACTTTTATTTTGGTTCGTAGAAGACATTTTAGAATGTCTTGAATTGGGACAAGTTAATTGTCACCCTCTAACTGCTTCTGAATTCATGGCCAGGAGGCAAACTTATTTGGGCTGGAAACAGTACCTTGTAAACAGGTATTTCGCAATGCCTGGGTTAATAGATAGAGATTATTTAGGCACAAGCACAGTACAAATAACAAGTATGAAGTGAAGAGTAAAAAAACATTCAAGACATAGAATCATAGAATCAACATGTTGGAAAGGACCTCTGAGTTCACTGAGTCCATCCATACCTATCTGTCACCAAACGCTATCCTTAAGCACCTCACCTACCTGTCTCTTAAATAGGGATGGTGACTCAACCACCTCCCTGGGCAGCCTGTGTCTGTGCCTGATAAAGCAGCATAAAGCAAGATCTCCCATTCTAAAGTCCTTTCACTGAGATAATAAAAATATGTGGGAAGGAAAATTTTATATAATAAGGCATCATTTGCTTTGTCAAGAACAATTAGTCTCTTATGGCCAAACTGAAAGCCTAAGTGATTCATAATTAATTCTATATTATAGACTCTACCCTTAGAAGTCTACTAAATGACATTTCTTTTACCTGTTTATGTAAGAACAATTCAATGCCTGAATGACTGAGCAAGAAATGCTTTCCTTTGTGAAAAGCATTTCCCTTCTCCCATCAGAAATAATAGCATGGTTGCAAGTGATGATACAGAGAAACTTCCTTAGCGGTGCTTGGAACCCAGAGTACTAGCAATTAAAACAATCATGAAATGGAAATTCCATTCTTCAGTAAAAGCCTCAATCAATGCTCCCAGCAAGTGGCACTAGACATAAGTTGTCCCTAAACTAACATCCACAACAGGTATTCCTAGAAAAAGGAAGGCAATTTTGTAGACAATAAATCTGCTTCTCACTTGAGGAAAATCTTTTCACTTCCATTAGTTATAAATTATTCTGTAAAACCACAAACCCTCTGCCTGTGCATATACAACTGCCTCGTTACAGAATCATAGAATCATTAAGATTGGAAAAGATCTCTAAGATCATCAAGTCCAACCGTCAGCCCAGCACCACTGTGCCTACTAAACCATGCCTCAAAGTGCCATGGCCACATGGGTTTTGAACCACTGCAATATATCCCTGCATTGCACAAAAATGAAGAATTCATGAACACAGACTGGAAGAGCAGCTATAATTTATGTACTTATATGTATATATACATGGAGCAGGAAATCTACTACACACTTATTTTTCAATGAAGCTGAGAACTAAGCTTATTCTGGTGTGTAAAAAAGTTCATTACAGTTCTTTTACTTACAAACCCCTTGAAGATAAAACTAAATATCTGCTAGCACCATGTAAAATTATGTTACCCCCTGGGATGAGAGAATTCAAGGAACAGTGTGGAACAAGTGGTGTTCCTCAGAGGCTGGTATTTGGATCAGCATGGTTTAATATCTTTGTCAGAGACATGGACAGTGGAATTGAGTTCACCCTCAGCAAGTCTACCAGTGACACCAACCTCTTTGATACAGTTGATCTGCTGGAGGAAAGGGATGCCATCCAGAGGGACCTGGACAGGCATGAGAGGTGGGCCTGTGCTAACCTCATGAAGTTCAGCAAGGGCAAGGTCCTGCACCTTGGTCAGGGCAATCCCGAGCACAAATCCAAGCTGGGCAGAGAATGGATAGGGAGCAGCTCTGAGGAGAAGGACTAGGGGTGTTGGTGGATGAGAAGCTCAACATGAGCTGTCAATGTACACTTATATCCCAGAAAGCCAACCATATCCTGGGCTGCATCCAAAGAAGTGTGACCAAGGGAAGTGAAGTCATGGACGCCCCCTTCCTGGAGCTTTTCATGGCCAGGCTGGATGAGACTTTGAGTAGCCTGATCCAGTAGAAGGTGTCCCTGCCCATGACAGGGGGTTGGAACTGGAGAATCTTTAAGGTCCCTTCCAACCCAGAACAAACTCTGATTCTCTGATTCTATGATTCCCAGCAACTTGACTGTCACGTGCCTGCGTACCCCTTTATTAGCCGCTCCAAGTGAAATTGCATGCTTACACATGTCACACAAAGTTTCTCATAATGCCTTGTAGCTGGAGAAGGATGGCTAATTTCATTTATTTATTAATTATTTAAAATTGCATTTGAAAAGGGTGGCAAAGAGTGTCAGTAGAAAGGATGAAGGCTTTTTTAGTTACACAGCAAGCATGCCTTGGGGATGGATTTCCAGCACAGCAGCCTCTTTGGCCATGATCCAGCAAAGCACTAGAGTCTAGATTGGAGTTAATCCCATACTCACATACTTTGCTCAACTAGGGCCAGAATGCTGAGCACTTTGTACAGTCAAATCTCTAGTGCATTTCTGTACGATAAAGAAGTCTAAGACCAAAAAGCCACCATAAGTTCCAACTGTGTTGTGAGGATTTATTTCTGCGCTCCTGGAAAATTAACTTGAGCACCAAGCAGAAGCCAATCAATAGGTTGAAATCCAATGCATTACTATGAGGGTGATGAGGCACTGACACAGATTGCCCAGAGAAGTCATGGATGCACCATCTCTGGAGGTGTTTGAGGCCAGGTTGGATGGGCCTTTGAGAACCCTGATCCAGTGAAAGGTGTCCCTGCCCATGGTAGGGGATTGGAACTGGATATCCCTAAGATCCCTTCCAACACAAACCTTTGCATGTTTCCATAATTCTATGATACATGTGGCAGACTCTTTGGTAAAGTTAATATTGTGAGTATATACATGGTTTTGCACAGAATATCCAGCATGGATAGAACTTTTTAAACTAGAACTTTTTAAATTATCCTGTTCCAGAAGAGAAATGCAATTTGACAGCCATGCGATTGCCCAAATTGTCAAAACCCATGTGAAGTCATTTTTCTTGCAGTCATTGATTTTTCTTCTTTTTTTTATTTCTGAAAGAAAGAAGATAAAGCATGCAATCCAACCATGTTCCAATTATACGTCTTGAATGTTTTGAGCAACATTTTGTTTGGGCTGAAATATTGACTTACAATACTGACAGAATCTCATGTCAAGATAAAAGGAATTGCCAAATGACAAGACACCCTAACCTGGAAACATATGTTGCAGAAGTAATGTTTTACCAGATCATTCTTTAAAGGTCATCCTTCTTCTGTTTCATCTAGTGATTAAGGCATGGACCCCATTATGAGGTGACAATGAGATCACTTTATTGAGTGGATGTAAAACCTTATATAGTGTTTCTGTACTCAGTCAGCAGCTACCCCAGTGAATTCCCACCTGTAAGAATCCCACAGTTACGGTGATAGAGTGCAACCCACTATTTACCACAGATGTGCCCCTTATCTTCATGTTTCCCATTTAATGCATTCTTTTCTTATTAATTCGCAGGTCTTAGTGAAGATTCCAAGGTCTGAACAAGCTAGCAAGCATGAGAACATTGGCTGTTTGTTCTGTGCTTGCTGCTAATACCACAGGTATGCCAAGGCATCATCCGCTTCTGCCAGCACACACACAACAGTGGAATCTTTTATGCCCGCAAATGTCCACTGTCTCTTGCCTTCCCACTGTGAATTTTGTGAGGAGCCTGGCTCTGCCTTCCTGATGACCCCCTCACAGATATAGGAAGGCTGCTGTTAAGCACCCTCCAAACCTTCTCTTCTCTCAGCTGATCAAGCTTGTTTCCCTCTGCCTCTCTTCACAGGTTGTATGCTCCATGTCCCTAACAATTCTGGTGGCTCTCCACCAGACTTGCTCAAGTTTATCAGTATTTGTCTTTTACTGGGCCTAGTCAGACCTTAATAATCCGACTTGAAAAGAATGATGCAGTGGCTGGCTGTGTCATATGCCTTGCCAAAGTCAAGATAGGCAATAGCTGTCATTGTTTTTTTATCCTTATTCATAGATGCATCAACTTATAAGTTAAAAATGGTTTATGCTAGGCAAATCCATGTAGGATATAAAACATATGAGACCTTTCTTTACTAACTTTACTCCAAATAAACATTGAGTCATTTAGATGAGCAAAGTACTATTACAACAGGCTAAGTTCATCCTTTTCTTGGTATGGAATTGGTACACAAGGGAAGAACTGACATAGTGTCAGACTTCTCTGGGAGGGAGGCAGTTTGTATGACTTGGGAGACAGCTCTGGAGACTCTTAAGTATGGCTACAGTCTCTTCAGCTGAACAATTTCATCTCTGGATCTCATTAGTGCTGCTTCGTTGCTCTTCTCTGGACACACTCCAGAGCCTCAACATCCTTCTTGTAGCGAGGGGCCCAGAACTGAACACAGTACTATGAAATGCGGTCTCACCAGTGCAGAGTATGGGGGCAGAATAACCTCCCTGGACCTGCTGGCCACGCCGTTTCTGATACAAGCCAAGATGTCATTGGCCTTCTTGGCCACATGGGCATACTGTTGGTTCATGTTCAGTCGCTGTCAACCAACACCCCCAGGTCCTCCTTCTCCAGGCAGCTTTCTAGCCACTCACCCCCTAGCCTGTAGCGCTGCAGACTAGAGTGGTGAATCCCTAGGAGAGGTTGTCCAGAGCAGTGGTAGAGTCCTCATGCCCGGAATTATTAAAAAAATGTATGGCTGAGGCACTTTGGGATGTGGCTTAGCAAGCACAGCGGTGTCAGGCTGACAGTTTGACTTGATGGCCTTCAAGGTTTTTTTAACCTTAATGATTCTATGATTCTATGAACATTTTGAAGTAGAAAACATAAGAACAGAGAAGTGAGGAAAAAAGCTCTTGAAAAAGCTAGGAAAGGTGAACTCATTCTTGTTTGTGAGGAACCAGTAACTTGGCGTCAGAGCAGGAGCATCCGCTGGTCTCCTCAGCCCGGACCAGCGGAGAGGAAGTTCAGCACCATGGCCAGCGCCCGCGCCGGCCCGTCCGGGGCCCCGCGCTGCTGTGGGGCTGATGCCATAGGGATGATGCTATGGGGATGATTCCATGGGGATGATGCTATTGGGCTGATGCCATGGGGATGATGCTATGGGGCTGCTTCTAAGGGGTGGATTCACGACAGCGCTTCTCCACATGAGGCAAACACTTCTTCAGTCTCTTCCACAAAATCCGCAAAGCTCTAGCCTTTAAGTAAACAAAAGAAAGGATTTAGAGGTGTCAGCTGATGGGCCTGGGCAACACTTTTCGTGCTGGGGTGGAAGCATTAGACGGCTTTTTAACCATTAAAACTTGTACCACCTGCAAAGAGAGCTGTTTATGAGACTCTAGCCCCAGTGATTTCTTGGCTTGTATTGAAAGCGCTTACAAAACCCTGAGGAAATGCCAGGTTACTTTGCTATGACATTTCATACTTCTTTATTTTTCTTCACTTCAGCAGTGGCTTATTACTGCTGGCAATTCTTTTCCACAAGAAAAACATAGCGACGAGCAGAACAGTGGTGAAATTCTTAGGCTATAATCGTAAAAAGATGCCAGGAATTCACAACTGCCCAAAGCCTTACATGCTATTGACAAGGTGAAAGGGGAATTGAAAGGTCGGCAGCACTGGAGAAATTAAGACCCCTGAAGCTTTATTTTATTAAACTCACAGATGTATGGTCCTCTCTAGTTGTTTCCCACCTGGTGGTGGCCTCAGGCCTCAGATCAGACTTTATAGTCTTAAATGTCTTTTCCATTCTAAATGATTTGTGACTTTGTGATCTAGTTGCCCACTGGCTTCTTGTGCCCCTACAAGAGATGTCTTCATTTATTTGATTTCCTGAGGAGTTAGGTTTCTTGACTTTATGTTGTCACTACTCTGAGAGCAAGTAAATCAGTGCCCAGAGGATGTCTCTTGTGATCATAGAATCATGGAATAGTTTGAATTGGAAGGGACCATAAAGGATACCCAGTCCCAACTACCCTGCCACAGGCAGGGACACCTTCCACTGGATCAGGTTGCTCAAAGCTTCATCCAACCTGGCCCTGAATGCCTCCAGGGGTGGGGCGTCCATGACTTCTCTGGGGAACCTCTGCCCATGCCTCACTACCCTCTCAGTAAAGAATTTCTTCTTAATATCTCATCTAAATCTCATCTCTTTCAGCTTAAAACCATTCCACCTCATGCTATCCCTACACTCTCTGGTCAAGAGCCCCTCCCCGGCTTTCCTCTAGGCCCCTTTTAAGACTGCTATAAGGTCTCTGCAGAACCCTTTTTTTCTCCAGGCTGAACAACACCAATTTTCTCAGCCTGTCCTTGTCTGGGAGGTGTTTCAGCACCTTGGATAATCTCTATGTCCTCTTCTGGATTCATTCCAGAAGATCCATGTTCTTCCTGTGATGAGGAATCCAAAACTGAATGCAGGGTTACAGATGAGGTTTCATGAGAGCAGAGTAGAGGGGCAGAATCACCTCCCTCGACCTGCTGGTTGCACTTCTTTGGATGCAGCCTGGGATACAGCTGGCTTTCTGAGCTGCAAATGCACACTGCCAGCTCATACTGAGCTTCTCATCCACCAGCACTCCCAAGTCCTTTTCTTTAGGGATGCTCCCAACCTATTCTCTGCCCAGCATGTATTTGTGTTTGGGATTGCCTTAATCTAAGTGCAGGACCTCGCCCTTCACCTGTTAAACTTCATGAGGCTCACACAGACCCACCTCTCAAGTCTGTTTAAGTCCCTCTGGATGGCATCTCTTCCCTCCAGCATGTTGACTGCACACCACAGCTTGGTGTTACCAGAAAACTTGCCGAGGGTGATATCAATCCCACTGTCAATGTCTGTGACAAAGATGTTAAACAACACTGGTCCCAATACCAACCCCTTGAGGAGCACCACTTGATACCTATTTTATCTATCCTCCTGATACTCTCTGAAAACTGTCAGCACTTGTGCCACAGGCTGACACAGGGTCTTCAGTCTACATCCCCTTCACAGAACTACTTGTGGAGACTTGCCTCTCTCTTGCAAAGACTTACCCATCCGTCAGTTTAAATGCTCCCCTTCCCTAGGAATTCAGTGCACTCCTGCCCCTCCTGTTTCACTTTTCCTGGACACCATGTCTTTGCAAAGGCCTTCACCTTCCTCTATTGGTGGAGCTGCTCTCCAACTCGAGAGCTCTAAATGACCCCACAGCATTAGGGAGCCTGGAGCAGGAGTCCTTACTTAAACCAAGAAGAAATGGCCTTACGTTGCACCAGGGGCACACTGCTGGCTCATGTTCAGTCGGCTGTCAACCAACGCCCCCAGGTCCCTCTCCTCCAGGCAGCTTTCTAGACAGACTTCTCCTAGTCTGTAGCACTGCATAGGGTTGTTGTGCCCCAAGTGCAGGACCCGGCATCTGGCCTTGTTAAACCTCATGCCGTTGGACTCAGCCCAGCGGTCCAGCCTGTTCAGATCCCTTTGTAGAGCCTCCCTACCCTCCAGCAGATCGACACTTCCACCCTGCTTAATATCGTCCACAAACTTGCTAAGGGTGCACTCGATGCCTTCATCCAGGTCATTGACAAAGACATTGATAAAGTTGTAATGGATAAGCTTAGAGATCTTTTCCAGCCTTAATGGTTCTACTATTCTTACCCTCCTCATCTCCTACACCACCAGTGACTGCGGGAAACAGGTGGAGAAAACATCCCCCAGCCTTCCTGGAGGTGAGAACCTGCTGGAGGAAACATCTCACTCAACCCCCCCACCCCTTGCTTAGCGGGCAGGGCCGGGAGCGTCTTCCCAGCCACTTGCAGCGGCGACAACACTCCCCGTCCCCACCTGCGGGGCACCAGAGGACCCGGCGTGGGGACACGCATCCCACCCCGCCCCCGCAGCTCCCGCCTCCCCCCGGCAGCTCCGCCGCGGGCCCCACCGGAGCCGGGATGCTGGCGGGGCGAGCCGGGGCCGGGCACCTTCCCCCCGCTCCGCCGCCGCCGCTGCTGCTGCTGCTGCTGCTGCTGCTGCTGGCGCTGCCCGGCCCGGGGCCGGCGGGTGAGTGAGTGCGCGGAGCAGCGGGCACCGCATCCCACCCCGCATCGCGGGGCGAGAGCCGAGGGGCGGCGGGGGTCACCCCGCATCCCGGCTCGGGAGGGGGCGGTGGGTGGGAAGTTTCCGGCGGGGCAGTCAGAAAAGGCTGAAAAATAGTGATGGACAGACTAATTTAAAGATCGTGTTGGTTTGTTTGTTCTTTTGTTTGTTTGTTTTTCTGTTTGTTTGGTTTTTTCGTTTCTTTTCTTTGAAGCCTTTTCATAGAATCATAGAATAGTTTGGGTTGGAAGGGACTTTAAAGCTCATACACTTCCAACCCCCCTGCCGTGGGCAAGGACGCCTCCCACTGGATCAGGGCATTTAAAGCCCCATCCAACCTGGCCTTGAACACCTTCAGGCGTGGGGCATCCACAACTTCTCTGGGCAACCTGTGCCAGTGCCTCCCCACCTTCTCAGTAAAAGATTTCTTCCTAATGTCTCACCTGAATCTCCTCACTTTCAGCTGAAAATCGTTCCCCCTTATCCTATCCCTGCCCTCCCTTGGCAAAGAGCCTCTCCAAAGCTTTCCTGCAAGCCTTCTTTCCGTACTGGAAGGCTGCTATAAGGTATCCCTGCAGCCTTCTCCTCTCCAGGTTGAACAACCCCAACTCTCTCAGCCTATCCTGTATGGGAGGTGCTCAAGCCCTCATATCATCTTTGTGGCTCCCTCTGGACTTCCTCTAAGAGAACTGTATCCTTCATGTGCTGAGAACTCCAGAACTCAATGCAGTTCTGCTGGAACAGCCTGAAAGAGGAACTTGGATAGGATTGCATGTTTTGTTAGGAAATGCTCATGTGTCCTTTGGCAAGGGCTAGGTGCCTCGCATTGATTTTCCCTTTCTAATAGTTGGCTTTGACATACTTAAACTAGGTGCTTAAATGCTGCACTAATGCATGAGTGTAAGAGCAGGGGCTCTCAGGTAACCCTTGCTACCCATTCAACTGCTGGGGAAAAGTTGATGAGAAAATGAGAGTAACCTGCCCTAACCCACAAAGCCAGCAGCCAGGGATGTCCTAGGCTCTGCCTAGCACCTGGGCTGCACCACAGTGGGTGTGAGGCCTTGGGGCTCTCTGACAGCCGTTGCCATCCTCATCATCTACTCTTTAATTACAGCGCTGTAGTCACAGTCTTATCTAAAGATTTGTACCAGCAGGAGAGCTGGAGGCTCTTGTGTCTCTCCCACCCAAGCACTCCCAGGCTGGTACGCACATTTCTGTTTGTGCCCACACGCCATGGGAGCAGCTCCGTGGCTGCTGCACATTCTTGTCCTCACCTTCAGATACCTTGGACACACAGAAACTACCTTGCCTGGAGCATAGGGCTCTTTTGGTGGTCTCCATATGATATGTCCTGCCTTGGCACAGCGGTTAGTGCTCTGACCAACAGTCATGGTGATGCAGGGCATCTCTGGGGAGCTCTTGGGTTTTGGTAACCATTCCTTCTCTGTCTTCTGTTGTCACTGTTCGAGTCTTTGTAGGTGGAGAAGGAAATTCTAAATAGAACAAGAAAATACAGATAAGTTGGTGCCAGCATGTTGAGCATGAACTTCTCCTTTCTCGTCCCCTTTTCTGTCCCTATAAGCCATTTGCAAAAGACAGGAGCATTGCTATAACTGTGCATTTCTCCCCCAGCCCAGTATGTTCTGCTACAAGAGTAGGGGACTAATGTCATGGATTTCCACAGGAGGATTCTGTTTCTGATGCTCCACAACTGCAAGCACATGCTTCAAACTGTAAAGATCTTCCATACAGGCTTCTGTCTCGTTCAGTGTCAGATAGTGCTCTCCCATCAGTTTGAGTTTCTTCATCTATGGAAACAGGATATGTTATGTGATCTTTGGTAAGAAAAGCACAGATGAAATGTTTTTATATTGCTTATATTGCCTAGAAAAAGGCAGGAAAATTATGATCATTGTGAAATATGGCTGTGGGGGTTGGAGACATTTTTATTTTTAATTTAGGAAGCATATTGAGAGATATAAACCATATTCTTATTTCTAGGGCTAGGATTTCAGTGGCCTGAAAGTGAAACTTTCCCCTGGTACATCTGGGCTGACAGTTGGACTTGATCTTAAAGGTCTTTTCCAACCTTAATTGTTCTATGATTCTATGAATTGTCGACTCTTACAGCAAGACATTACAACTACTGTTCCAGCCAGAAAAGAACATAACCCTCTTACAAGAAATGCTCAGCAAACTACCAGAAGGGTTAATGCTGATAGAAAGAAGAGAATGAAAGGAAAAGAAGAACAACTCACCTGTTCTCTTCTGCTACCTGTTAAACCATGGCTGGGCATCAGAAGTATTTTTACCGAATGAAATAACTGAGGTTACACCATGAGAAATGAGAACAAAGCAACCATCAGTGAAATACTAGAGTAGAGCAGAAACAGACTAAAAAAAATGCAAAAAGAAGAAATAAATTCCCATGAAACTCATTGCCATGGAGATCTGTCACAACTAACAATTCAGTCTTGTGCATGGTTGTGGGCTTATTTGCTCAGCTGATCATATGTAAACTAGTGTTCCTCTGCTAAGAACTTGGATGTAGCTGTTGTTTGCAAAGCACAACCGTAAGTTTTATATTATATACAGTTATTGGCTTCTCAGGATGTATTATAACCTATCATAACCTCAGGAGCAACTGAGAGAGCTGGGGTTGTTTAACCTGGAGAAGAGGGGGCTGAGGGGAGACCTTATTGCTTTCTACAACTACCTGAAAGGAGATTGTGGAGAGGAGGGTGCTGGCCCCTTCTCCCAAGTGACAGGGGACAGGACAAGAGGGAATGGCCTCAAGCTCCACCAGGGGAGGTTCAGGCTCGACATAAGGAAAAAATTCTTCACTGAAAGGGTTATTAGGCAATGGAACGGTCTGCCCAGGGAGGTGGTTGACTCACCTTCCCTGGAGGTGTTTAAGGTGCAGGTGGATGAGATACTGAGGAGCATGGTTTAGAGATTGGTGGGAATAGTTGGACTCGATGATCCGGTGGGTCTCTTCCAACCTGGTGATTCTATGATTCTATTCTATGATTCTATGATAAGTCTACTGGATACAATAACAGCTCAGTGCAGTTCACCTAATAAACCTAGTGTAAAAGAAGCACAGTTTAGCCCTTTGCCATTCTCTCTGCTGCTTATTGTAAGAAAGTACCTAGTGGGGTTTTATATCAATGGACTCGTTAAAGCATCGAGCTTTGGGTAAGAAAAAATCAGCTGACATATTGCCCAGGAGCAGGTTGGTCAGAGAAGTCATGGATGCCCAGTCCCTGGAGGTGTCCGAGGGCAGGTTGGATGAGGCTTTGAACAACCTGATCCAGTGGAAGGTATCCCTGCCTGTGGCAGGGGGTTGGAAAAAGATGATCTTTGAGGTCGCTTCCAACACAAACTATTCCGTGATTCTGTCTTTCTATGTAAAAGGCTTTAGAATGTGCTTTTGGAGCAGAAATTTGCTAATGAAGAAAAATATTTCTTACCCTGGAACAGCCAGGGACGCACATCCATTCTCGATGCAGCATATACTACCTGGATAATTAAAGTGCCTGAGGGAAAAGTACTGAAGAGTTGGTGCACCGCAAACCATTCCAGCAGCCTGGAATTTGCACCTGTGGTGGAAGGTGCTCCTAGTACCACATGATCAGAGAGCTGAAATTTGGAGCTCCTGTGTGTGAAAGCACCACTGTTCAGCACTATTCACAGAAACAATCTGCTACACTGATATAAACCTTTTCTGAAATAATTTGTGCTAGAGGTGGTCCAGGCCTCACACATGCAGGGAACAGGAGTTCTAATTCTCACATGCTTATTTAGCAGCAGATTAAAGGCTCTTACTACTTAAGAAAAACTTTATAATAAACTGCTTTGTCATAGTTCTCTTTTTGGGGAAAAAAGTTAGAGTTCAGGATGCTGAAGTTCATTCTAGCGTAGCAGATAGTAGCAGAGAGTACAACACTGATTTCTTATACTCATTTAAATTTGTGGTGACACATTCAGTGATGTCACTGGGGCCAGGATTTTACCCTACTAATATTAACTGATGGACTCTTTCCAGATGGGTTGGTACCATTGGAAATACAGAGCATAATTCAACAGCATCAATTCACTACCCAGAAAACAGTGAGTAGAAATGGCACTGCTCAGTTCATAGAAAGAGCTTTGCTGCCTGGGGCAAGGCTTCTCAGCTTGTCACATCAGAGTGACAAAGCTTTGTATGTAAAGACTTTTTACTGACCTATTTACATCACTGACTCATCAAAATAACTTTAAAACTTTTATGTATTATGTCGTATTTATATAACGCTATAGTTATTTTATTCTGGGTGAAGATGGTGCTGTAGAAACAATGGGTTTTCTTACATGTCATGGCTGTGAGCTGACATCTTAAAAAATGGCCAAGTCTTTGACATCCTGTGGTTAACTGCTGAGTTGCTTTGGGAGAGAAGAATCTTCCACTGATTTTTAACCACATTTTGGGCTTCCGAGGTGTTCTGTTAAGCTCACAGTGCCTGGCATCAGTCCTTAGTTAGTCTGATTCATGCAACTCAGTGGTGATAAGCCAAATTGTCGCTTATATGTGGAAACTAAGACTGTAGCCCTCTTCTATTCCTATGAATAGTCCATCTCAGTTGCTGCAACCTTTTATGTATTTGTAACCCACAGCTCTTCTTGTAATGAAACAAGTAGGTTTCCCTCAGTAAGTTTGCAGATGGCAACAAATTAGGCAGAAGTATTGATCTGCTTGAGGGCAGTAAGGCTCTGCAGGGGGTCTGGACAGACTGGATTGATCGGCTAAGGCCAATTGTATGAGATTCAACAAGGCCAAGTGCCAGGTCCTTTACATTGGTCCCAACAGCCCCATGCAACACTACATGGTTAGGGAAGAGTGGCTGGAAAGCTACCCCACTGAAAAGGACCTGGAGGTGCTGATTGATGGCCAGTTGAGTGCCAACTCAGCAGAAGGGGCGTGGCCAAGTGAGAGGGTATGGCCAATAGAAGGAGATCGTCGAGCAGAAGGGGCATGGTTGAAGGTCAATGGCATCCTGGCTTATATAAAAAAATGGTCTGACCAGCAGGAGCAGGGAAGTGATTGTCCCCCTGTACTTGGCACTGGTAAGATCATACCTTGAATACTGGGTTCAGTTTTGGGCCCCTCAGTACAAGAAAGATATTGAGGGGGTTGAGTGTGTCCAGAGGAGGGCAACAAAGTTGGTGAAGGGTCTAGAGAACAAGTCTTATGATGAGCAGCTGAAGGAACTGGGATTGTCTAGCCTGAAGAAGAGGAGGCTGAGGAGTGAAAAGAATTTCAGCAGGACACTATTTATTCATGATTTCTAATCTCCAAGAAGTTATCACTGGGAATCTTTGCTGCATCAGAATCCTCAGACCAGCCATATCTCTGCATATGATAATCTTACAGGTATGCGCTGCTTTTTTGTAAACAGCTGCTTTCCAGGATCTGAGGCCCAGGGACCTGCTAGACTCTTGTAAAAAAAACAGTTCAGGATTATAGAATCATACACTCACTGAATGACTGGTTTTGGAAGGGAGCTCTTCAGGTTATCTCATCCAACCTCCCTGCTCAAACAGGACCACTTTGAGCCATTTGCCCAGGATCATGTTCAGCTGGATTTTGAATATCTCCAAGGGTGAAAAGTCCACAGCACTTCTGAGCAACCTGTGACAGTGCTTGGTCACCCTTGCAGTAAAAGAAAAGTTTTCCCTGATGTTTAGAAGAACCCTCCTGTGTTCCAGTGTGTGCCCGTGGCCTCTGGTCCTGGCGCTGGGCACCACTGAGAGAAGCCTGACTCAGCTGTTGTTGCAACCTCACTTCAGGTATTTATAGACACTGATGAGATCCCCATGAGCCCTCTCTCCCTGCACAGCTCCAGTCCTTCCAGGCTTTCTTTATAGGAGAGATGCTCAAGCCCCTTCAACATCTTCATGGCCCCAGTTGAGTTCTCTTTGGTACATCCTTTTGTATTGAGGAGCCCAGAACTGGATCCAGTAGTCCAGGTGTGGCCTCACAAGTGCTGTCTAGAGAAGACCTCATTTGATCTGCTAGCAGCACTTCTCCTAATGCAGTCTGAGATACTGTTAGCCTTCTTTATGGCAAGGGCCCAGTGCAAGCCCATGTTCAACTTGGTGTCCACCGGCAAACTTCAGTCCTTTTCTGCCAATCTGCTTTCCAGCTGCTCAGTCCCCAGCACATATTGGTGCTTGGGGTTGTTCCTATCCAGGTGCAGGGCTTTCAGTCTCCTACGTGTCCAAGATGTGCAAGAACATGTGTGAGAAGGAATCCATCTGTGCCAAGCCTGAACAAAGGAGGTGATTTCTCTGCATTGGAACAGACTAAAATCTAGATCTGAAACTGAAGGCATGGCAATGCAGATAGGTCCCAGGTTATGCAAGCAAGGTTAAGGGACCGGTGTCACCACAGAACCTCCTGCAGCATCTGTGAAATCAGGTTTGAGGATTCCAGCTACCTCTTTTCCCACTTCTGCTTTAAAATGCCAAAGGAAGAACCATTTTTGAGATATTTCAGTATTTCCTGCCTCATCTGGAAACTAGATATAAACAAGTAGTTCCACAGGCAGGAGGAGCGATGGTGCCTAGTTTCTCATGACCTTTTATCTCCTGTTTAGATTATCCTGCATGCATGAATGTGAGCTTTGTTCCAAATAGTTCCCATGGAGTGGATTCTATACTGCCTCTGCTACCACAGGAACCAGGGAAGGGCAAGAAGCTGGTGAAGGGACTGGAGCACAAGGCTTATAAGAAGTGGCTGAGGGACTTAGGTTGTGTAGTCTAGAGAGGAGGAGGCTGAGGGGAGCTCGTCGCTCTCTGCAGCTCCTGGAGAGGAGGTTGTACCAAGGTGAGTGTTGGTTTCTTTTCCCAAGGAACAAGTGATGAGATGAAAGAAAATAGCCTCAAGTTGTGTCAGGGGAGGTTTAGACTGGATATTAAGAAAAAAATCTTTATTGAAAGAGTCATGAAGCTCTGGAAGAGGCTGCCCAGGGCAGTGGTGGAGTCCCATCCCTGGAGGTGTTAAAAAACTCTGTGTTGCCATGGCACTTCAGAACATGATTTAGTAGGCACAGTGGTGTCGGGTTGACAGTTGGACTGGATGATCTTAGAGGTCTTTTCCAACCTTAATTATTCCATGATTCTATGATCCTACAAACCCTTTCATAAGCCCTTCCATCCATATATAACAAAGAAAGATAAACACATAGGCTCATACAAACTCCAGACAGTGGAGAATCACTCACAGTGATCACAAAATGAGCAACAAAGCAGAATATATTCCTACAAGTGTAAGCTCAGATAATAATACTCTTCAGATATTTTATTTCTAATGATTCCTTATAGAGGCAAAGGGACCTTTTGCCTCCCTTTTTCATCCTTCATTGGCATGGGTGCGCCTAGGTTATAGTGGACATGCCATGGTTTTAATCTTGTTTAGTAAATTTTACTTTTCTGTCTGGAACTGGACTTGGAAAGAATGGTTTAGATGAATCATGCAAAAGGAAGTATTTAGAAAAAGAGATCATTTGGAAAAATTTATCTTTGTTTAGGATTTAGTAAATATGGGCATCAGATGCTAGGAATGATGTAGCGCACCAGATGTTTTTATGTATGTTAGGAAAAGGAAGCATCAGGGTTATAGCATAGTGAAGCTGTTTGTTAACCTTCCTGGCAAGTGCTGAAGGGAGGACTTACACATAAAATATAATATCTGTAAACTTCGAGGTATGTGGAGGTGTGGAATTAATCATCCTGCAAGCTTGTTTCAGATGCTCAGCTGACGTAAAATGATGTAATTCCACTGGACTCAGTGCAATTAAGTTGATTTATACCCGCTAAGTATGTCATACCTACCTCTATATTTAATTTGTTTCCTAATAAGAGTTGAGATCAGAATATAAACAGTATTCAACACTCCTTCAGGAGTTATTCCATTATTTTATTAGTAGAATGAAATACCATAACCTGCGTGGCCAGCAGGTCAAGGGATGTAATTCTCCCCATCTACTCTGCTCTCGCGGGACCTCAATTGGAGTATTGTGTTCACTTCTGGAATCTCTGACGTAAGAAGGATATGGAACTGTTAGAACGGGTCCAGAGGATGGTCACAGGGCTGGAAAACCTTTGCTATGAGGACAGGCTGAGATAGTTAGGAATGTGAAGCCTGGAGAAACAAAGGCCTCAGCGAGACCTCATAGTGGCCTTCCAGTACCTGAAGGAGACCTACAAGAAAGCTGAGGAGGGACCTTTTAGAAGGCCATGCAGTCATAGGATGAGGGGTAATGGCTTTTAAGTGGAAGTGAAAAGGTTTAGATTAGACATTAGGAAGAAATTCTTCACAATGAGTGTGGTGAGGCACTAGCATATGTTGCCTAGGGAAGCTATGGATGCTCCCTCCATGGAGATGTTCAAGGCCAGGTTAGATGGGACCATGAACAGCCTGGTCTAGTGGGACATTCCCTGCCCATGGCAGGGGCATTGGAACTAAATGATCTTTAATGTCCCTACCAACCCAAACCATTTTATGATTCTATGATTCTCCCCCTTCTGCTCTGTTCCTGTGAGACCTCACCTGGAGCCTTGTGCTCAGGACATGGATCTGTTATGAGTCCAGAAGAGGCCATGGAGATGATCTGAGAGCTGGAGCACCTGCCATATGAGGAAAGACTGAGAGAGCTGGACTTGTTCAGTCCATATAAGAGAAGGCTCTGTGGAGGTGTTACAGTGGCCTTCCAGTAATTAAAGGGGTCCTACATGAAAGCCTGGTAGGGGCTCTTTACTGGAGAGTGCAAGGATAGGATGAGGGGGGACAGTTTTAAGCTGAAAGAGCGGAGATTTAATTGCGATATTAGGTAGAAATGTTTTCCTGTGAAGGTGGTGAGGGACTACCACAGGTTGCCCAGAGAATTTGTGGATGTCCCATCACTGGAGGTGTTTAAGGCCATGTTGGATGATCCATGTCAGGGGTTTGGAACTGGCTGATCTTTAGAGTACTTTCCAACCCAAACCATTCTATGATTCCATGATTCTATGATAAAAAATTCTTCTCTGGGTCTTGGAAAGAATTGTAAATAGTCAATAATAACTTACAAATAATTATGTCTATAAATCAAATGTGAAGTTTGCTAATGTACCTTAGTGATCTTGTAATTTCATGTGACTTGCAAAGAATTTAAAGAGTAGTTCTAGAGATGCTTGAGGCTTTCAGAGCTGTCCATGAAATACAGACAGACAAAGAAAATTTTTGAATCCCCTTGAGTTACTTGATCTTCCAAATTATATTCTCGAAAGTGGCTGAGTGCCCAGGAGTCTAAAATAGAGAGAAACTGGTAGAGCTGCTGTTGCTTAGTGACTTAGCACATCTACACTGTATCTAGAAAGTGCCCAAGCACTTGGCTGGTCACTTGAGCACAGTGACCTAAACTGCCAGAGGCAGAATAACTTGACTAGTTAAGATTATGTGACCATACATTGACTTCCATGGACACACCAGACTTTGTGGGAGCTTGTCCAGAGAATATGTTCAAAAACCATGCGGCTGTGACACTTCAGGACATGGTTTAGTAGGCACGGTTGTTGGACTGATGGCTCATCTTGATGATCTTAGAGGTCTTTTTCAGCCTTAGTGATTCCACGATTCTATGATTCTATACTTTCAATGCTATGATTTGAAGTCAAGTGGGCATTTATGAATGTAAATACCATCAGAATTTAAAAAGCCTCTTGCTGGTGTCCTCTGTAATCTGAATTCCCAGCTGAAAAATCCCTCTGAGCCATGCCAAAGGTGAAAGGAAAGCAGCAGAAATAGGTGTTACCACAAAAGGGAATTACAAGAAATTGTTTCTTTCTCCCTAGTATTGGAAGTCAATTGCTGAGAAAATAGGAGTCAGAACTAAGTTGTTATAGGGAGAAGAAAGGATTGCACTGAGATGGAGTGTGGGGTGAGGGCTGCAAAGGGATTGGGAGCTGTTCCTGCAACTTCTTTTGGTATTGCAATGGGAAGGGAAGGGCTGGCTCAAGAGTTACTTCATTTCTCTCAATACGCTTGTGGTAATGATGTAATTTAGAGATGGTTTCTGAAGACAGCCTAGAGATGAAGTTAAGGGCCTCTCTAATCTGCTGGCAGTTGCTGGAGGTGTGAGCTTTTTCTGATAATTTTATACTCAACATAATTTTTCTATTGATTCTGGAAAAATAACTTCCTGATTCCTGACACAGAATGTTTTTTCTAATCCTATTCAGTGGAAAATATTATCTGTTCCTTCAGTCACAGACCACAAAGAAGATGATCCCCAGAAATACTTCTACTTCAATAATTGGCCTCTTCTTAATCTTATGTATCTAAGAACAACTGGAAAACGGTCTTTTCAAATAGAATCATAGAATCATGGAATCATTAAAGTTCAAAAAGACCGCCAAGATTATCAAGTCCAACCGTCAGACCAACACCACCATGACTACTAAACCATGTCCCAAAGCACTACACATTCTTTGTACATCTCCTAGGATGGGGAAACCACCACTTCCCTGGGCAGCCTCTTCAAGTGCATCACCACTCTTTCAGTAAAGAAATTTTTCCTAATATCCAATCTAAAACTCCAGTGGCACAACTTGAGGCCATTTCCTCTCGTCCAATCACTTGTTACTTGGAAAAGGAGACCAAAAATCACCTCCCTACAACCTCCTTTCCGGGAACTGCAGAGGTCTCCCCTCAGCCTTTGTGCCTTTATTCTTCAGACAAAACAGCCCTGGTTCCCTCAGCAACTGCTCATAAGACCTGGTTTCCAGACCTTTCATCAGCCTTGTTACCCTTGGAAAAATTGCAATGCTCTGTTTACTATTATGCAGTGCAACAATGATCTATCATATCAGACATCAGCAGAAATTCCAAAGCTGTATTTGAAGTACAGTATCTTGTTCATCTTTTCCTTAATGATTCATTTTCTTTAGGATAATTTTATTCTTTGGAAGTTTAGCTGGACAATACTCCCATACACTCTTCATCTTTGCACAAGAGATCACACTCCAAAGATATTTTGGAGCTTAAAAATGCAGATAGGATATATGATCTTTATTCTAAGGTGCTTTTAAAAATCCCACCAGGCAAATCTGTGTTTCTTTAGGCATGCAGGTACAATAGAAAGTCTTGTCTGAGCCTTTAGACAAACAATCTCATGGAAAACTGAGTTGATTAAAATGTGCTATTAGATATCTACTGTAATCCATAGAGGCTAATAAGGGACTGGTCTCAAAACATTACTGGCTAGAATATATAATATGTTGGTTTTAGGTGATAGATATATCAGGATTTTCCTGCTTCCTTTGGAACTTATGAGTCTGAACTACCTCAGTGGAGCTAATGGTTTTTTCCTGTAGTTCATCCTAAAGTTTACTTTGCATAACTTCATCCTCTTACTCATAGTCTTACCACATGGCCCATGGTCCCTCTGAAATTTAAAATTACATATGCTGGTAGGTAATATACGCATGGCTAGTTTCTCTGTCCCCTGGCACTGTCATTAGACTACATTACACTTTTCTAGATTTTGAAAAATCTCTTTTTCTAACATAATCATCGTTGTGACATTAACATGTAACTATTTGCTGGTTTGCTCTAAATTTCACCCAGTTGCCACCCACCTGAACAATGTATTAACCTGGACTGCTCACTAAATCAGTGACGCAACAAAGCTGCCAAACAAATTTACATAATTCTAAACTAACAGGAAAAGTTGGTCTATATTGTGTTTATGGGCTATCTTGTGTTCAAAAGAGGCAAATCAACCTATACCTCTTCCTAGGCTCCATTTGCCCAAGTCTTCTAGCATGAGGTCATTATCTTTCCTTTTGCAAGACATTTCTTTCCTTTATAACTGTAATAAATGTGAAATTGAAGCAGACTCTTAACTGAAATAGAGGGAACAGTCTCCATAGAATTTTACGCTTGAAAGGAAATGGAAAAATAGCAGGAAACATCTATCGGTGCTTACAGCCCTCTATTTTGATATTGAAGGACACAGAAAGAAATAGAGTGTCTTTTCTAGTTAAAAGGGCAGAGAACATCACAGAATCATAGAATTGTTTAGATTGGAAAAGATATTTAAGATCATGAAGTCCATCCTTTAATCTTACACTGCCAAGTCACCACTAAAACATGTCCCTAAGAACCACATCCACAGGGTTTTTAAATCCCACCAGGGATGGTGACTCAAACACTTCCCTGGGCAGCCTGTTCCAATTCTGGTCAGAATTGATATGCAGAGATATGAAGAAAAAAATTACCGAGTCATCCTGCAGGTGGGATGGGTGGAAAAACAGGAGAGTTAACCTTTGACTAGTGAAGAATTTTAGAAGTTTATTTTGCATGTGGCTAGCACTCTTGGTGTCAACAGGAATAATTCAAGTACCTCTGGGCCTCTTTCAAAGATTTTAAACTTGCAGAGATAGAGCACAGCCTTTTCTCCCCCCTCACCTTCACGGCTCCAAGTATCTTGCCTAGCAGGTTATATATACAATCACAGAATGGTTTGTATTGGAAGGGAACTCAAGTCCCATCCAGTTCCAAACACCCTGCCATGGACAGGGACACTTTCCACTCTATCGGGTTGCTCAAAGCTTCATCCAACCTGGCCTCGAACATCTCTGGGGATGGGCCACCTACTGCTTCTCAGGACAATCTGTTCCAGTGCTTCATCACCCTCACAATAAACATTTCTTCCTAATGTCCAATCTAAATCTCCTTTCTTTCAGCTTAAAACCTTTCCACTTCATCCTATTTCTGCACTCCCTGATAAAGAGCCCCTCCCTAGCTTTCCTGTAGGCAATCTCCATGGCGTCAGGAGATGGAAGGCACTGCTGCACTTTGCCATCAGTAGTTTTCAAGACTCTCCACAAGCGTGGCTGTCAGCATGAAGCAAGTTGTGCCACTGGAGCAGCAGTGTGATCCTAGTGTATGTGCTAGAGCTGGAGCTGGTACAGAGAGTTGTTTTGCTACATACTGCAGGACAAGGCTACCACATCACCTGCCTCACACTTGCAGTGTTCAGTCCAATGCTTGAAAAAGTCAGAAGGCCCAACACAAAAAAACACCAAGGCTGTGCTTGTAACTCTTTTTAGTTAACAAAACTGAGAAAATCAATTATGACCACTTTCAAAACAGTTCTCTTCTGAGGTGACACACAGCTGCATATGATGCTGCCAAAGTTCAAAGCAATTCTGCAGATCATTTTCTGAAAGGCTGTTGAGGATCTTCATTGGTTTTGCTTTCACATCTTCTACTGACAAAAAAATGGGTTCCTTTGAGCACCAACTTGATTTTTGGGAAGAGGCAGAAATTGGAGGGAGCTGGGTCTGGCAAACAGGGTGGGTGCTCAAAAACAGTGATGTTCTTCTTAGCTAAATCCAGCTTCCTAGATGAAAAGTTGTGGGCTGATGCATTGTCTTGATAACTCAATGTTCACTTTAGCATACTGATATTTTCTGACCAAGAGTAATTAAATGTCTCTATTTGAACATGTGTCCACTCGCACTGAGTGATACAATCGAGTTGAGCCTTGTCTCATTTTGACAGTTAGAACATGCCCTATAATCATCTCTTTGTCTCTCCTCTCCCACTCTTGGTTCCTGAGCTACAGAGTTTGTCTCAGGTTTTTATGTCAGACCTCAGAGACTGTTACATCTTTATATTTGCATTCTGGTTTCTACACCACTTTAACCTCTTATTCACATTTCCAAGCCCTTTTGCAGGGGCAGGATGAGCCCCAACTTACAACTAAAGTGGTGAAAATTAGTTTTGAGAATGACCAACAGCAGCATGCAGAAGAGCAGCCCCGTAGCCCGGCTCAGCAATGCAACTAGGACATGGACCTACAGGTTTTGGTTGTTTAAATCGCAAGACTATAACCTGTGTTATGAGCCAAAGGCTTTGTTTACCAACTAATTGCTTACTAAGTGTTTACCACTTATTTTGTTAACTATGCAGTAAAAAGAGCAAGAGTCTCTTTCCTGGTCTTTGGAGCTGTTAGCTCCTGGGATGTTTGCAATAGCTGTCCAAGTGAGTACAAGCAGAGCCGTGTCTTTGTGCACTTGGCACCAAGACTGCTCTTGGCATTTGACCGCTGGTGAGTGATCCAACTACTCTAAATCCTCCAACTATTGCGTTAACTCATGACCCAGGATGAATTCTTGCCAGTGACATGGAGGAAAGCGAATTGCTACTTGTTTTACAAGAAAGGATAATAGCAGAGACACTAAACCAAGGGGAATTATTATATCTCTTTGGACCACTAGAAGTTCAATTACATTCATTTTTTATCAAATACTTTCTGTTCCTTTTGGCTACAAAGCATTTTAATCAGCAAAAAAATTAAGTACATTGAACTGCCAAAAAAAATGTAATCACAACCCCCAAGATAAAAGTTATCACTTTAAAATATGTTTTCTTATTTGTGTTCTTTAATAACTTGGATAACTAAAACTCAAGGACATTCGTTTTGGGTGTTCCTAGCCCAGATAATAAAATCAATCCATGTGGTGGAGATCTCGTAAGATAAGTTTCACAAGGGAAGGCAGTCATTTTCAGTGGCAGTCATCTGGCAAAATTAGACAATTTATTATACATTCTACAGATTTGTGGGACAAATAGATGAGATTCAGAGCACGATCTTCTGACCATTTGAATCTGAACCAAACCCAAAGCACTAAGGGTGTTACAAAAGCTAAACCAAGATCTCACTTTGGATCCAAAGTTCATAACGTAGGCAAAATGAAGTCTGAAACAAGTCCTTATGGAATATGAGGAGGCAAATCATTATTCACGCTCCAGTCGACTCTAATTAAAGTCAAGAAAAACTGAGATGATAGAGATTTTTTAAAAATGAAAGCTAATCTGGTGTCCTGCTAAACAGCATGGGCAGTCACTTCAATGGAATTTCAACTCCTATCTGAAACATAAGAAAAGTATGCAAAAGGCTGTTAAATATGTGCCTTGCTTAAGCCTGGAGGATGTAGTAAATATGTCTGCACTAGGGCAGGGTCAGTAAATATGGTTTCTCAGAAGTCTATCATCCTAGATTAGGAAAGATATATCCATATTAAAGAGTTCCCCAAACTCCTTAGGACACAGTCCCAAGGAATCTGGAAAAGAACACAGTACTCAATGAAATAGGGACAAACTGCTACAGTGACCAAGAAATTCATCTGATTTTTTTCTCTTTTAGCTTTGCCCAGGGAACATTAATTAGTACAAACAGAACAAAATGAAAACTTAGTAGCCTCAAAAGGAACTAAAAGATCTTTGGTCTCTCTCTTCTTTAGAGTAGCAGAAACATTTGTTACATCTTTCTATCACTTCTCTCACTGCGAGCTGATTTTTTACTGTTCTTGCAATAAAGGGGTAAAAGATTTTTATCCGAAGGTTACTGTGGTCAGTTGACCCTGGCTGGACATCAATTGCCCACCAAAGCTGCTCCATCACTGTCCTCCTCTGCTGGACAGGGGCAAGAAAAGTATGACAAAAGGCTCATGGGTTGAGTAATTATCATCATGGGCAAAACAGTTTTGACTTGGGGAAATTAATTTAATTTATTATCAAACAAATCATAGCTGTGTAATGAGAAATAAAATCAAGTCTTAAAATACCTTCCCTTCACTCTTTCCTTCTTCCCAGCCTCAACTTCACTCCTGAATACTTTACCTCCCTGCCTCATGCAGCTCAGGGGGACGGGGAATGGAGATTGTTGCCAGCTCATCACATACTGTCTCTAATGCTCCTTCTTCCATACATTCTTCACCTGCTCCAGCATGGAGTCGCATCCACAGGAGACAGTCCACCACCAACTTCTCCCATGTGGGTCCTTCCCAGAGGATGCAGTCCTTCAGGAACAGACTGCTCCAGTGTGGGTCCTCCACAGGGTTACACATCCTGCCAGCAAATGTGCTCCTGTGTGGGCTCTTCTCTCCACAGACTCATAGATCCCACCAGTAGCCTGCCCCAGCACGGACTCTCCACCAGGTCACAGCCTCCTTCAGGCATCCACCTGCTCTGATGCGGAGTTCTCCATGGGCTGAAGGTGTATATATACTCCACCATGGAGCTCCATGGGCTGCAGGGGAACAGCCTGCTTTGCCCATGGTCTACACCACAGGCTGCAGAGGAATCTCTGCTCCAGCACCTGGAGCACATCCACCCCTCCTTCTTCACTGACCTTGGGGTCTGCAGAGCTGTTTCTTTCATATATTCTCACTCTTCTTTCTTGGCTACCATTCCCCAGCAGTTTTTCACCCCTTCTTAACTATGTTATCCAAGAGGTGCTACCACTGTCACTGATGGGCTCAGCCTTGGCCGGTAGTGGATCCGTTGTGGAGGTGGCTGGTGTTGGACATAGGGTTTCTGGCAGATTCTAGAATTAGATTAAATTTAGATTAGATATTAGGAAGAAATGCTTTACTGTGGGGATAGTGAGGCACAGGAACAGGTTACCCAGAGAAGTCGTGGATGCCCCGTTAGTGTTCTAATGCCATCTGGAACTAATAACAATTCCCTTTATTTACAGCAATCTCATTTTGGACTGTATTTCAGCTTTGATTACATTAGAAACAACTCTCTGTGAGGACTCATCTCCATGTGACTCCTGGCCCTGCTTCCATTGCAATCTTCAGTGGCTTCATGGTGTTCCTGGGATGCTTTGACTTATCCTCAGCTTGTATGGCTTTAATACAGCCGGACGATATTTCACTATAAAATTTATATATACCTTATGTTATTCATGGTTGCACCAGATTTTTTTTTTTCTCCTGTGCCAGTGAAAAAGAGAAAAACAGAGAGGTAGGGGACAAAGGAGAGGGAGTGTTTACTGGCAGCTGAATGCCTTTCTGTCCTCAGCTTGAGTTTTCCTTACATGTCCTTTTATTTTCTTAATATTGTCCCTCCAGAAACATGTTGTTCTTTGGAAGCTGATTTGCCTGTACAGATCTCTGTCAGAATGACTGTGGAGTTGGGAGATGTCTCATTTCCTGGATGAGACATTAGGAAGAATTTCTTCATGATGAGAGTGGTGAGGCACTGACACAGGTTTCCCAGGGAAGTTGTGGATGCCCCATGCCTGGAGGTGTTCAAGGCCAGTTTGGACGGGGCCTTGGGTGGCCTGATGTAGTGGGATATCCCTGCCCATGACAGGGGGTTGGAACTAGATGATCTTTAAGGTCCCTTCCATCCCTAACTATTCTATGATTCTATGATTCTATGGTTTTGTGATTCTAAAACAACTAGATGAAGAGAAGCAGCACTCATTTCTCTACTATATATATTATATATATATCGATATAATATCTCATCTAAATCTCCTGTTTCATCTTAAAACTGTTCCCCCTCATCTTATCCCTCCACTCCCTGGTAAGAAGCACCTCCCCAGCTTTCCTGTAGGCTCCCTTTAAGAAAGGGGGCAAAATATACTTTTTCATATTCTTTTTGCTTTGAGTCCTAGTAGGAGGGGTACTCCACATCCTTTAAAAGAACACTAGCACAATGACTGACTTTCTGAATCACTTTATTTACTTTTGCACTTGTTTTCTTAGGGAGGAGAAGAGTAGGACCCTGAAAAAATAATTCCTTTCAAGGATCGAATGAAAAATGCTGTTCTTCATGTCCGTTCTGGGATTTTATATGTTTGCATGAACCCAGGGCTGTCCACTCTGCCGAGTTTGAATACTTACCTGTAAATGTTCTGAAAGAGGCTGCCCAGGGAAGTGTCTGAGTCACCATCCTTAGAGGTATTTAAAAGCCACCTGATCCAAGCAACCTGATCCAACAGAAGGTGCCCCTGCCTATGGTGGAGGAGTTGGAACTGGATGAGCTTTAAGGTCCCTTCCAACCCAAACCATTCCACTATTCTATGATTCTATGTTACTGTGCAGGATTTGATGAACAAGTGGCTGGTTTTGGCTCTGACGAGCTGCAGGCTGAATTGCGGAGCTAGAGAGAGAAAATTACGGACAGAGGCCACTTAGAACAGCTGGAGATTTTATTGATGATCACTTGATCTAGTGAGATGTTCTTAGCCTACAGCTATGTGACAGAGGGAATTACAGTGTCTGATTACTGGCCAGAAATACCTCAGTATCGAGTCCAACTTGTGTGAGGAGGTGGAAGAATTGTAGGCCCCTGTGTGGGAAGAGGTCTAGGAGGCACGCAAGATGGCTTGTAAGGAGCCATATAATCTCAGTATTAATTGTCCAGGTCTGTGTATGTTTGGTGTATTCAAGGGTCTTCACATTCCTGGTCTTCACATTATCACATCTGAGTAAAGAAACTCAGAAACACGCAGGCTTGGCACCACAGGCATTCTGGAAGGACTTTGTGTATCCTTAAATATCTTCTGAAGTTCATATTCTGGTAGTGAAAAATTAAATTATTTGTAGCAAAGTGTGATTGTCAGATCTCACTTGACACCTATTCCATTCCCTTGGGCATGCAAACTTGTTGGGTCAGTCCTACACTACAGCAATATCTTGCAAATGTTCACCATCTCCCAGGGCTTCCTTTCTTCTTTCTCTCCTAGCCTGGGGAAGAGCAGAGAGCTGCAAACCCCATCTTTTTAACTAGGAGGTAAACTGGAACATTGTTTATGGTAAGACTTAAGAAAGTGGCAATCCAGGTCTAAACACATCTGCCCATCCTCAAAGGATGACCTCTAAGTCTAGCACAGTATGCAGATGGATAATATATGTTAATTGGACATTACCTGGTGCTTGGTACTCATCCACTCCAAATCTCCAATATACCCATCTGAAAGTCAGACACACATATCCGAAATTAGTCTGGTGGGTTTTCAATATCTCTGTTTTCTTAGGCTCCAATCCCATTTCTCCTTCTCTTACTCTTTCCTATCTTAACAATGTGAAAACAATGTGAAGAACTATGAAAACTGCCAAAGAAATTAAATTCTGAAGTGATGAATATGACTGAATTATCCAACGAACTTGCAAAGTTAAGGTCTACATCTCAATCTATTTAATAAATAAGGAGCAGTTGATGTTTCTGTGGTGAAGGACAGATACTGTATTTTATGCTGCGGAATGAATTTTCACAATCTTTTCCTGGACTCCGGCTTCTCTTCCTACTCTCTGGCCCCTACAGGGAGTGAAAGTAGCTAGGCTGATGAACTCTGGACCATGAGCTCTGCCCTTCATGATTACTGAATGGACTACACCAGTATTTTCTGTATCCCAGAGGAAGTATGTGTTACTAGAGTCAGTGACTCAGAATTTAAGCAGTGATTGACCACTAGTTTATTTTCAAGACGGCATCCCAGAAATGTTTCCCTAGTATTGGAGTATGAACTCTGTCTTTGTTACCACATTTCATCCAAGTCCCAGCACTAAGATCCAGCATCAGTTATCACAAAGCAAATCACGGAAACATAGAATCATGGAATCTAAGTGCAAAAAGATCTCTAAGGTCATCCAGTCCAACTGTAAGACCAACACCACAGTGGCTACCAAACCATGTCCCAAGCCACATATTTTTTGAGCCCCTCCAGGGATGGGCACTACACCATCTCCCTTAGCAGCCTCTTCCAGGGCTTCACTCTTTCAGGACAGATTTTTTTTCTAGTATCCAATCTAAGCCTTCTCTGGTTCAGCTTGAGGCCATTTCCTCTCAACATATGGCTTGTTACTTGGGAGAATAGACCAAAACCTGACTGTTCCAATGTCCTTTCAGGTAGCTGTAGAGAGCAATGAGGTCTCCCTTCAGCCTCGTCTTCTCCAGATTAAAAAGCACCAGGTCCCTCAGCCACTCCTAGAACCCCTGTGCTCCAGACCATTCCCCAGCTCCATTTCCCTTCTCTGAGCGTGCTCCAGCTCCTCAATGTCTTTCTTGGAGTGAGTAGACCAAAACTGAACCCAGGATTTGAGGTGTGGCCTCACCAATGCTAAGTCCAAGGGGACAATCTCTTCCCTACTACTGCTGACCACATTATGGCTGATCCAAGCCAGAATGCTGTTGCCCTTCTGGTCATCTGGGCACACAACTGGATCATGCTGCTGTTGACCAACATCTCCAGCCCCTTTTGGGCCGTGCAGCTTTCCAGTTGCTCTTCCCCAAGCCTGTAGCATTGCATGGGGTACTTGTGAATGAAGTGCAGGACCTGGTACTTCACCTTGAACTTCATACGATTTACCTCAGCTCATGAATGCAGCCTGTCCAGATCCCTCTGCAGAGCCTTCCTGCCCTTGAGCAGAACAACACTCCTGCCCAAAACGCAGGCTTTCACTTCATGGTTGGTGTGCAGTCAGGAACATCTAAAAATCCAGTCTGACTGATACTTTAAGCCTCTAAAAAACAGAAAAATCCTTAGGTGCCCACATTGCTTGCATACTCTACAGTTTTGCTCTACCAAAATGCCTGTGTAGGGTGATCATAGTCTCTTCTCCTGTGCAAAGAGCTGAGGACTGAACTTTCTTGGACTCAGGTCATTCAAGAAAATTTTTCCTGACATCTTTTAAGAGGATGAGCATTTAGTCTCAATCTGAGCTGGACTCCATTGCACTCAGACTTGGAAGTGATATTTTGATCCCACTCACTGTGGACGGTACTCATAGTTACTTGATATAAAAATACCTTCAAATGCTTCTTTCCAAATCACATCACATATGTATGGGGAAGGTCAGGTTTAGTGCATTTGCTTGTATAATAAAAAGAAATGGCAAAAATCTCATAAGCAGTTCTGAATATCTATGCCCTTGCATGAAGAAAGGTTTTGTCATAGAATCATAGAATTGCAAAATGATTTGGATTGAAGGGACCTTAAAGCCCATCCAGTTCCAACCCTGCTGTCATGGGTAGCGACACCTTCCACTAGATCAAGTTGCTCAAAGTCTTGCCCAACATGGCCTCGAACATCTTCAGGCACGGGCCATCCATGGCTTCTCTGAACAACCTGTGCCAGTGCCTCACTATCGTCACAGTAAAATATTTTTTTGTAATATCACAGCTAAATCTCCCCTCTTTCAACTTGAAAATGTTCCCCTCCATGCTATCCCTGCACTGCCCGATAAAGACCTCCTCTCCAGCTTTCCTGGACGCCCCTTTCAGTACTGGAAGGCTGCTATAAAGTCTCTGCAGGACCTTATCTTCTCTAGTCTGAATAAGCCAAACTCCCTCAGCCTGTCTTCATATGGGTGGTGCTCCAACCCCTCATGGCCTCTTCTGGACACGTTCCAACAGATCCACGTCCTTTGTGAGTTGAGGGCTCCAGAAATCATAGAATCATAGAATAACCAGGTTGGAAGAGACCCACCGGATCATCGAGTCCAACCATTCCTATCAAACACTAAACCATGCCCCTTAGCACCTCATCCACCCGTGCCTTAAACACCTCCAGGGAAGGTGACTCAACCACCTCCCTGGGCAGCCTGTTCCAGTGCCCAATGACCCTTTCTGTGAAGAATTTTTTCCTAATGTCCAGCCTAAACCTCCCCTGGAGGAGCTTGAGGCCATTCCCTCTTGTTGAACCGAGACCTCCAGATGAGGTCTCACAAGAGCGGAGTAGAGGATGAGAACCCCATCCCTTGCCCTGCTGGTCACACAGCTTTAGATGCAGCCCAGCATACATTTGGTTTTGTGGGCTGCAAGCACGCATTGCTGACTCACGTTGAGCTTCTCATCCCCCAGCACACCACGCCCTTCCCTTCAGGGCTGCTTTCAATCCATTCTCCTCCCAGTCTGTATCTATGTTTTGGTAGCACATCAAATACTTTAAGGCAGTTTTGTCTTGAAAATTTTTACAGTGTGAGGAGGCAAAGAACATAATTTGAGTAGGTGAGAAAGAGACAGTCAAAGCACACAAAATTCAACATATGTGAACAGCCTGGTTTGCCAAAGGTGTGAGAGCTGGTTGGTTTTATTCAGCAATAGGAAAAGATGGGTAAATCAGGACAGTTTTGGAATCTTCATATTTAAGTGCTGTGAACAAAGTAGGACTGCCCTACATTCCACCCAGGATGTGCTGGCTAGTTTCTTGAAAAAGAGGAGATAATTAGGTCTTCAAGAGGAATTTCAGAGAGAGAAAGATTGGATGATTAATGCTGAGTTCAGAGTAATGTGTAATGTATAAATAGGATCATGGGAAACATAAGCAAATAAGAGATAAAGTTGACTTTATTGGAAGCGACTTGATGAAGGACAAAAGCTTGAGAGGCTAAGCAGAGACATGAAAGTTCTTGGATGTGAGGAACTTGATGCAATAGAGAAATAAAATATGAGGTGCAGAGATGTCAACCTCTTTCACTCTCCTTCCCAGTCCTGTTCCCCATCCCTGTCTGTAATGTTGAGACTTAGTGGGTCAGTTTGCTGACAAAGAACAGCAGGGCCAGCGCTGTGGGTGTCCGAGCCGGCAGTCTCTCTGCCATTAGAATTGGAGGGAGTGTAACTTAATAGGAAAAGTCAATACTGCAGAGAAAGAGCAGGGCTGAACAGCCCTCCACGTTCTCCCCTTGCATTTGTGTGGGGAGAGTGAGCATGCTATTAGCATATCATTTATTCACTGAAAGAGGGGGCTTGTGTGCCAGCAGCAGCTCAGACAAGACATGATCCCAGGGCAATTACATTCCCTCTTTTGGAGGCGTTGCCATGCATACATTTGTACAGCTGCTGAGCCACAGAAGCAGATAGGTTAGGTGAAAAATGAACTTGGAGCAGCTGAAAATGGCACAAAGGGAAACACAGACCTCGGTGTCATTCACAGATGACACTCACCCTTGTGTTACTGTCTGAATTCTTTGGCAGTGCTTCACATTTTGAACTGACTTTGCTTTCTCAGTTAGTTGAATGTGAGGGCTCATCTTGGCGTTCTTGTTTGCGGGAGCAAGAAATAGCCCCGTTCAGACCCACCTTCCTCATCCTGAGGCACTGGGCATCCATTTAATGAGTCCTTGTATGACAGAGCTTACAGTCTGTATACAAGGCAAGACAAAAGGGCAAGGATAAACAAAATAGGCAAAAGGAACAAAGTAGCAGTGAAATTACCACAAATTTAGCTGGCTACAACCATACTAAATGTAACAAGAATCAAGACTGGCATTCTCACAGCCTGGGTCTGCTGAGGAGTGTTTTGTCTGGCATTATAACAGAGGTGAGCTTTTAATTAGTATGATCTTGAAATCAGTGGGATATCAACACAGTAGGAGTGGTGGCTGCACTTCAAGACTTCCCATCTGAAGTAGCCAGAGCACTGGAAAAAGAATTCTTAGACAAGAAATGCCAATAAAAGCCACAGCAGATTTCAGACAAGATGAAGAATGGAAAAATCTGGCCCCTATTAAAGAAAAGCTCTCTATTAAAATGGCAATTTTAGTGCAGCTTTCAAAGGAAATCCTATTTAAAGCTCCTATTTCCTCATTTTGATAGATTCCCCTGGGAAATGTACATCAGGATAACCCCTTTAGAAAACACAATGTGCTGTTCTTTGAACTTTGATGAAACTGCACAAGTCAAATGTAACAGCTTGGTATTCTTTTTGGCAGCAGATTCAGCAGAGAGATGCATGTATGGAGAATTATATATTTATGTGTGTGTATGCATAAAGTCATCTTTGCCAAAGAAAAGGAAACAAGTCTACGATTAAGAATGATGAGGAGAAATGAAGTGTGTATCTTGTTTTTGCTCTCACTTTGAGAGGAGGACTATGCCTTGTTAGGTCCTGCAAAAGGGAGTAAAGTACCTGAAGAGAAGGACGTGATGGAAGCTGGTGGATGGGAAACTCAACATGAGCCGGCGATGTGCACTTGCAGCACACAAAACTAACCGTACCCTGGGCTGCATCTGAAGCCATGGGACTAGCAGGGCAAGGAAGGGGACTCTGCTCCACTCTGGTGAGACCTCTCCTGAAGTCCTGTGTTCAGTTCTGGAGTCCTCAGCATAAGAAGGATGTGGGTCTGATGGAGCATGTCCAGAGGAGATAATCCGACGGCTGGAGCAACTCTCGTATGAGGACAGACTGAGAGTGTTTGGCTTATTTAGCCTAGAGAAGAGAAGGCTCCAGGGAGACCTTATAGCTGCCTTCCACTACTGAAGGGGGCCTCCAGGATAGCTGGAGAGGGGCTCTTTATCAGGGAGTGCAGGGACAGGATGAAGAGGAACATTTTCAAGCTGAAAGAGGGAAAGATTTAGAAGAATTTTTTTCTGTGAGGGTGGTGAGGCACTGGCACAGGATGCCCAGAGATGTTGTGGATGCCCCATCCCTGGAGGTGTTTAAGGACAGGATGGATGAGGTTTGAGCAACCTGATCCAGTGGAAGATGTCCCTGCACATGGCAGGGGTTGGAACTGGATAGGCTTTAAGGTCCCTTCCAACCCAAATCATTCCATGATTCTATGTTTCTATGATACTGTAGAACTCCTAAGCTGGCTGTACCTGGCATTGATTTGGATACTGAATAGCAAGTCAGTCAATGAAGGTGACATAGTCTGTGCTGCCGGATAAGTACATTGCTTGTGATCGCTATTTTGGGAAAAAAACTTATATATTGATCATGAAGAGAAAATGCAGCTAAATAATGCCACTTATCAGCAGTAAATTTGCCAAGTGACTTTCTGGGGTGTCCACAGTTCTAGAGGTTTTTGCTTGCTTGTAGCCAGTAACTCAATCCAGGGTAATGGTCAGTGCCAAGAATATTCCAAATGAGCTGATTGAGCTAAATCAAAGTGTATCACACAACATTTTACCTCTCAGGAAGAGAACTACTCCAAACCCATTTTCAGGGCCTCATGGCACAGGTAACCAATTCTTTTATTCACTGCATTGGTTGTTTTTTCTTTTAATTCCCATGCTACCTGTAAGGATATTTTCACAGATCCAAGTTCAATAGTTCTTTTATGTTTTCTCTTTCCAATGTCACATGTAGGATTCATTTAACCCAATACAGCTGACTGTTTCCAAGGTAGTCACTTGCTGACTTCCTTTAGACTCTCTGCAGAAAAAAGCACTTTGGGGGAGAGATTTGTCTCCTATTGAAGGCATCTAAAATTAGGCAACATAATTGTGCCCTCAAAGAGCATATTTCTAGCTTTTCATTGCAAACAATGAGAGACACTAGCTGAGATGTTCCCATGGACACCAAAATGTCAAAACTTAACTGAGATAAATGCTAGTGTGTCCTATCTTCTGTCTTTTCTTTTCCTTTTTCTTCTTAAGGAACACCAACATTACATTTTTTGCTAAATTCCTGTTGCAATTTCTGGTTTCTGACTATTCTTTCATTACTAGGTGAGAAGACAGAGCTGCCTCCCTTCTCTACAACTGGAGGGAACCACTCCATTCTAGAAGATGCAGTGTCACCAGCTTTTAGTGCTACAGTCATTATCATTGTCACCGTTGTCATATCAGGAAGCGCGTACTTGTGTTTCCTGAAGTATGTCTGCTCTGGATGCTGCAAAGCTACACAAGTAGTACCAGCCAGAAGGCTTGATCCTAGCAGGTCTGAAGAACAAGTCTAATCTCACCTTGTTGGGTGATTTATCAAGCTATGATAAGAAATATCTGTAACTAAGAAGAAATATCAGAAAGTAGGGGAGATATGATATTCAGTGAATAATAACTAACAGACCTTCATTTCCTATCAGCCTTTTGCTATACTGTGCTCTTCGTACCTTTAATTGATTTTTCCTAGGTATAGGGAATCTTCTTGTGATGTTTTTGGATGAAACACATGTTCCACTACTATTTGTCTGTCCTTGACAACAACTCTCATCTTCTCTGATTACACCAGATTTACTGCATTTTTCTTGGCACTTCTCTGCTAATGCTAATGGCTTTGGGATTCCAGAGTTTTGCCATTGCTATCAAATGTGCTCTCCTGGAGAGAAAGAATACAGGACTTGATACCTTGGGAACTGTCTGAATTTGTCATCTTCCAAAATGGTAAAAACAATCTGGACACAGTTTTAGAGCTCAAACACCAAGGCTTTTGGTCTCCTTACACAGATATCTGAATGACACACTACCACTTGCATCACTTCAGAGGTCAAAACAGATGCTCTACTGATATTCTGACGTAAACTCCATGCCAACAAGTACTCATATTTCTGTTACTCACAGATCTTTTAAATCCATGTGTCACTGCTTCTTTACTGGTGAAGCATTTCATATTGGCCATGTAAAAAGATGCTATATAGCCCAAGAAGAAAATTCGAAAGAGATACTCTTGTTTTTACAATTCTGTCTTTAGGGGATGAGCCAATTCACATGTTTTTGAGGAGGTGGGTTGCCAGCACTATATACGAGGCAGGTTTTGGACCTTATCTGTGTCCCCTGGGCATCCAACAGTGAAAATGAAATACAAGAGCCAGGACCACAGTTACTCTGGGAAAGAATCAACAAAAAAGAGTGCAGTTCTTTATTCAGTCCTGAGTGCCATTGTGTGGAGAAGCTCCACTATTTATATTCAGATTTCACCTGCAGATGATCAGCAGTGTTTATGTTTAATGCTGATACATTTATCATGCTTGCCTCTTAAATTGCCATGTGTTTCAGCAGCTCTGTGTATCTGTGTCACTAGTAAGTTAACTAAAGAGCTGATTTATATCAGATGAAAGACTGACCTTGACGAATCTACTTTACAGCTGGGTGTAGTGGCAAAAAAAAAACCCGCAAAATAAATAAATCTTGATCCTTCTTTTTTTTATACATATAACTATTGTAGTATTTTCATCTGTGAGCATTTCCATGACTCTTTATTTCATAGTAGAAAGCTGTTAGTGAAAATCCTTTAGCAAGTCTCCACAGTCCAAGGAAAGCCCATGAGCACTGCACATATGCTGGTAGGTGTTAATATTATGACAGCTGTATTGACAACCTAATATTTTGTATTCTGTTTTCATTGAAACCTTTTCTCAAATCTTAATAATTTCTGGCTGACACCCTGAAATAAATTAATCAAATGCATGACTGATCTATCTTCATTATCGGCATGTTTGGGTTGGTTGATTCCATTCAAGATAGAATCATAGAATCATAGAATCATCAGGTTGGAAAAGACCCACCAGATCATTGAGTCCAACCATTCCTATCAAACACTAAACCATAACCCTCAGCGCCTCGTCCACCCGTCCCTTGTGATATCCTAGTTTTACATAAAGGAATTGCTCTGCTGAGGTTTCTTTTGTCAGGCTGCTGCCAGGGATCTTCTGGCTGGGAACAAGGACATAAGTTGGAGTTGAGAGACCTAGATTTCTTCCTCTTCCAAAACTCTTCTATACAAACCCCTCAGAGAAGGTCTGAGACCTCTGCACATCTGCCCATTATCACTGCTGCTTGCAAGGGAGCCACAACAACCATTCCTACCAAACCCATGACCACCAGGCTACAGCTCTGGCTACATTTTCCTTCTTTTCCTGCCCTGGGACCTGCTCTGCTGGGCAAGTAATTTAATAGGAATTAACTAAAGGAGAAACAGAAACAGCTTAGTGGTTAGGATACTGCCCTGGGTGGACAGAAGGCACAGGCACTGCTCCCTTTCCCTGGAATTTGTTTCTGTATTTGCCATTAATCTTCAGAACAGAAGACAACCAGGAGCAGACTAGGAATCACTTTTCTTTCAGGCTAGATGCCCTCTCAGCCAGAAAAATACAGGCCTGACTAATTTTTAATACTTTTACATAGCATGTGACGGCAATCTGAGCATCACAAAGGCTGGAAGGAGGTCAGGGGAAGTTAGGAAAAAAAGGCTTAGGGATCAGAGCTGAAAACCTTCAGGACCAGTTACTTGCAGGGAAATCAAACCCCTTACTTCTCATTAAGGATTAAAACCTTAATTAAAATATTAAACACCACCCTCAGCAAGTTTGCTGATGACACCAAGCTATGTAGCATGGTTGACACACTGGAGGGAAAGGATGCCATCCAGAGGGACCTTGACAGGCTTGAGAGGTGAGGCTGTTTGAGCCTCATGAAGTTCGACAAAGCCAAGTGCAAGATCCTGCACCTGGGTCAGGGCAATCCCAAGCAAAAATACTGTCTGGGTGGAAATGCATTTGGAGCAGCCTTAAAGAGAAGGACTTGGGGATGCTCGGGAATGAGAAGCTCAGCAATGTGTGTTTGCAGCTCAGGAAGCCAGCTGTATCCCGGGCTGCATCCAAAGCAGTGGGACCAGCAGGGCAAGGGAGGGGATTCTGCCCCTCTCTGCGGCTCTGGTGAGACCTCACCTGGAGTCCTCTGTTCAGTTCTGGAATCCTTAGCACAGGAAGGACACAGATCTGTTACAGCATGTAAGGCCACGAAGATGATCCAAGGGTTGGAGCACCTCCCATACAAGGACAAGCTGAGAGAGTTGGGCTTATTCAGCCTAGAGAAGAGAAGACGAGACTCTGGGGAGACCTTATAGCAGCCTGCCAGTACTCAGAGGGGCCTCCAGGAAAGCTGGGGAGGAACTCTTAATCAAGGAATGCAGGGATAGGATTAGGGGGGGAACAGTTTTAAGCTGAAAGAGGGGAGATTTAGATGAGATATTAGGAAGAAATATTTTCCTGTGAGGGTGGTGAGGCACTGACACAGGTTGCCCAGAGAAGATGTGGATACTCCATCCCTGGAGGTGTTTAAGGCCAGGTTGGACCGGACTTTGAGCAACCTGATCCAGTGGAAGATGGCAGGGTGGTTGGAACAGGATGGGCTTTGAGGTCCGTTCCAGCCCAAACCATTCTGTGATTTTATGATTTGTATGAAAAGGATCCTGTGAAATTATCCACCAGAGGGAGTTACATGAACGCAACTAACCCAGACTGAGCTCTAAATGATTATAAACAGGCAAGTAAGAGCCCCTCTGTGTTCTCCAGGACAGGCAAGCTGCTCCCCAAGAAGCCTGGGCTGAATTAAGCAAAGTACTGACCCAAATCTGCATAATCTTAAGTGAATACTCAGTGAACTCTAAGAAATTGCTCTGTGCATTGCATTAAGCAAAGTGTTTTATTAGAGTGGGGTCAAAATACTCACTGCTTTACAGGATCATATGAGAAAAAGAAAAGACTCTGTTTACACCTCAGCTTTTCTTTTTCTCTCACTGGTTCACTTGTTAGAAATAAAGCTAAGCCAGGGCCAGCCCCATTTCTGGGAGGCCCAGGGAGGAAGACTTGAAAGCAAACCCGATTGCTTCCACTTAGGAAGTTTGTGTTGAGGCTGTCTCTGACACACAGAAAGCACTGCTCACACCAGATCCCAGCAATCAAAAACAATTAAGTAACAACACATCCCCATCCAAAATGTAGGGTGAATCTCTGTTCCAACATGAAGTCTAATTCTAAGATCTTTTTGTCCAATTCACATCAGTACTACTCGAGAAGAAGGAAACAGTGTGTACTAACCCTTTACCAAAAAAATAGTCAAATTCCTGCCTCCCTCTGGCCCAGAAAGCAGGGAAAGGATCACAGCACTAGCAAATCCCAGAATCAAAATAACATTTTAGAGGGTTTTTATTTGTTTGTCTGTTGGTTTTATTTTTATTTTTTTTTGATGCATCTCCTGGGTATCCTAGAGTCTTGAATAATTCCTAAAAGACGTGTAAGAAAAAACGCTCCAGCCTGCTGGAGACCTCAACCTTAATTCTGCTTTATAAGAGAATAAAGGAGCACAAGGAGTTAATCCCAGTTACATGCTTTGACACAACTCAAGGCTAGCAGAGGCTGTGAGAAGATGTTAAATGAAGGTGATTCTTGCCTTAATGAGATTATTTTCTAATAATGAAAACCCCAAAAGGCGCTGCAATATAAGAACAGGACCAGGCTGTTGTTTCTGTGACTGTCAGGGGAACAGAAGGAGGTGCAGAGAGGGTTTTGCCTTAGGACATTCCTGAGCCTGAATTCCAGCCCCGAAAGCCCTCGGCCCCCAGCCCAGGGGCACAGCCCTTTGTCACCTCTCCTCCCTCTGTAAACCAGGCATTTTAATACCACCCCCCCTCCTCCTTTTCTCAGGAATGCTGAAGAAAATTCCTTGAAGATGAAGTGCCTGAGTTGCTGTCATGCTGCCAATTCCCCTGCACTGCATACTCATATGGTAACAGAAGCCAAGGTCAGGGAAGCATCAGTCAGTGTGGATTTGGCAAACAGGGGTGTCAGTGTCTGATAGCTCATGCTTGCAGATTAGATTAGTGTGAAACACCCTGCCTAGGTTATCCTTGAAAATCACTTCAGCTACTCCAGCAGACGACCACTTACTGCATCAGTGGGGTTGAAAGCAGGACAGTTACTTTCAACATACATTTGCTTCACTAGTCCTCATTTTCTGGGCTGTTAGTGTTGGTGTAAGCCTACGTGATTTGAATGTAAATATCCCCAGACTTTTTTATGGGGTGCTACCTATCTGTTCATATTTAAGGTAAACAATCTCTTCTCCCAAGTAACAAGTGATGGAAAGAGGGGAAATGGCCTCAAGTTGCGCCGGGGGAGGTTTAGATTGGATATTGGGAAAAATTTCTTTACTGAAAGAGTGGTGAAGCTCTGGAAGATGCTGCCCATGGGAGTAATGGGGTCCCCATCCTTGGAAGAGTTAAAAAAACATATAGACATGGCAGTTTGGGATATGGTTTAGTAGACAATTTGGTATTGTGTTGATGATTGGACTTGATGACCTAGTAGGTCTTTTGCAACCTTAATGATTCTATCATTCTATTATTCTATAATGTTGTTTTATCCCTGTCCTCTGTTTATTCCTTTCCAGCATATCCAAGGTTTGTCTGCTGATAGGCCATTTTCAATGGTGGTTCTCTTACTGCAGAGATCTTGTGGGTGCTGTTTGAGGGTGTAGGTTTTTGTACACCCAATTGCTGCAGAAAGAAAGGTTGACTGTGAGCCAGCACTGTGCCCTCATGGCCAATGCAGCCAAGGGAATCCTAGGGTGCATGGACAAGAGTATGGGGAGAAGGGTAAGGGAGGTTGTCCTTCCCCTTTACTCTGACCTAGGGAGAGCCCATCTAGAGTCCTGCATCCAGTTCTGGGCTCCCCAGATCCAGAAAGACAAGGAACAACTGGAGAGAGTCTGGTAGACCCACAGAGATGATGAGGGGACGGGAGTATCACTCTTGTGAGGAGAGGCTGATAGACCTGGGTCTGTCCAGCCTGGAGAAGAGCAGAAGAAGAGGGAATCCCATCAATGCTGATCAATATCTGATGAGTAGGGGGCAGGAGGAGGGGGGTAGACTCTGCTCAGTGGTGCCCAGTAACAGGACAAGGTGCAACAAGTACAAACTGGACCATGGGAAGTTCCACCTGGACATGAGAAAAAAAATCATTCCTGTGACAGAGTCCTAGAACAGGCTGCCCAGGTGAGTGTGGAAGCTCCTTCTCCAGAGTTACACAAACCTACATGGACATGCTCCTGTGCAACCAGCTAGAGCCGTCCCCACTGTAGCTGTGAGTTGGACTGGATGAGCTCCAGAGGACCCTGCCAACCCTCACCATTCTGTGATTCTGCAAGTATAGTTTAACCCCACCAAGTGTGTACAGCTATGGGGTGCAGAGCAGCACAGAGTACCACTTCGGCAAAGCACGGCATTCACATCAGTGTAATTTCTTATCTGACAAGCCCTGCCGTAAGCACAGCTGGTGAGATTATGTGCAATGTCCTCTGCTGGGTATGCTCTCAGTTTCAGCTCCAGCTTGCTGGGCCCCAGCTGCCAGGTACCACACTCCACTGCTCTGTGTGATGAGAAGTTGCTGGCGCATTCAGCTAGATTGGAGAAAACACCTGGGATAACAGCAAGTAGCCTCAGTCCTGTGATGGAAGATGAGCAGATCAGGTCTAGAAGGCTTGTTTAGATCATATAAAGAATGCCCTTTGCAAATCTAACCTATTTATATTTAAAATATTTTCTTGATATAAAGGCAAACATTAAGAACAAAGAAAAAAATGCCAAGTGAGTTCTCAACACTATTTGCCAGTCACCTTTAGACTGCTGTCACTTGTAGTCTAGGGCTTTGGAAGAACTACTGATATTATTAGAAATCTAAATATTTGCATTGCCTCTCCATGTCTCCATCAGTCTCACATGAGACACTGGCTTTTCATTATCAGTTGTGAAGTCTAAAGTCCCAATGCTAGCCATGCTGGGCTCACCAGGAGGCTGGGACATAAAAAATTTTGGGAAAGCATATGAATTTCGGTCACCTCTCTGCTTTCCTGCCCCTTTGCATAAAATATTGCAGTTAAATGGATACACAGATTAAAAGCAGGGACCGTGTTGCCTTGAAGTGATGTGGTGATGTCATTATGACCTTTTCCTCCTCCTCCCAATGCACACACTCACTCTTAGGGCAAGTTTTCACCCACTATGCAACACTGTAAAAGCACAAAGTGAAATACAAAGATTGTCTTGTGTCAGTATGAACAGGACTTGGAGGAAAATGCCAATAAACCTGGTTTAGGGCATATTTTATTTAGTTCTGTGGGATTCTGGCAATAAATATATGTTCTTATAGGAGTTGCTTCTGCTGCACCATACCCTCACTCTCATTCAGTAAATCACATATAGAATCATAAAATCATTATGGTTGGAAAAGACTTCTAAGATCATCAAGTCCCACTACATCAGCCCAACACTGCCATGGCTACTAAACTATGTCCTGAAGTGCCATGGCTACACGTTCTTTGAACACCTCTAGGGCTGGGGGCTCCACCACTTCCCTGGGCAGCCTCTTCCAATGCTTCACCACTCTTTCAGTAACAAAATTTTTGGTAATATTCAATCTAAACCTCCCCTGGCACAACTTGAGGCCATTTCCTCTCATCAGGTTGCCTGTTACTTGGGAGAACAGACCAACACCTGCCTGACCCCAACATCCTTTCCAGGATCTGCAGAGAGCGATGATGTCTTCCCTTAGCCTTCCCTTCTCCAGACTGACCAATCCCAGTTCTGCTTGTAACACTTGTGCTCCAGACCCTTCCTCAGCTCGGTTGCCCTTCTATACAATATAGAATCATAGAATCATAGAATCATAGAATCATAGAATCATAGAATCATAGAATCATAGAAACATAGAATCATAGAATCATAGAAACATAGAATAGTTAGGGCTGGAAGAGACCTTAAAGATCATCTAGTTCCAACCCCCTGTCATGGGCAGGGACATCCCACTATATCAGGCCACCCAAGGCCCCATCCAAACTGGCCTTGAACACCTCCAGGCATGAGGCATCCACAACTTCCCTGGGAAACTTGTGTCAGTGCCTCACCACTCTCATCATGAAGAAATTCTTCCTAATGTCTCATCCAGGAAATGAGACATCTCCCAACTCCACAGTCATTCTGACAGAGATCTGTACAGGCAAATCAGCTTCCAAAGAACAACATGTTTCTGGAGGGACAATATTAAGAAAATAAAAGGACATGTAAGGAAAACTCAAGCTGAGGACAGAAAGGCATTCAGCTGCCAGTAAGCACTCCCTCTCCTTTGTCCCCTACCTCTCTGTTTTTCTCTTTTTTACTGGCATAGGAGAAAGGAAAAATCCTGATGAAACCATGAATGACACAAGGCATAATTAAGTTTTACAGTGAAATAGCATCAGGCTGTATTAAAGCCATACAAAGTGGGGATAAGTCAAAGCATCCCAGAAACTCCACGACGTCGCTGAAGATCGCAATGGAAGCAGGGCCAGAAGTCACATGGAGATGAGTCCTCACAGAGAGTTGTTTCTAATATAATCAAAGTTGAAATACAGTCCAAAATGAGATTGCTGTAAATAAAGGGAATTTTTATTAGTTCCAGACAGAATCAGAACACTAAGTTTCAGAAAAATCAAAGCCAACATGTTGAAGAAAATAACCACCCCTCTTGGTGCCTCTTACAGAATGAAGTATTGGGATCAGAGAGCCTCTCTGGACAGGGAGATGGTTATTCACATACATGCTCCTTACACAGTAAGAAAGAAAAAAAACGAACAAGAAAATGTGCATTCTCCATATTTCTGTTATAGTCTGCTCTCTACACAGGTGACACCATGGGAATCTTTTTTCTGCTTGACTAATTTAGGTTGTTTCTAACCTGAATAAGTCACAAATTTCCATCTGAAAAGCCAGCTGTGCTATGCACAGCTACTTGCAGGGAAAGGAGTTCAGGGTTATCTGCCTTGATTATCTTTGAAGTAAGAGAGCCAAATTTATGAGCAAATCAAGGGTGGCTCCACTGAACACAACAGCACAGCTTTGATTGGCTGCAGTAAATTCATCTCAAACATTCATCCTGCAGTTTATAAACTGAACCTGAATCTGAAAGTCAAGTTTTTCATTATTGCCCTTTTTTGTCATCATTAATCTGTGTTTGGATTTCCATAAACAATTGTATTTACAATCCAGAAGCCAAAACCCCACTTCACTGCTGTGAATAGTGTTGTTCCTGCAGAGCTTGCAAGGAGAAGAAGTGTAAGTTTATTTTAGTCAATCAAGTCAGTTGGTAGAGTCTTGTGTATATGCAGGAATTCAGTCAGGTACATAAGCAAGGGCCAGACATGTTTATGTGTTTCCATAGTCACTTAATAGCCACCATACTCAAAATCCCCATGTTTTGCATGCTTTCAGATGAACAAAGTCCACTTGGATCCTAGACTGTCTTGCTTCTATTAAGACTTCCCTAGCTTTAGCTAACATTTTGAGTTCAACAGAATGGGGACCTTAATTAATTTGCCTTGATTTTTTTCCTCAGTAATGGCTGTTTGGATGACTCAGTTTCTCTCTGTACCTCTACTTCTCATGAACACTGTAAGACAGACCATTGACATTTTCCAAGTGGTGGGTTGCTCTTCGCCCGTCCTTGGTCTGTGTGTTTACAGAATTACAGAAAAGTTTGGGTGGGAAGAGATCTTAAAGACCATTCAGTTCCACCCTTCTGCCATAGATGGAGACATGTTCCACTGGATCAGTTTGCTCAAAGGCTCATCCATCCTGGCCTTAAATACCTCCAGGGATGGAGCATCCATGACTTCCCTGAGCATCCTGTGCCAGTGCCTCGCTACCCCCACAGTAAAGAGTTTCTTCCTAATATCTCATCTAAATCTCCTCTCTTTCAACTTAAAACCATTCTCCCTTGTCCTGTTCCTACACTCCCTGATAAAGAGCCCCTTCCACTCTTTCCTTGTAGGCCCCTTCAAGTACTGGAAGGCTGCTATAAGGTCTCCTTGCAGCCTTCTCCAGGCCAAACAAGCCCAACTCTCTCAGCCTGTCATGAGCTGCCATGTGGCTTTTGGCTGATGCTTCTTTTCTTCCCACATCTAGGACTGCAGTGTCTCATCCAGGGTCAGCAAAAATACCTATTCAAGCATCTTCAGAAACTTTGCAAGTTATGGTTTCTATTTTTATTCATTCCTTTGCAGTGTGTGGAATTAGTTGACTTCTCAGAAAAGCAAAATGAACTAGAAATGTTTAATACTTCCTCAGGAACACAGAGATTGCTTTAATGGCATTCAAAAAGGTTCTTTCATATGTCTGTGGCCACTGCTAAGACTGAATACCCTTTCTGAGGGTCTTCCTCTGCCAGTCTGAGGTGCTTCAGGGCATTGTGCTCCAGCACTGCTGCAGATGGTCCACAACACTGTAGTGGTCCAAGCATTTTCTTCCAGCAGTGCAGTGACAGCTGAAACTGTGGCTTCTGCCTTGAGGGTGCCAGGAAATCATTCACCGTAGTTGTACCTCTCCTTCATATCAGTGTGACACTGGTGTCTGAGACGGTAAGTCCATAGCCTTGGCCAACAAGGATACTGGTATATTAGGAAATATTTGGATATTAGAAAAATTTTTACTGAAAGAGTGATGAAGCACTGGAAGAGATTATCTAGAGAAGTGATGGAGTTTCCATCCCTGGAGTTGTCCAAAAATGTGTGGCTGTGGCTCTCTGGGACGTGGTTTAGCAGTCACAGTGGTGGTGAACCGACAGCTGGACTCAGCAGTCCTAGATGTGTTTTCAAACTTCAGTGATTCTATGATTCTAAGTGATGACTCTTAACTATATACCTCTCAGCATCCTTGTGAATCACCTTGCAGACAATGATGATTCAGATGAACCCAAACAGGACTAAAGTGATGCTGGCCAAAAAGGTGAAATGCTTTAAGGCTCACTTGGACACTGACATCACATCACTCTACAGCACTTCTCCTTTCTGTCCCCATGTTGATGAAATGTGGAGTCCTTCTCAGAACTCACAAGACAACATTCTCTAAAATCACTATATTCTACTTCTGACAGGCTAAGAAATGCCATTGTTTCCTCCTGGGTGAGACCTTAGTGACCCATGCCTTCATGACCTCCCATTTGACCTGCTGTGATTCCCTGTTCCAATCTGAAAGCAAAGGCAACACAAGTCCAATTCCACTTGCTTTCTCCATGCTTCAGGTTTTCATGGACCAGGTGTCTCCATCGGCTCCCAGGTGTCTCCATCGGCTCCCAGGCAGCTTTTGGTACCAGTGATCAAGCCCATTTCAGAGGCAATATTTCAGGGATAACAAAAAAAAAAACCCAAACAAACATTAAAAAGCTAAGATAAAGCTCAAGACAAACAAACAAAAAAAAAAGGAGCTATTTTTTAATTTTTTTGGAGTCTGGCTGTTAGAGGAAAACAGACAAATTCGGTCCCTGAGCACCTTAAGGAAATTAGGTAAAACCCTTCCTGCCCAGATCAGCTCTGTCAAAATGTGACTCAGGCTCTGTCACAGACAGCAATTGTTTCTGTCTCAGCTGCAAGGTCATATCTGGATTAAAATATTTGCAGTTTACTTTTGATGAATATTTGCCACTTGAAGTCAAATGAGGAAGCCATTTCATTTTCCTTCCAAACACTCATGGTTTACACAGATTTAACTAGTCCTTCCTCTGGGACAATGTCACTTACATAAAGGTGAACTTCCTAAATAAAGCTAAAAGTGGCTACTAGGAAAAAAAATTAATTTACCTGAATGCTAGGAAATGAGGGAAATGCCATTAGAAATGGGAAAGAAGGACATTTAAGCTATTATTCTTTCCAAAGCTTTGTATCATAAATGTCACTCTTACGATAGCGCCTATATACAGAGCGATTCGTATAAGAACCCCCCTGAGATAAGCATTGTGCAAAGTCCTTACGGTGCGAAGCAATCCCTGTAATAGCAAGGAGATTACTGTTGAAGAGACTGAAGCATTTTGTAGCTGAATGTCCTGTCAGTAAAGTCAGATAATAAGCCTTCTTTTCACACACCGTCTGCCTTCAGCAAAGGAGGATAAATTTAGCTGCACAGCGTGCTGCACTAATGACTTCCAGTATTCAGGCTAGGTCACTTTGGATAAATCCACATGGGAGGCTTCAAGCAGACAGGAACTCGCTTGCCAGAGCTCAGAACAGTTCAGACATAAGCCAGTTTTGACCCCAAAGCTGTGTGACCACATTAGTACAGGGCTGAGGTTGTGTTCCTCTGCCTGTGTGATGTAACCATGGGGAGAGAGCAAAAATCAGTGGGGAGGAAGGGGGAAAGGGGAAGATAGTTCTATAGGTAGAAAGAAGTGAAGAAGGCAGTGTTTAAGTGACTTGCCTAAGGTCATGCAGAGGCACTGGCTGGTGTGACAACAGGACACGGAGGTGAAGAGCAGGTAGTGAAGAGCAGCAAGACAATGTGCACCTACAGCCTAGAAAGCCAACTGTATCCTGGGCTGCATTCAAAGAATTGTGACCAGCAGGGTGAGGGAGGGATTCTGACCCTCTCCTCCACTCTGCTGAGACCTCATCTGGAGTCCTGCATTCAGTTCCGGATTCTGAAGAGGGAAGGTGAGTGCAGACAGAAGGAATTCGTGTGTTGGAGGAAGCTGGGCTGCCAGACAGCATCTGCTTCTGCTGCTGAAGGCTACGTTGGTGCTGACACGCTGGGTTATTTCTGTTGTGATATTACCCCAGTGTCTAATTAAAGACAAGGTTAAAGACACAGCCTGAGATTTAAAGTTGTGAATACTGATGACTGGAGATTTCAGATTTTGATTTTGTGTTTAAAAGGTCAGAAGCTTTATAGCTCCAACTAATCTCCACTAAGATGCATCCCAAACCCCCTCTCAAGTAGCACAAGTCAAGCTTCAGGACACTGGGACAGCAGGGAACTATTCCTCTGCCAGGGATAATTAGAAAATGTTGCACTGGTGAGAAACTTAGATTTTTCAGACTTAAAAATTATTATTAAAAACAGTGTGTGTTTTTTTTAATAGAGGGAATTAAACAGCTTTTTTAATCGCATCCATGTCATTGTAGTTTTTAATGCATAAAGTGCAGGGATAAATAATATTTTTCCATTAGGCTTTATTTGGAAATCAAAAGTACAAAACCATATTTTAAATCTAGCTACTTATTCATGCCAAAGAGCATGAGTCACACATGATGGTATTCATGGACAAGCAAGCAGAGCTTGGGGAAATATTTTGGTATAAGGTTTCTGTTCCATATTCAGAACCAGACAAACCAAACTGTCTAGGGGGTGAAATACGAGAATAACAACAGTGCTCAAGATTTTCACACTCAGGTGCCTAAGAGATAATTTCCTTCTGGGGGACTTTGATAAAAGATAAACTCACTGCTTGGAAATTTGACTACTACAAAATTTCCAAAAAGTTAACAGGCACCAAAGGTGTGCACTGCAAAGGAAACTGGGTGGGATTCATGTACCTACTTGTAGGGGTCTGCATTGGAACTAGGGACTATGCTCTTATTATCATAGAATCAAGGAATGGTTTGGGTTGGAAAGGACCTTAAGGTCCATCCAGTTCCAGCCTCCTGTCATGTGCAGGGATACCTTTCACTGGATCATATTTCTCAAAGCCCCAAATAACCTGGCCTTGAACATCTCCAGAGCTGGGACACGTAAGACTTCTCTGAGCACTCTGGGTGCCCTGTGGCAGTGCCTCACCAGAACTGAACACAATAGTCCAAGTGAGGTCTCACAAGAGCAAAGAGGGAGAATCATTTTCTTTTAGATGAAATTACCTCATCTTTTTATATGCCCTTTGATGTCCTTTACAGTCAGGGTAGTGCTAAGCGCTCTGGGTGATTCTCATTACCAGGACAACCTTGCTTAAGAGCGTGTGCAGCATCACTGCAATTGCTCACTGGGCTGCAGGCACATGCCTCCCTACCCCGACAAACTTTCCTCATCCTTCCAGACATTTAACGTTGAGGATTTCAGGGCTGATTTTCCCTTTCATCCTGTTCTTTGTTATATCGATTAGATGTTGCAGGGAGTTTAGAATTTCCAGTGTCACTCTCCAGAGCTTTGTAGGTCCATGTAACAAGACTTAGCTATCAACTTCTGTTGCAACTTGTCCCTAGAAGAATGTTGCGAAAATGGATAAACAAAAAAAAAAAGAAAGAAATGGACAAAAAAAAAGAAACAAAACCTAAATAGTTCTTAAAAACATTTTGAAGCTTGGGCCAGTTCTGTGATGTGCCAGGGGAGGCTGCAAGGACTGGTAGGACAGTGTTTCTGTATGTTTGGTTTCTAAGGCTGGCTTTCATGTAAACAGCACGGTAGTAAGGGGTTTTGGTCAGGAATCTCAGTGACTTTCATGCCAGCACAGGGCAAAGTATAACAGTTAGCCTGGGTTGTCAGTGTCAGTGCTAACCATTTTCCCATGGCCAGAGTACAAATGTCAAATTAAGGTTTTAAACCTGTTACCTGTAAATACAAAGCATAGTATGGTTCTTGCAGCTCTTGTCTGTGCAGGCAGAGCTAGGAACTCTTCTGGCATTTTGCTTTGAGCTAAGTTGTTCATCTCTGGAGTTTGGTTCAGGGGTACTTTGAGAAGCTCAATTTCCTTGCTGTGAAGAAACAGATGTGCAGGGGGAAGAGCATGGTATGCACAAAGTGGTAACCTCAGTATGGAGGGGGTGCACCTGAGACACAGGTGGTTTAGATATAGCTTGAAACATCTGGACTGCAATTACACCAATGGTCCAAATTTTAATATCTGGCCGGGGATTCAGTTAGGCACTAAAATACAGAAGTGCCAGTGTGTACACGAGGTCTGAGTGTCTGTGCTCCCTTTATACTCAGTGTAGATTCAGCTAATACAGACCATGGAGCCTTCAGCACAATTTTGTTCACCCTGAAGGAGTCACCTGATAGTCCACTAAGTCGTATCCAGACACCATGGACTATGAACTTCACTGGAGACACTATCCATATTTACTGTTCACATTTACTATAATATAAATTACTATTATATTTCCAGCACAGAAGGATATGCATCTGTTGGAGAAAGTCCAGAGGAAGTCATGGAGATGATCTGAGGGCTGGAACACCTCCCATATAAGAACAGGCTGAGAGACTTAGGCTTATGCAGTCCATAGAAGAGAAGGTTCTGGGAAGACCTCATAGCAGTTTTCTAGTACTTATACGGGGCCTCCAGGAAAGCTGGGAAGGGGCTCTTTATCAGGAAGTGCAGCGATAAGATAAGATGGAAAAGATTTAAGCTGAAAGAGGGGAGATTTAGGTGAGATATTAGGAAAAAAATTATTCCTGTGAAGGTGGGGAAACACCGGCACAAGTTGCCCAGAGAAGACGTGGATGCCCCAGCCATGGGGGTGTTCAAGGCCAGGCTGGATGAGGCTTTGAGCAACCTAATCCAGTGGAAGATGTTCCTGTCCATGACAAAGGAGTTGGAACTGGCTGGGCTTTAAGGTCCTTTCTATGATTCTGTGATTTTATACCCAGAGAAAGTGATGAAAAATTAAAGAAAACAAAGTGACTGCTGGAGACAGCTGGCAGTCAGGGGTCCTTGGCTCTGCTTTTTGCTCTGCCACTCCTGGGGTCCAACTGCTTCAGAAAAAGGGCTGAGGAGTTGAGTACTGAGTGATATGCGCCCTGTAGTGAAGCCCAGCCACACTGACCTCGCATGATCCCATAGTGATGATCTCAGAAGGCACAGATTAAATCCTGGAAATGTTTCCTGGGAAGACGTAAGCCTCACCAAATGCATGGTACATTTTTATAGCCCTGCCCCTCCACTGAGACTGAGAAAACAATAACCAAGCCTATCACAAATGTTCAAATTGCCAAGTAAGGCAGTTGAAACTAATGATATAAATATACTTTGAACAAGACATCTTTATCAAGAGAGGAAGTATTAAGAGCTACAGTGACCAGGCAACACAAGAGAAAGGACGATAAAGAGGGACTGTGATAAGGTTAATGAAGACTGGCAAATAGAATCAAGTGGCTTTTTCCTGTTTAAAAAAACTTGCTCCTACTTCTTATCTAACTCAAGGAGAGAGAGGGGAGTTTCCTCAGTCAAGGAGCTGCACAAAGTGAACCCCATTGAAAAAAGGGAGCTGGCATCACAGAAACCGAAACCCTCTCCCTTACAAATGCAGGGTGAATCATAGAATAGAACCATAGTATCATAGAATGGTTTGGGTAGAAAGGACCTTAAAGATCACCCAGTTTCAACCCCCCTGCCATAGGCAGGGACACCTCCCACTGGATCAGGTTGCTTGAAGCCTCATCCAGACTGTCCTTGAACACCTCCAGGGATGGAGCATGAACAATTTCTCTAGGCAATCTGTACCACTGCATTTCTACCCTCACTGTAAAAATTTTTTTCCTAATATCTAATCTATATCTCCACACTTTCAACTTAAAACGATTACCGCTCTACACTCTTTGATAAAGAGCCTCTCTCCAGCTTTCCCATAGCCCCCCTTTAAGCAGGCAGCGTACCAACGCATGGCTTGCTCCTGCTCTCACTGAAGCCAGGGAATGACGAACACAATCAGATCCAGGATCAGCCCTGCAAAAACTTACTTGATTGCCTAGATTTGTCATTTTGTTATTGCAAAAAAGTTCCAGGAAGGATAAAAATAATGAAAGGATTAATTAGGGAGCAAGAATTAATCGAAAGCAGAGCAGTACCTTCTGGCTAACAGACCCTATTGCATTTGCAGCAAGAAAAGTTTTCTTGTCTCTATAGTGTGGTTTTAATTTCTAATAATTGAGCTCCCTACAGCCATTTGCAAGCAAACTTCTCTGGCTGTCACCTTACCTGAACCTCTCCACTGATGCCTTTCTAGTAGATGGAAAACGCAGTGGGCTTAGCAGCAGTGCCGAGAGATCAGGAAGAGCCAGCCCGCCCCAGTAACTGGCTGGCTCAAACAAAACTGAAGCCAGTGGAAGGAATCCAAATTACTTTTGAGGACATTGGCTTAGGGCTTTTTGATTTCAGGCTGAGAGGACAGAGTTAGAAGACATAGAAGCAGAGCAAGTGTGAAGGTCAGGGAGAGATTTATATGATAGAACACATATATATACATATATGTATATAAGTATAACGTAATGCCTGCTGCACAGTCCTGCAGAGCTGTGTCTGCCCACTGCCACGCTGTCTTGCTAATGAGCAATCTGATCTCCCAGCATCTTGATCAATCTGATCTCCTGATCTCCCAGCATCCTGATCAATCTGATCTCCCCAGCATCCATGCTGTAAGTAGCTTTGTCTCTAGTCCTGTCTCTTGCTCCACCTCCACCAGCTCCTGGCCAGGCTGCCTGGATGGACCCCAGATCTGGGCAATGTCAATGGCCACTGGAAGGTCAATAGACCCGGTCTTGGTCCATCCGTGACTGCACCCTGTTGGGGATGGCACTGCTTGTGCTAGAATCATCCTCAGCTCCCAGCTTGTCCTCTCTCGTGGAGCAGCCCCACTCTTCCTCCTTCTGAGCAGGCACTTACAATATCAATAGCCCACATATGAGGACCTCAAGAACAGCTAATGATGGCTCCTTGGGCATCCCAAAGACTTCCCATATTCTGCTTCACTGGCCTCCCCAGCTTTGGCAAGGATGCAGCTTTCCTATTAGCAGGGCAGCCAGGCACAGGTCTCCTCAGTGCAAGTCAAATCAGGATGGCTGACCTTCAAGAACATCTTGAAGACATGTAGATGTTCTTCAGGTGAAAAGGGATTCAGTTTTGAGGCCAGCCAACTGAATAGTTCATCCAATTTTAAGTTGTGAAGAGAGGGGTTAAGCAATAAGTAGGTTCATATACATCCATCCAACCACTTCCATGGTTTCTTTTAGCTCAGCTGAGACAAAAGGACCCCATCAGTCAGTCTCAGAATCAGATTTAAGAACTTTGGATAGCCACTTATAGCCTAATATATCCAGTAATACATTAAGGTCCTTACCATTTCTCAGAATTGCTCTCAGTCTTACCACACTACTGTTTACAGAACATGTACAAGACAGTTCGATACTTGCTTCATATAACATGAAGATAGATCATCTCCTGGAAAGTATATCTGAATAGCAAAGCATTATTAAATGCTCATCTGGAGCACTGCATTCAGTTCTGGAGTCCTCAGTACAGGAAGGTCTTGGATCTGTTAAAGTGAGTCCAGAGGAGGCCATGGAGATGATCTGAGGGCTGGAGCACCTCCTGTAAAAGGACAGACTGACAGAGTTGAGCTTGTTCAGTCTGGAGAAGCGAAGGCTTCGGAGAGATCTTATAGCAGCCTTCCAGTACTGAAAGAGAGCCTACAGGTAAGCTGGGGAGGGGCTTTTTATCAGGAGGTGCAGGGATAGGACGAGGGGGAATTGTTTTAAGTCGAAAGAGAGAAGATTTAGATGAGATTATGAAGAAATTTGCTACTGTGAGGACATGGAGGCACTGTCACAGGTTGCCCAGAGAAGATGTGGATGCCAGATCCCTGGAGGTGTTTAAGGCCAGGATGGATAGACTTTAAGCAAACTGATCCAGTGGAAGGTGTGCCTGCCCATGACAGAGGGTTTGAACTGGATGATTTTTAAGGTCACTTCCAACTCAAACCACTCCATGATTTTATGATTAATGATAACTTGTGTTTTCATAAGGCTGAAAAAAATTATGAGAAAGGGCTAGTTGCAATAACAAGATGGGTGGGAAACTATTAGTAGCTGTTCTTTGCAAGAGTAAGATTTATAACCTTTCATAGGAACCACAGAGGGACTTCCTAGCTCTTACCTCCAGAGAACAAAACACCTTGTACTGAAAAGTGGTGGCTGCTAAGAATATCTGAAATGAAATATTCCACATGGCATCCTTTGTGTTTCTACATGGAGCCTCTTTTGACCTCTAAAAGCTAGTCCTTCTCATCACTTTTATCCTACGCAGATATAAATGCTCATCACTGCTTCATTTTCCTAGCATATACGCTGAGATGCAGCTTCAATGCAGCCTGTTCTTTACAAACTGGGATGTGCAGCACAGGCAGGTCTCTGCCTTAGTGCACAACCACCACATGACTCAGAGTATCTGGGGATAAGTTGTTCCAAAAACATTTTAAGTGCTCTTTTTAACCATAATTTAATTTTGTGTTTTAATAAAAACAGCAGACATAGGCCACAGAAGAACAATTGCCTGCATGACGAGAGAAATAGCCTCAAGTTGTACCAGGGGAGGTTTGGATTGGATATTGAGAAAAACGTCTTTACTGAAAGAGAGGTAAAACACTGGAAGAGGCTGCCCAGGGCAGTGATGAAGTCCCCATCCCTGGAGGGGTTCAAAAGATGTGTAGATGTGGTGCTTTGGGACATGATCTAGTAGGCACGTTGGTATCATGTTCATAGTTGGACTTGACCATCTTAGAGGATTTTTTCCTACCTTAGCAATTCTATGATTCTATGAAACATCTTCTGAACTCTGGACAAACATTCCAGTAGACTTCCCTTGCACATCATTTAAGAAGACTTTCAGATACACAGACCCTGTCCAGTTACCATCTCTTTGGTGGCAACTGCTTCACAGACCTTTTCTATGGTAAAAATAAGCTATCAAAAAATGACAGAAGGAGAAAACTATGGCCAAAATGATAGCGTTCAAAAGCAGCAAGGATTTAATATCCTGTCATGACTCTTGTTTTTCAGGCTCTTTGGGGTCCTGGAATATTTGCAGGACAAAGGTCCCTGGAGTCCCAGGCAAGGGGAGAGTTCCACCGCAGCAAACCCAAACCCAAACCCAAACAGCTCATCAGCAAGATCAGCAAAGAAATGTTTGCTGCACTGTGCCCCATGCAGTCTGTGTTCAGAGCTTCTTCCTTGCTCAGCAAACCCCTTGGACCCATCCTTCCTTAGAGAGAAGAAAGGGAAGTAATTTAAAATCAACGCAAAATGTTTGGAAAAGACTAACTTATCTCACTTCATGCTGTGCAAGGTTTTCACTGCAGAGCAACCCAATAGATCTGAACATGTGGAAATGCTTCTTTGTTGACCCAAAGGTTTTATGGAAGCTAAACCAGGCTTAATATTGAATTTCTTTTTGTTTGCTGTAAATTACTAAAGAGAGATCCCAAGTTTCAAAATCTGGCCTGGATTTCAACCTCCCAAAGAGCTGGGTGGATTCATTCTGTGGTTATCATTCAACTGCTGTCAGGGAGCCAGTTGCAAAACTAGCATGTGGTTCCAGCCTCAGATTTTGATTATTTTTGGACCAAGAGTGACGTGTGTCTGGACCTGGGATTTTACATTATGTCTCCATTAAGCAACATTTTGCAAAAGCTCAGCCCAGGAGGAGACAGCACATTCCAAGGAGCACAGACTGGTTTTTTTAAAAATAAATTGTTTTATAAGTCTCAGGTTCCCATCTTCTACATCATCAGAATCTAAACAGCACTGAGAGCTGCTTGCAGCCGGATAGGAGCTGCCTGCAGCCCACAGCTCTAGCATTGCCCTTTTTGGAGTAGTCCCAGACACTACAGAAACTTGTTCAGAGCCTCATCCAACCTGGCCTTGAACACCTCCAGCAATGGGGCATCCACGACTTCTCTGGGCAACCTGTCCCTGTGCCTCCCCACCCCAACAGTAAAGAATTTCTTCCTAATATCTCATCTGAATCTCCCCTATTTCCACTTAAACAATTCCCCTTCATCTCATTCCTGCACTCCCTGGTAGTGAGCCCTTCTCCAGCTTTCCTGTAGGCCCCATCTGAGTCCTCTCCTCCCTCTGCTATCAACATCAAATTCAGCACAGGTACTCCAAGGATGCTAGCAGGTCTCCGCAACTGGCCACATCATACCTCTAACTCAAAAAGAACCACAGGATTGTGAATCTCTCTGTGCAATCCTACCACAGGGCTGTGACCAAGCTAAGATTATCAAATCCAAGCTTGACTGTTGGACTGGATGACCTTAGACATCTTTTCCAAGTTTAATGATCCTTTAATTGTAGTGCTTCCAATCTTGGTACAAATGCCCTTTTCTGCCAGACTTCATCATGCCAGACAAGCTCCAAAAGCTGAGCCTTAACCAGGGTCTTTCCCATCTTAAAATCCTTGGAGCAAAGCAAAACCCATAGCCAAATCTCTGGGTGCAAGTGTTGGAAAGGGAAAGTGGGAAATCTGTGACCTCCCAGGCTTGGTGTCTTTTCAGCTGAATAGTGTGTGATAGTGAGTGGATGAGAGGAATATCAGACCTGTGGGTTTTAATTAAGCAATAAAAAAACCCTGTTCTTTGATCAAAGCAATGGAAAAGGCTCCACATGGCATTTATTTATCTCTAAGTTAATCTATGTTAAGGGTCTGAAAAACACATTGCATCTGCAGTATTTTTTTACTATTTCTGGCCATGTGAGCTTTGTTACTGCAAACAGCTCTTGAAAAGACATTCAATAAGCATGAACTAATCCTTGCACTAACCCGGGGAGTGAGTGTGAGTGAGTAAAACAGTTCATGAGTTCTTTGAATCATACTGCAAGGACATCATGCCCGAATTATGCACTTTCTGTATATTCAACAAAATGAGGATTTAGGGGTTACCTATGTCCTTGTGGCTCACTCATATCACGTGCACCATTTATAAGGCAGAATACACGTCAGTGTATGGCATTGCCCCAGAGAAGGATCACAGAGGCACTGAGAAGAAAAAGTAGCTTCGCGCATGGTAACTCAAGAGGGGGAATCTGCCTCCTGCCTTACAGAACTGTTAATCACCTGTCCCCACTCCCTCTTACCACTAATGAACTCAGTGTGTCTAATCAAACATGATCTGAATGAATTGTAATTCATCTCTTACCTAAAGTGACTTTCAGAGTTAAGCAGCCTTTTAAATATGGAGTTCCTTGAAATACTGATCCATACGGATGTTACATACAGATAAAGATCACTCTTCTACAATTATTACCCATATTAATTACAATATGATTTCTTTTTCTCCTCCCCCCTTCCACTTGCTATCAAGTGCTAACAGAGCTATGAGAAAGTGAAGTGCTTTTTAACTCTGGATCACAAACCATCAACACAGCTGCAGATTCATTTCCAGTTGCAGATGCTTTCTGGTTAATGAAGTTAGAGCCAGAAACAATGCAGTTTGTCTTTGATGTTTTAAACAGTTTACGGGCTGACTGTAGGAAGAGAGGGGGAATAATCTTTTCTTTTTACTTTGGGCAAATTAATTTTTGAAATGGCTGAAAGGCAGACAATGAGTCTTGCACTATCATGCTTACAGAGCTGTTTTTGAGATTGAAGCTAAACATAAAAATTTCTTGGATGGGAGCCTGAAGTGCTCCCTGAGGAATAACTGTGCAACAGCAGAGTAGTGAGCTAGATGACAAAATAAAGCGGGTTTTTTTGCCATTACTTTCTGCGATTCTAAAGTTATTAGAGTGCTACTAAGGGCATGATATCAGCAGAGACTTTTAAGACACATGTAAGACTAAAAAAGAAAAAAAAAAAAAAACCGGCAGCTGTAAAAGCCAAAGGCATTGCCAGCCTTGCTGGCACACTGAGAAGTTCAGGCAATCTGGCAATTCCATGAATTTTTAGAATTCCCCAAAATCACTGAGAAAGGGACATAACAAACACGTGATAGTCTGCAAAGGAGAAGGCGGCTTAGGAGCTGCCATCAGAGTGAACAGGTTGCCCAAGGAAGTCCTGGATGTCCCATCCTTGAAGGTGTTCAAGGCCAGGTTGGATATGGCTTTGGGCAACCTGATCCTGTGGAAGGTGTTTCTATGTCCATGACAGGCAGTTTGGAACTGGATGGGCTTTAAGATCTCTTCCAACCTGAATTATTCTATGATTCTAAGAATGCTGAGGTAGGAACCGGAAGCAACTAAGATGGTGGAAACCAAATCTCCTCTGTGGAGGACGAAATCAGGCAATGTGCTTGTGAAGGACAGGTCACCTCTAAGCCTGCTGGTTCCAGTTCATGCCAGGTTTTCAGTGATCAGAGCAGGTGAATGGAAAATTACCCATTGCCTGGAGGCAACTGAGTGTCTCCAGATGGCAAGGGGAGGAGATGGGTCAAGGAGAGTCTCTGAGTCTATGAACTGCGGTCATAGAATCATAGAACCATAGAGTCACAGTATCATAGAATTATTTGGGTTGGAAGGGACCTTAAAGATGATCTAGTTCCAACTCTCCTGTCATAGGCAGGGACACCTTCACATCAGTAGATGTGGTTCTGCAGCTCCACAGGGAAACTGTGAGGGAAGTCAGTGGGGCAGGAGCAGGAAGAGAAAAGGAAAGCATAATCAAGGACTTTGTGTAGTTTACTGTAGCTCAGACGGTCCCTAAGTTAGTTGAAATCCTGCTTCCAGACATGCCACAAGGGCCAACAGGGATGTAGGAGCCTTTTTTCATAGCCTAGTGTTCCTGCTGTAATTAAATTTGCATTCAAGAGACCTTTTGGACAATTTTGGTGAGTTTATTGTGGGAAAACAGTCTGGGACTGCTCTGAAACCCTATGGTCTCTCTCTGGCTCCTTTAGGATACCCCTTCGGTATGTTCCAGAGCATCTTGCTGTCATAGAATCACAGAATTGTTTAGGTTGGATAAGACATTTAAGATCACAAAGCCCAGCCCTTAACTTCACACTGCCAAGTCCACCACTAAATCATGACCCTAAGTACACATCTACACATATTTTAAATGCTTCCAGGGATGGGGACTCCACCACTTCTCTGGGCAGCCTGGTATCATCCCACTTCCTTATGTTAGGCAAGGTAGTCAAAATGATGGGATAAGTCTTGTTTTCTCACAGGCAAGAAGTGAATTACAGGCAATGATACATGATAAGTGAGAAGGAAATTTTTGTGGAAGAAGGTTATGGCAAAGGGAGACATGGAAGCATATGAAGGAAACAATGGAAGAGAGGGAGTAGAGCTGCATTCAGAGCTCATGGGGTGCAAACCCATAGAACGCAGTGAAAAATAAATAAGTGACTTTTGAGAGTCTTGAATGGGAAGGCAATGGTTGGAAAAGTGGATAGGATTCTATAGCCCAAATTCCTGTAATAAGAATTCCTCCATGTGATTTGGATTTTTTTAAGGCCATGGTGGAGAAATCACACACAAACACAGAGTCAAATCTTGCTCAGTTCTACAGCTCTATCTTGCAACACATCTTTAACATGGGGGCTTCACAGCACATGAAAACAGCACACAGCATCACCTCTGGAGGACGTGACAACACATGACATGAACTTTGTAAGGTGAAGGAGATGATAAGAAGCAATGGCGGGAAAAGCTAGTTCTGTGAGCTGCCCAGCCAAAGGGGACATACTGTGGCTTTGAGATTTATGCTACAATATCTTGCACGGCTTTGGAAAGGTCACACAGAAAGGGCGAGAATTAGATTAGTAGATTAGATTAGATTAGATTAGATTAGATTAGATTAGATTAGATTAGATTAGATTAGAAATTCTTAGGGTGGTGAGGCACTGGGACAGGTTGCCCAGAGAAGTCATGGATGCCTCCTCATCCCTGGAGGTGTTCAAGGCCAGGTTGGATAAGGCTTAGAGAACCCTGATTCAGTGGAAGGTCCCATAGCCAGGAGGTTAGAACTGAATGATCTTTAAGGTCCTTTCTGACCCAAACCATTCCATGGGTCCATGATTCTATGAAAATGCTTAGTATCTAAGTGCTGCAGAAAGCATCTGGGAGGAAACAGGAAGAGAAAGAGGCCTTTCTTAAAAAGGGCTTAGGGATCTGGGACACAGACAGGCACCTACAAATGGCACCACAAAACCAGGAAAGCCTCTTTGAAGGCTGAAGCAATTTTCCTGTTCCTGAAGGAAACAGAAGGGATTTGGTGGAAGCACGCATGCCTTCGGTGACTGGAGGCTTCTGCTTGCATTTGGTGTGGTCAGAGGATCAAAACAACACCACATTTGGAATGAATAGGAAATGAAGCACAAATTTCCTGACTTTAAGGTGGTTTCCAGAGCAGGTGATGTGATTCTTGCCCACGCATCCAGAGTGATGTAGCCAGCATAAAACAAGCACTCTTTGCAAAGACAGGAAGGGGAGAAGGCATTGAAAGTGGAAGTGAAAAGCGAGCTTACAAAATACAATGAAAAAATGCAAAGCCCCATAAACATGCAGAGTTAGGCATGGCTAATCAGGGACAATTTTGGTTTTTTTTCAGTACTGCATCTAGTTATAGTTTCCTTAATTCATGTGGCCTGTGGCACAGTAAGTCAAATGGGAAAAGGGATGGAATGACTGTGCTGGGGTCCATCCATGGTCTGCCTGATGTTTAGGGCTTGAATTTTCCTTTGAGGACTTTCCAATCCTCCTGTACATCAAAGACTTTCACTGGAACCCAGACAATCATAACAGTTCTCAGAGATGGGCAGAATACCCAGGATGTGTTGTGGCACTCACATCTAACTCAGATCTCTTTGAATATTAAGATGAAACTAAGTGTGTTCCAGGCTGGCCTTATAAATTTATTTACAGCACTTTAGCGCTGCTAGACTATCATCTGGGTACCTTCCAAATTTAACAGTTTTAGCTGTCGGCTACCTTTCCAAAACAGGAAAGTTCCTGTAACTGAGCTAAGAGTCCTCAGCTTCTTTTAGAGACAAGAGAGAAAAACATTGTTCAGTGATTCATCTGACCTACTTTAAATGTCAGCTTTAGGGAAACTTGAGCTGTAACCTACAAAGTGTCTTCTCCTCTCCATTGACTGTGAAGAAGCGTTTATCACATTGTAGACATTTGCATTTACTCAGCCCATATTGCATCCAGAGAAGCTAAAGCCCAGACTAGTTTTCTTTACTTCATTGAAGTCTGACATTTAAACGTCTTCTATACTTGAGCATGGTTACAGACAGGGGAAGTAAATCCAGGTCTGAGTTCCAGGAAAACCTGATCACTGGATTATCTTCCTTCTGGGTCTGGTGTAAAATGTTTTGTTGGTTTTTTTTTTTAGGTCTTTCAATTACAACTACATTCTCCAAACAGGCCAATATCTTTGAGTTCTCCTGTCAAACAGAGGAAAAAAGATCCCCAGAAGGTTAAATCTCAGTATTACCTCCACGTTAGAAGTCTTGCTCAGAATTAAATTCTCTGATCATTTAAAATTTAATCCTAACTCTAATTGTGTCAAATTTACATCGCACCGAATTTACCTAAAATCATATCTGTCCAGATTATTTTCCTTCAGTTATTTATGTTTGGACCTTGTCAGAAAGTTTTACAGCAGTTTGGGTGGTCTTCCTCTGTCGTGGGTAAATTAGTGAAGTTGTACAATAGGACGGAAATAGTTTACACGATTTCTTGATAGAAGTATCACTCAGTCATTAAAGTTTGTGGTAAGTTTATCTTCTAACAACTAAAACATCATATTTCCCAGGGAAAACAATCATCTTGCGTTTCTCTTCCCTTTATTTATGCGTCTTTTTCTCTATGCCAGTTTTCTCCCCTCTTCTACTAGAGCTTTTCTCCTTCACTGGAGAGGTGGAAAGGGGGCTTCTTCTACCTGTAACTGAACCATAATTCCCATAATGAGGAAACAGAAGTCTAGTCCATCTTTCATATTTGTTTTGCTGCCTTAATGTGCCTTCTCCAGTCATCCAACTTATATGCAGCTCTTCCTTGCACTGCCTTCAAAACATTTTGAGTGGCTATACAGCTCCTGACCTTTCTTGTCTCTGCTCTCTAACTCCTGCCAGACTTCAACTACAAGTCTCTGAGCTCACTGACTCTGCCTGTTTTTGAGGTTCCCTGCTACTTTCTTTTATGAGATCCTGTTTAAAGTTCTTGATTTTGGCAAACTCATTCTGTAAGGTAGTGATGTCCCTGATGTTCAGCATTCCTGGGTTGAAACACAGGAGATGAAAGCACAGATTGAAAGAAAAACCCCAACATTTTGGGTAAAAATAACTGTTATAGTGCTGCTGGATTGGGAATAGGAGGTTATAATCCAGCAGACAAAGTGTTTGCAGGAGTTGTATTTCTCTTCTTGTTTTCCAAATATCTACTCAAATCTGAGCAGTCTCTAAACTCTCAGGAAAAATCCTCACTTATATTTGACCTACGGAAGCTTACTCTGTGCAAACAGTGACTGTCTTTGAAAAGTCTGCCCCTACTACGCATGAACAGACCTTTCCTTTTGTTCCCATATGCTCAAACCATTTACACTCATGAGAGTGTGGTGCTAACCAGGGCCTAGAACTAGCCCAACTGCAAAGACGTTGAATTCACCAGTGCTCTAGTTGAAAAGAGCAAGGACAAACACTGAGCTATGGCTGGCCATAGTCTAGCAGCTGGATGCTGCGAGGCATAAATGCCACATAGTTTAAGAGACCGGAGTCTTATTTTCAGCACACTGGTACCCAGACCCCACAGTAGCTGATGAACATTCCTATTTTTCGTGTTAAGACAGTCCTTGAGATTGGCACTGTGTTTGCCACAACACTACGATATTGTTTGTGAGGAGGTTGCTCCCTCATTATTTGCATCTTCTTGAGAATGGATTGCATCCAAACATGTTCTTATCTTCCTTCCCTTCCCAGGTTAGGCTTGCTCATGCCCATTGGTATTTGAGGAGTTATTCAACATGCAAAAGGAATGGAGCCAGCTTTGTTTCCCAGCTCCTATTACTCACCTTCTTTATCTCTTAGCTGAAAGCTTTAATGGATCTGTTTTGCTAGAAGTTTGAGGTTGGAGGCTATGAAGAACTTCAAAGGTATCTTATAGCAGTTTTGTCAATGATTTAGTAAAAAGACCACATAGTCAGATTGAAAGTAAACTACTCGCAATACTGCATGGAACTCTGTTGATCTATTTTTACTGTTTCACAAACAAAGCTGAGGAGAGGGGGAATCCCACTGACCAACCAGTGTGCAGGAAAGATAGAGCACATCTCTGTCAGGTATTACCCAGGTACTCGTTAACTCTCTGATAACCAGTTTAGACAACACAAGGTGGAATGTCTCCAGCACCAGATGGTAGTGATGAGGAAGAAAGGAGTGCAGCAGACAAGATAAAACTTGACAGGAAAATATAAGGAGGAATTTCTGTTCATTAGGGCAGAGATTGCAATCTGAGAGTCCTAAGTTTAACCATTCTTTTGTTGTCAGGAAATGTCTGAGAAATATAAGGACAAAGATAACCCCAATCCTTGGCTACATAGCCAGACCACCCTCAAAAAATCCATCTAGTGATGTGGCTTCTGACTTAGCTCCAATGATGGAGGGTCTGTGGTATAAGACCATGGTCCAAACGTGCTGCTGACCTGTGTAGGCACCAGCTGGATTCCTGTAGAACAGTTCAAGTTTGCAAACTCCAGACTGTTCCAGAGTTCATAAATTTGAGCATCCTCTTGGCCCACACAGCTTTATTCAAGGTTGATGTACACTGATAAAATTCCTTAATTAAACACTACTGTGTGCTTTCTCCAATATATCCCAGAGCATTACAACATAGCCTCATCCTTTGCCCCAAAGAATATCGTTTTAATTTCCTTTTTAATAAACAAAAGGCAAACTTCAGCAGTAGCAGTGTGAAAGGTTTATTCTTCAGAACCAATCAGTTACCTTCAATTTCTTTCTGGATGCATGAAAGTAAGGCATCATAATGAGGAATGCATTTTCTCAAACTAATGAAAAGTCTCTCTTTGAGTGGGGCAGAATTTTATAGACAAAGATCCTATATAGGTTTTCATACACTCACTGTGTAGATAGGCAGATATTTTTGGAATGCGTCTCCTGATGAGATATGAGGGCTATTATTAATTCTGTCTGTCATTTTTATTGAAAGCCAAACAAATTGCATATAGTGTATTAAGAAAAAATGTAAACCTTCGGTGCCACAAGAATCCCCAAGATCAATGCAAGCCATGATCTCTCTTTCACATGCCTTTCAGTAGACTCTGTTCTGCCTTAGTAAGAACATTCAGCAGGCACATATCATGCACTTAGCAGCAAAAAATATGTGCAGAAGTCAGAAGTTGCAGACTTTGATTTCTGTGTTTATTAAGGAATATAGTAATAGAATCATAGAATGGGTTGGGTTGGAAGGGACCTTAAAGATCATGCAGTTTTAATCCCCCTGCCATGGGCAGGGACACATTCCACTATATCAGAGTGCTCAAAGCCTCATCCAACCTGGCCTTGAACACCTCCAGGGATGGGGCATCCACAATGCTGGTATTCAGGTCTCCTGTGAAGTGTTGTGAGAGCTGAAGCAACCATATGGATTAAATTCAGAGGGATCATATGAAATAGTTCATTAAATCCTGCAGCCTGTTCCCATTTCACCTTCCACCTACAGATTTTTCACAAAAGCAAGTGTGCATTGCTGAGCATATGATTTCCTATGGCTTGTCCCTTCAGCAACAGGATTTCTGGAAAAAAAATGCGCTGGAAAGCAAGAGACTATCATGAAGGTACAAATCTAAAAAAACCTCTCCCTGTGTATCAGTCCAGAGGCTGCAGTTCTCCTTGAATCACAAGGGAAGACTTTGTGACAGAGCTCCATGAGGAGGTGAGTAGATTGTGGAGTGTCAGAGAGTGCAAGAGAGATAGACTCCTGGAAGTGCACTCTACCTTCCCTGAGACAGGCCCAGCAGGCAGACAGGATGCATGATGCAGAGGATTCCCTATTCTCTCTCTGCCTGCCTGAACACATTGACCTAGGGATAGTTGCAACAGCAACAAGTTCCTGCCTGGTGCAGCAGGCAGATCTCCTCTGAGATCACGTCACCTTCCCAAGTCCCCTGCTTAGTAGGTATGAGGCTCTGCAGGAGGAATGAATGGGATGTTGGTTCGTATAGCTTAAAGATGTCGTGGAGGTTAAGTGGGACTATGTCCTGCATCAAACCGGCTTCCATAAAGAAAAAAAATGAGACATTGTCATAGGAGACTCCCTTTGAAGGACACAGAAGAACCAATATGCAGATTGGACCGACTTCTTAGGGGAGACTGCTGCCTCCCTGGGGCCTGGGTTAAAGATGTGAAGATTGCTTTTTCAGGTACACAGCAATGAAGTTGCAACAAGAAGTCTGAGGGCAATCAAGAGAAACTTCCCAGCTTGGTGCTAAGCAGTCAGGACGATGCGGGCTGCTTCTGCTGCCCTTTAGCAGGGAAATAGCTGTCCTGGTATCACCCAGATCATGCTAGGTCACCCCCGCCTACTGGAGATCCCTCTGAGGCTGTGGCAGAGGCAAGGTGGTGATGCAGAGGACCATGTCCCTCTCATCAATGGCAGCTCTGAAATAGCTGGATTATGTGACCAAGTACTGATGATATTCATAACTTTGATTCCTGGTTTAACTCTAGGGTTCAAATATGCAAAACATATTTCATACTCCAAACAGAGGATTTCTCCTAAAGCCTTCCATAAGGAGGCTTCACAGACTGGTTTTATAATATTTCTGGATTGCAAGAGTCAAAACTGGGAAGAAAAGGAAGGCGATGCTATTTTTTATGTGTGGCAGAAGAAAAGATTCTTCTGTTTCCAGACGTCTCACAGCCCTTTCAAGTGTAGAGGAAGATGTTATGGCAGGAGATTTTATGATTCTTGGCTTCAAAATCACATAAAAATTGTGTTTTATCTGACATCAAAAGAATAAGCTGTATCATCATCATCATCATGCTAAAGATCTTGTGTCTGCTCAGATCAGTAACTGCAAATAAGGCAGCCATAGAGAATAAAACATCACAGTTGTGCCCTTAGGCTTTCTCTGTGGTTTATGAGCCTCTAAGCAGTCAGCTATATGAAGAAAAAGATCTGATACACTGTTTATGTTCTGCATTAAGCCTTCATAAAAATGAATGTATACAACTTTTTCTTAAGCCCAAATCCTAGATAATGCTGAGATTTTGTCCCTTAAGACCTCCAGTTATTTCGATAATATTCACTGAAAGTTATGTCTCAAAACTGTAATCTTAATTGAAGAATTTCTTCCTGGAGAACATTAAAATAAAGAACAGCACATAATTTATTGCACATTGTTAGCATTGCTCCTGCAGCAATTTTATTTATAATAATTGGTTTGATCAGGGGAGATTTAGATGAGATATTAGGGAGAAATTTTTTTACAGTAAGTGATGTGAGGCACTGGGACAGGTTGTCCAGAGAAGTCATGGATGCTCCATACCTGGAGGTGTTCAAGGCCAGGTTGGATGAGGCTATGAGAAACCTGATCCAGTGGAAGGTGTCCCTGCCTATGGCAGAGAGCTGGAACTGGATGATCTTTAAGATGCCTTCCAAACTAAACCATTCTATGACTCTATGGCTTTTGTGGATCTCACCTAACCGGATTTCAGCAAAGCAATTTAAATGGTGCCATGTAGGCAATTATTACAAAAGGGTCTGGCTGATACAGAGACAAAAGGTGCTGAAAGAGAAATTGTCAGGGCAGAGAGAGGTTACAAGCACAGTTTCTCAAGCTTCACTCTTATTCAGTCTTAACTGAAAATATTCACCAGCAACATTTGCACAAGAAGGAGCACATTAATGATATTTGCTGGTGATACAAAGCTGGGAAGAACAACAGAAAGTCTCACAGGAAGAACTCAGAGAGCCAATTACTGGGAATTTCTCAAAAGATATTTCATTATACAAAGCTTAAGATCATGTAATTAAAAGTGGATTGTGTTTCCTGCATGAAGTCTAGTGGAAATCAGGAGACAGAAAGTCTGGTTGAAGGTGAAGCCTGGGAAATATGAAATCCTAATTTCTCCATGAACTGAACATATCCCACAGCTTCTTTCAGGTTTTTCTCTCACTTCTAAATTATTCTTCCAGTTAAATAATTACTTCCTGCAGGTGGCAGGTATAAAATCATAGAATCATAGAATACTTTGGGTTGTAAAGGAACTTACAGATCACTCAGTTCCAAACTCCTGCCACAGGCAGTGGCACCTTCCACTGGATCGGGTTGCTCAGATCTTCATCCAATCTGATCTTGAACACCTCCAGGGATGAGGCATCCACCAAATCTCTCGGCAATCTGTGCTTATGCTTCACCACCCTCACAGTAAAGAATTTCTTCCTAATATCCCATCTAAATCTCCACTCTTGTAGCTTAAAACCATTCCCCTCATCCTGCCTCTACACTTTCTGGTAAAAAGCCCCTTCCCATCCTTCCTGCAGGCCCCTTTTAAGTACTAGAAGGTTGCTACTAGGTTTCCACGAAGTCTTCTCTTCTCTAGGTTGAACAAACCCAGCTGTCTCAGCCTGTTATTACATAGGAGATGCCCCAACACCATCCTGCTCAGCTGTAGACAGAGTATGGGATGGAGCCCTGCTAAGCAAAGCTGCTTTCCTTCCACCTGCAGAGCTCACTTAGACTAACTCTTTATTTCAAGGAAAAGACTTTTCAGAGTTATCCACACATCAGATGTGTTCACAGCATGAAAGGTTGCTTTTCCCCCACCCACACACTATGGAAAAGTCTTTCCTGCCCTTTCATTGCCTACAATGATCCCTCAGAAGGGCTGGCTGGAGAGAAGCACTCCCACACAACTGGTGACATTTAAGCCGCGTGGCAGATCCCTTTGCACACGGATCCTGTTCCCACCAAACACAATAGCAGACTCTGGTGGGTGCAGGATGAAACCCAGGGTGACATTTTCTTCCACCCTACGCTTCTTTGCTGAGTAAAACTTTTGTAAGAAGGCAGAGGCCAGAAAGCCCTTGTCGTTCCACCTCTGAAGCCTCTAGTCCCACGGTTGGTTGATTCCATGCCGCAATGGTCCACAACCCCTCACATGCTTCTTCCCCTACTAACAATGAAACAAGGCCCTGTGTGCTCCATCCACAATGTACAAATCCACTATAAATTCAGGTAAAACAGGACTTTTGGACAAGAAAAATTTGTTGAATGATGTTAATAAGCCATAATACCATCTTTCAGTCAGGTAAATCCCTCCTTCCCATGGGGATGTGGTGTTGTGGTCCTCATGGGAAGGAGCACGATGTCCCTGCTTGAAAGATGAAAACCACCACAAAAGGAAAAGTGAACTGAAGCTAAGTCTGATTGGTAATTCATTAGAAAAATAGCCCTTTATACCAATTCACAGAAACCAAAGCTTTGTTGAAACATCCTGATTTCAAACATGTTTTTATCGGAAAAATTTCTTTGACAGTGGAAATATGACAGGCCAAGAAAGTTGGACTTGTTCAGTCTGGAGAACAGGAGGCTCCAGGGAGACCATATAGCAGCCTTTCATTACTTCAGAGGAGCCTACAGGAAAGGTGGGGAGGGGATCTTTATCAGGGAGTGCAGGGATAGGATGAGGGTGAAGGGTTTTAAGCTAAAACAGGCAGGATTTACATGAGCTATTGGGTGTGATATGTGAGGGTGGGGAGGCAGTGGCACAGGTTACCTAGAGAAGCTGTGAATGCTTCATCCCTGGAGGTGTTCAGGGCCAGGCTGTATAAGGCTCTGAGCAACCTGATGCAGTGGAAGGTGTCCCTGCCATGGGCAGGGTTGAAACTGGATGGGCTTTAAGGTGTCTTCCAATCCAAACCATTGTGTTTCTAATATTCTATTGAAACTCATCTCTTTCTGTATGATGGCAGCTATAGTTCTACTTCAGCTCAAAGTTTCAGACAAGCCTTTAATAAACTTTCGCAGATGTGAACATTTTTGTCCTCCTGTGACCTGCTTAGAGCAGTAACTGCATTTGGATTCACAGATAAGGGGAAGCAAAAATTAAAAAAAAATATCTCATCACTGAATTAATTTATTTATGTATGCAACCTGTGGAAAATTACCAAATCTGTGATAATGTGGTATAATATAGTTACAGGAAATTGTTTATGATAAGCTGGAAAATTGTGTTATACCTTATTACTGCTGTCACTCCAATAACAGCTAACAAACTTCATACTCCCATCGCATGTCAATAGTTCATGAACACCCTCTTTGTATTAGATTTGGACAGGCTTGCCAGAAGAATATTGGCTCCTCACCAAATCTGCAGGAACAGTGATTTCCAGAATTGAAACAAGTGCGAAGGAGCAAATGTCAGTTAAGACATATTAGATGTTTTCATTATATGTGCTATTTACGTGGAGTATTTTACATCATGATCATTTTCTTGGTGAAGTAATTGAGGCACTTAACTTCTTGTAGATCTCTTCTGATGCATTTATCTTTTAAATGGAATTTATTGCTACAAACATAAACATTGTCTATCAAATGTTTGTGGATGAACATTCATTGTCTCCCCTTGAGCCACAATCACTTAATTACAGATAGAGATCATTGGATTAAAGAAAAAAACAGGAGGAGCCTGCTTAATGAGTCAACCTATTCCCCCTGAGTTGAAAATCAATCTGCACCCAATGCCTCACTGAAAATTTTATCCTGGGAATAATCAGTGCCAATAAGAGGGTTCAGGGCATGTTAAGATGCTTCTTTTCTCTTGTAAAATTATTTACTTTTAAAAGCCCACACTACCTTTAGCAGCAGGCACAATGCACATGGAACCTAATAGTCACTGTGTGAGACAGGAAAAAGCATTGTGTGGGTGGAAAAGATCAGCTTCCTAATTCTAATGTCACCAACACGATTTTCCTGTGTACCTACAGACAAGGCACAGCCTAAACTTCTTATATGTGCTGTACACTGGCTTCAGAATAGGTATTTACACAGTCATTTTAAGAGGCTTAATTTACTTCAGCTCATTAGTTTTTCTACTGCACAGAGTAGAATGGAGAATGGAATCAAACAGTATTATTCATAAAAACCCTACATACATGCACATCCATACATGTGCATATCCACTAGGACTCTTGTTCCTGATACCAGTCATACAGCCCTTCCACTGTTTGCTGCTCTTCTGTCCACTTCCTTTTTCGCTCCAGGAAAGTAAAGAAGTTTTTAATCATCCCTCATACTTTATCCAGGCTGTGAAAGCTTCTCTTCCCAAGGCCTGTGCACATCGTGTTGGCACACTACCAAAACCCACTAACAAACAGCAGATTAAGTGGAAACACGGAAAAGAATTTCAAGCATGTATTATACTTGCTTGGAGTTCAGCGCGCAACTTTTAAGACTAGGGCTGCCCTCTAAACAGGCAGGCCTGGGAATTCAGCTGCAAAACAATTGCAAAGGCAAGGAAAATACCTTTCCTCTGAGAAAGTAACTTGATGATGCTCTGCAGTCTTCACTAGGCTTCACTGTGTGCTCTGGCAGAGCTCAGCATGGTCTGTGTTTTCTTGAGGTCTTGGTTTCCATCTCCAGCACTGTTCTCCGAGGGAGTTATATCATATTAACTAGAATATTTATGTCAGCCTCTTAAAGATGCAGGAGCAGGGAACTGTAATCTTTGTAATCTTTTCAAGCCACAAGCCAAACAGACCCTCTATACCCAGCTGCTGCTCTGCGTTAAGGTATGAGAATACCTTGGCACTTGGATTCAGTTCTGCAGATTATCAGCTGTCATCATGAGCTAGACAACGAAACACCTAGTGTCATGCCTACATATTGTTCAGTTACTTGTGTTTCCTTGATGAGTAATGTTGGCTACATGGCTCTCCCTCTCACTGTTCAAAGATCTGGTGTTAAAAAAGCCCTGTTTAAAGCACCAAAGCAAATACCCTTAGTGTGCAATTTCATTCAGCACGAGAATTCTGCCCACATTATCAGAGATTTCCTTGTCTTTCCAAAACCAGCCTGGAATGTCTGTTTAGGGTGTACAGTAGAAGGAGGCTTTCCCAGTCGCAATTGCACTTAAACTTGATGCATATGTTGTTTTTCATTCTATAGGTTTATTGACCCTGAAGTTAATACAAAAAAAATGTGACTCTTCAGTCTAACAAGTTATTTTCAGATTTAACTAATCTGAGCTCATGACTGGCTTTGGAAGCACAACAATTATATGAAAGCCAAGATTGTTTATTATTATTCAAAGACAGTAACAAAGTAATTAACTAACAAAGTAGTTAAGTCCACTGAAAAAAAATATTATATTACTACTGTAAGAGGTGGGGACAAAACAACGCTGAAAGAAAACAAATAGCACCGAGGATATTAATACATCTGCTATGTATCTGAATGTCCTTCTAAATAAGCGTCTGAAATGAGACTGAAAGTGCAACCAAAATCTAGTATAAATACAAGAATTATCTGCATTGAAATTCCATAACTTTTCTTTATTTGCTGTGATACATTCAAACAAAAGTGCTCCAGATAACAGCTGTAACGTAAAGGAAATTAAAATATAAAGGCAGAAAGAGACCATCAGATACATACGGTGATTATTCATATTTCAAAGCATTAGTAACTGCTTGTATCTGAGTGCACCAAAAGCCCACAGGAGGGTCCATGTTTTTGTACGCTGCACCTATGAAAATAATAATTATCGGCAGCTCTAGCAAAAAATGTTTTTTCAGAACTAGAGCCAAAGCCATCACAAAGATAAAGCACCATCAGGCACAGGTTTGCAAATGCCATAGTAATTAGTAGAGTGTACAAAAGGCTTAGCTGAATTAATGCATTCCTTGTATTTGTATAGCACAGGGAAGCTCCACTTGGATTCATTCCTTCCCAGCTCTGCTGTTTCACACCAGGGACTTGCATTTGCCCCACAACACCAAGCAACACGGGCAACTTGGTAATGTTCAGGAGTCAGTGAGAAATAGATGGAAGAGAAACTGGAACTGGAGGTAGTGTCTATCCTCCTATTTAAAAACATAATATTGGCACTGCAGCATGTACTTATCCATGTTACTGCAATGCAGTGGCACAATCCACCTGAGAAACACTCTTTGTACAGATCACATTGATTTCCCAGTGCTGCTTGCTGAGCTACAAGTATTTGGCTGCATTGATTTTATAGATAAAAGACAGGTTTTGTTTTAAACTCCAATTCTGCTATAGCAAAAATATGTCACTGATTTGTCTAAGAGACAGCAGAGCATCACTTCATAGCAAACTCAGATTGCACACTACACCATGGCTGTATTCCAGCTGCAGAATTCCTGAACTGTGCATTTGCCAAGAATTATTTGTAACTCAACAGTTTGATGGCAAGGAACATTCCTACCCCAAACAACACAAGAAACAGAAGTCAAGGTGCCGTACAAATTACACTTTCAAAGGTATATGATAGAGAGATGCTAACAAATCTCTGCCTGGTGTATTTTTAGGTAGAACTGGATGGATTTTCAACCAAAAAAAAAAGGAGGAAAAACTCGGTAAAACCTTTGTCCTGCTCTCCCCAGTCAGCAATTCAGATGGCCAGCAAGACCAAAGACAGGCTTCCCCTGTGAAAATCCAAGTTGCTGACACAAGATTTTCCTTAAAATGTCTAAGCAGGCCATATCAGAAAACCAGACTCTGTCCCTGCACACTTTCTATAGCGGTATGTTCACAGGGACCCTGCTAGGTTGTCCCCCGGCTGCTGCAAAGATTTAAGCCCACGTATGGTTTGTGTTTCCCAAAGCAGGATGCAATGGCACTGCTTATCTGACCAACATCATCTTCACAGTCAACTCCTTGCAACATCAAGGTCTGTTTGCCCAAAAACATTCTCTTAACTACACTGCTGATAAAGTCTCAGATCACTCAGGCTGAAAGACAGTTAGAAGTGTTACACCGTTATTTATCCTTGATGCTATTTGTGTGGCATTCGTCTCCCACAGTGCACGCTTTGCCCTTTTCACGCTCTTTCTCATGCAGGAACACAAAGCTGTCATGTTTGGGTTGCAAACACCATTAAATGCCCCTCTTCAGCTCCCAACAGCATAGAAGTATTTTCTTTTAAAAGTTCAGATCAAAGCATTTCTACTAATCCTAGGATTTATTAAAACAAACATTGTAGGCATGAGATAGTCAACAGCGTCCCTTTTGTAAGATTCTTTGGAGACGGCTCTGATTTCATACTGTTTACTGATCTGCCCCCAATTAATCTTCAGTTGCCCAGCTTCAAATTCAGCAAGTCCACCGGCTCCTTCCCCACCCAGCAGACATTCCTTTCTCCCCAGTTTTGAGCTATAATAACAGCACCACACAGCCCCTGTCCTACAAACAAGGTGGCTTGCCTGAAAAGCTATAATATTGCATCCCAATGTCACAAGATCACCTCACACACATCTGCAGCAGCAGTCCAGCCTTTCCTCAAATGAGTAATTAAAACCAGTCATTAAGTGCTTTCAAGGAGTTTCATTGTCTTTATCCTTCCCTGCAGTCAAGGTAGTTGCCTTTTATCCAGTAACAGATCTGTGCGTATTTGAGGGGTGTGATGCGAACAGCTACATTGAAATCCTGTGGGGTGCCATTCATGTCCACCCACTGATGGCCTGAAAATATTCCAATAATTTTACGCTCCCATTTGTGATTCTGCCTCTTCCACATCCTCACATACACCCCAGATCCACTCGCACCTGGCTGGGCATCACACTGCTGGTACAACAGGTCGTATGTTTCATCTTTGACGTCACAGAAACGGTAAACCAGGTTTCCTGGGCGATCATTATCATAGCCAGAGAAGTGAATCCTCCCTCCAGGCAAGTGTCTTGCCGGTGGGCTTACACCTATCTTCATAAACTTTCTTTTATGAGGCTTCTTGAGCTCCAGCAGTGCATAGTCATAATCCATACCAATGTCATTGGCGTTGCCTTTGATCCATCCTTTAGGGACATGTGTCCGTTTCACTCGGATCCACTGGAATTTCATTTTCTCAGGCATCGCTGAGTTGGTGATATTGGCCCCTTTGCTGCCATCTTTCAGTTTGGGCTTTAGGAACCCTACCCGCAGTTTCTGAGCTCCTTTGACATAACTCTTGCCATCGTGGATACAATGAGCGGCAGTAAGAACATGCTTTTCAGCCACTAGTGTCCCCGTGCAACCTGTTGATAGCTTCACCGATGTGGAGAACGGGTAATTCAACAAGAAGTCTTTCCCAAAAATGCTAAACCTGCTGTCATAGCCATAGATCTGCCTCTTAGTTCGAGACTTCCCTTGAGACCCATCACCGCTGTTGCTCAGAATGTATATGCCCACTTCAGTTTCAGTGAGGCTACCATTAGCATACAAGGTTTCATAGGACAGGTAGTGCTTCACTTCTTCATAAGTTGGCAGTGGAGAGCTTTTGTGGCATGCTGGGCCACAGGGAGACACCACTTCCAGTCTGGCTTCAGCATCAAACTGTGGTTTGTCCAAGTTAAGGGTAGACTGTGGCAGGATAACTGGAACTCTGTATGATGGCCAAGTTGGCTTCCAGTGAGAACTGGAGGACATTACATCTTTAGCAGCGCACAAGAGGAGGATTAAAGTGGACAAGCCTGCCATTCTGGATGCTGGCCTGTGGAACACAAAAGAAAATGCAGTTACTCACACAAATATATTGCAAGATTCGTCTTCTGTGCTAAGCAATGGGTTGCTAACCAACTATACTTAACAACAGTCAAGCAACTGGAAAGGATCTATCTACCATTAAGCACTTCAGATTCCTCTATGTTAAATGAATGCCTGCACTCATTATCTTGAATCAAGTGTCCCAGGATAACACTAAAGATGGGGAATTCCACCCTTAGGTGTGCTGAGCCACCAGCTTCCAGCTGACATCAATGGAAAGTTATGGTGTTTTTCTTCATAGAATCATAGAATCGTGGAATCATGGAATAGTTTGGGCTGGAAAGGGACCTTAAAGCCCATCCAGTTCAAATCCCCTGCCCCGGGCAGGGACATCTTCCACCAGAGCAGAGAGTCCCATCCACCCTGGCCTTGAAAAGAAAATTCAGACTCTGTGTAAATTCCTGCGTTCAGAAACCATAGCTTCTGCACAGAGTAAATGTTTCTTACCTCAGCTGGATGACAGCATTCTCTGAATGCTCCCACCTCCTCTCTGACCCACTGAGAGTGGTCCCTAACTCACCTTGTGCTGTCTTAGAATCGTAGAATCATTGAATCATTAAGGTTGGAAAAGAAATCTAAGATCATCCAGTCCAACCATCACCCAACCCACACCACTGTGCCTACTAAACCATGTCCCTAAGTGCCATGGCCAAATGTTTTTTCAAATGTCTCCAGGGAAGGAGACTGCACCATTTCCCTGGGTAGCACCTTCCAGTGCTTCACTACTCTTCCAGTAAAGATTTTTTCCCTAATATCCAGTTTAAACCTCCGCTGGCGCAACAAGTCTTAGCCAGAGACATGAAGGTGTTGAGAGGGACAAGCAGAGGGACAAAGGTGGCAACCTCAAAGAGAGCTGGACTGCAGAACATGACACATGGGAGATTCACTTCTCCTTATAACTCACACCTGATGATGCTTTCTGCTCCATGTAGTGCTCACTCTCCCCTCGGCTTACATTATAGCAGCTAAAGGACTAAGTTTACAATTCTTCAAGGATATTTCAGTTAACATACTGTCTTATTCCTTTATAGATTCGATTAATTAGAAATGCAAACCAGCCCCCTCTGAGCACAGAGAGGCAAATGGGACTGTGGATGTGTTTATGAACCACAGGCAGAGTGCCTGAGACTGCAGGGAACAGCGTGCACTAGCACTGTGTCAAGAAGATGTGTGACTTTAGTTTATTTGAAAATTAGCCATACAGCTGAATCGCTGCAGGAGCCATTGCGCCCTGGGCAAGAAGGCATGCGGGATCTCCCTTGCATAAAGATTATTCAAACAAAACTTCACAATTATGTTGAGCTTACACATATTTAAAACCCTGCTGAGGCTGTGCCGATCACAACTGCAAGATCATTCCTGAAATACCTCAAACGAGTAAACCAAAGTAAATCACTCAGGAGTTGATCCAAGCTATCTAAGAAAAAAAAAAAAAAGAAAAATCCTTCTCTCCAGTTCTTTTGGTAGGAATATTCTGTCCCTAAGTTGCACTGAAAAACACCTGGGAAGCTACAGACTCCTCAACTCCATCATTGGGCCTCAATTCTTCCATTGGCAGCACCAAATGGGGGAATGGGTGTTGTAATTAAAGAACACAATGTTCGAAACACCAGTTGACTCAAGCAGGGTATAAAAAAATTTTCATTCCAGAAAACAGATGAACAGAGTCAATGATAGGGATGTCCACAGAGGCAGGTACTGAGTCTTCCAGAAATGACTGTCCAACTGATAATTTTTCATTAACAAACAGGACATCTTTAAAGGGACATACTAGGAAAAAATGTTTTACTGTGATGGTGATAAGGCACTGGCACAGAATTCCCAGGGAAGTTGTGGATGCCCCATCCTTGGAGGTGTTCAAGGCCAGGCTGGATGAGGCTCCAAGCAATCTGATTCAGTGGAAGATGCCCCTGGGTGATCTTTGAAGTTCCTTGTGACCCAAACCATTCCACGATTCCATGATTGTATGATATCAGATATAATCATATAACAGAGATAAGGAAAACACAGACAAAGAAGGTAATGGGGAAAAATGATACCTCTCTATCCCCACAATGACAGCATAAGTCAACTAGTAACCATCCTACTTGTGACAGCGAAGTCTGTATGCAGAAGTGTCTTTATTTAGCTGGCAAGGAAAACTGAATGTCTCTTGTCAGTTGTTATTTGCACGAGCAAGCAAGATTCCCTTGTGCCTGTCAGCACAGCGACCTGATGAGGGACTGCATGCCCAACAACTTCTCTGCTTCCTCTGACAGCATCATCAGGGCTGAGAAGATAAATTCCCTCTCCCTGCCTTCGGCTCTCCCATATCTCCCTGTCATCTCCACTGCAGCAACACCGACCCAGGACAGGCAGTTTCAGACAGCAGAGGGCAGCCACCCAGTGAATAAAAAAAGACAAGAGCGAGGAATTCAAGTGGGTCCCCCAAAAAGGTTTTGGAAGATTGTATCCATGTCTTTTTCTGTGCTCTGTTAAGCACTACTTACTCCATATCTCTGAGCAAGTCTTCCCACACCCCTCTTCCCTCCCCTGCTGCCTCTGTGCTATGGTCACATTGCAGATATATAGGATAAAAAGGCCTTTTCATCAGTTACAGTTCTCTATTATTTACAATGCTATTAATACCTAACAATAAAATACAGTTGTGAATTAATACCTGACCATAAAAGCTAAACAGTGCTCACAAATCAAGGTGTTTACTGAGGTATTTATCATTATGTCTTCTCTGGAGACATAACTGGTACTATATCAGTTCTGGGATGCAATAAAGAGAATAAATATCTCTCATTTATAACAAGATGCCAGATTAGTGCATAGTGCTTCTTTCTGTGTAGACCTTTCCTCTTCAAAAAATGGTTAGGCAGAAAAATGAAGGAATTTAAAAGCAGTCTGCATTTAAAGAGAGTCCTACCAGTCAGCCTCTGCTTTCCTCTTCCTTTTGTTTAAAAGAAAATAAAAAAAAACAGAACTATCTATGTTCAGCTACTTCCTCATGGGTGACCCTGAATGATGTTCTCAAACAGAACAAGCTGCTAAGAAGCGAGGACTTCCCAAATGACGATCACAAAACGACACCGAATGAATTACGATGTGCTGCTCTGCTGCTACTCCCCTCTTCTGTTTCCATTTAAACTGTGTCATAAACTCAATCCACCCTTTGACTCACTACAAAGCCCAGCTCTGATATGCAGCCTAGGAACCCCCTGGAAAGTGGTTTGTACATAATCACACTTGCTAATAGCATCAAAATTGTTTAGAGAATGGAAACAGTGACAGCTACCCTGGGGCTCCCTGTGCTGTTGCAACGCTGTACAGACACATTTCCCTGCCTGCTTGGGGCATTCACTCTTTGAGAAAGATGTTGGTGAAAGAGAACTGCCTTTTGCAGGACGAACATGAATCATTTTCTAATAAGCAAGTAATTTTCTGGAGGAGTTCGCTACTTTGGGGGTGGTTCTTGTAATAGATGGTTAAATCACAATTAATCTGGGAACATACAGTATGAAAGCCCATGAGATGAGTAGTCCCTGTTACATTTTGAAATGAAGAAAGTTTTTCCACCGTGCTGGATGCCAGCATTGGAAAAAAAGGAAAAAAAAAAAAAAGAGAGTAAGAGAGATTCCATGAAAAACCTGCCTCAAACCAAATTAGAAAGGTGAACTAGATCACTGTCACTGCCATGCCAAAATACCTCAGCTGCTTTTCTTACTCACAGAACTTGTTAAAACACAGCAAAATCAACCATATCACACTTTAAGAATTACAGAAGCCCTGCCGCCACTAAAATTTAGCACCCCTATGAGCCTGTGATGCTGCGGGCAGTGCGGGAGCTCCACTGCCTTACTCTGCTGTAAGAAGAGGTCTTGGAAAACGTTTGATACCAGCAGGCCAGGAGTGTCTGTTTCCAGCGGGCACAGAGGGTAGTTTGACACGTGTGTCGGTGACGCATGCAGAGGAAAAGGATCGTGTTATACATTTACCATTTAGCCCACTTTCTACAGAACAGTTTAACCACCTCCTTTCGCCCTCCTTCCTTTCCGCTACCTCTCTCCCAGCTTGGGTTTTGCTGTACAAGAGAAAACAAGCAGGCAGTGAGAGTCAAGGTGTATAAACGCGTGAACCGTACGCCAGGTCCTGCATCCCCAGGGCCACCGAGCCACTGGGGCGATGGGTGGCAGCCCCGCAAGCGGGACCTTACCCACCTCTCGGACTTCGCTTCGGGCAGGAGGTGAAAGGCTGCGCTGCTGAAGGGATTGTGCGATGTAGGTCTTAAAAAAAACCACCCGAAATACTCGACGCTCTCAGACACGGCGCGGTATCCAAGTACAGGACAGCAGCGGAGAGCGACCTCCCAAGCGGGAAAGGCAACGAAGGCGGATTCTGTACGGGCTGCTCCCTCACCGCTTGCCCCTCAGAGGGGACCCGAGGAAGGGAAAACCCGCCTTGTCCCTTTTGTTCGATGCCGGTGGGGTTAAAAACGCTTCGAGAGGAGGGCTCGACAGCCGCGCCCGGTGCCCTGCGCGGGCAGGGCGCATCCCTCGCCCTCCTCCCCTCCAGCCCCAAACCCGCTCCCTTACCAGCTCCCCGCGGCCGCCGCGTCCCCGGGAGCCGTCACGCAGGTGGAGGAGCCGCTCCCATCCCTCCTCCTGCCTCCGCTGGGCTGGGAAGGGACGGGAGCTCCTTCTCCGCAGCGCCCGGAGCGGGGCGGAGCGGCGCCTCCCGCAGGTGGATCCCGATCCCCTCTCGCTCCCTCCGCCCTCCCCTTCCCCCGGGCGCGTCACTCCCCGTTTGTCCCTTTTCACTGCCGAGTCCTGAGCTCAAACACGCGATTCGCTCCTTAAAAACTCCAGTAAAGCGCCGTTTCCCTGCAGAAATTCGGACGTGTGGTGGCAAATTTTATGGGTTGTCAGATGCGGGGATAGGAGTTGGACCTGGTGATCCTTGTGGGTCCCTTCCAAGTCCGGTCGTTCTGCGGTTCTGTGAAACTGGTGGTTCACGGCGTGAACAGTCGTACCCTCTACTGGCTGAAAAACTGGGTGAACGGTGTTAAATCCAGTTGGCAGACGGTCATGAGCGGTGTTCCCCAAGGATCAGCACTGGGGCTCGATCTTTGCGGTATCTTTATCAACGCTCTGAACGAGGGGATGGCGTGTTCCCTGCAGACAACACCAGGCTGGGCTGGAGTGTTGATCTGCTGGAGGGCAGGGAGGCTCTGCAGAGGGATTGGGACAGGTTGGATCCGTGGGCAGAAGGGCAGGGAGGCTCTGCAGAGGGAGGGGGACAAGCTGGATCCATGAGCTGGAAGGCAGGGAGGCTCTGCAGAGGGATGGGGACAAGCTGGATCCATGGGCTGGAGGGCAGGGAAGCTCTGCAGAGGGATTGGAACAAGCTAGATCCATGAGCTGGAAGGCAGGGAGGCTCTGTAGAGGGATGGGGACAAGCTGGATCCATAGGCTGGAGGGCAGGGAAGCTCTGCAGAGGGATTGGAATAAGCTAGATCCATGAGCTGGAAGGCAGGGAGGCTCTGCAGAGGGATGGGGACAAGCTGGATCAATGGGTCCTGGTAAATTGTACGAGGTTCAACAAGACCAAGGGCAGGGTCCTGTACTTGGGCCACAACAACCCCATGCAATGCTACAGCCTTGAGGAAGAATGGCTGGAAAGCTGTCTGGAGGAACAGAACCTGGGGCTGCTGGTTGACAGAGGCTGAACAGCAGTGTACCCAGGTGGCCAAGAAGGCCAACAGCATCCTGACTTGGATCAGAAAAGGTGTGGCCAGCAGAAGCAGGGCAGGGATCATCTCCCTGGACTCATTGCTGGTGAGGCCACACCTCAAATCCTTGGTTCAGTTTTGGGGCGCTCACTCAAAGAACGACACTGAGGGGCTGTAGTGTGTCTAGAGAAGAGAAATGGAGCTGGGGAAGTGGGGTGGAGAACAAGTGTTATGAGGAGTGGCTGAGGGTCCTGGGGCTGTTTAATCTGGAGAAAATGAGGCTGAAGGGAGACCCCATCATCTCTGCAGCTCCTGGAAATGGGGTTGTAACAAGGTGGGTGTTGATCTCTTCTCCCAAGTAACAAGGGATAGGATGAGAGGAAATGACCTCAAGATGCACCAAGGGAGGTTTAGACTGGATATTAGAGAAAAAAATCCTTTAACAAAAGAGTTAATTATTCCACGATTCTATGATTAATCCTTGTTTTTATTCTTGGTGTTCCAGCACTGCAAGCAGAAGGTTTGGAGATGCAGTGGTGTAGCAACTCCATGGCCTCAAGGGCACGAGGCACATTGCCCCAAATGCCTGAGTCCTCAGTGTGACTGGTCCCTTCACAGAGGGTCCCCTAAGCCTCTGCCGTCTGTCACCTGTGTTGCCTCATCAGGCAGATATTTGAATTTAATTGTCAGACACATTCTTTGCATGGGTTTTAATTACTCATCCTTCTTGAATCCTTATAATGATATCTGGCAAAAAAAGAGGAAACCGAAGCCAAGAAGAAGGCAAAAATCCTGCCATGTGTTTCAACTCTGCGAGAAAAATCCACAAAAAGTTCTGCCAAAATTCCCAGCTGATGTCCATTACCCCAGCAAGGAAATATAAATTTCACAGGAATGGATTTATTTGCTGGCTTCTGCTGACCTTTTTACCACAGTGAAAGCTCTGCCTCATGCACAGACCCTCCATCAGCAGCTGAGATGTGGAAGGATCTTCTGTTCTTAGATGTGACTTCTCTCATTTGCATTTATTTGGGCCTAGTGCCAATCCTGTTTGGGTCTATGGAAAGGTTTTAGCAGATGGAGAAAGTAATTGTTACAAAAGTTGCAACTGCTCAGACAAGGCTTTCTCAAGCATGAATGATTAGAGGAGAATTACGAGATCTGACACAAAAAACCCTGGGACGAACCCTGTAGCTCAGGAACCAAGAGTGGGAGGGAAGAGATAAAAAAATGGTTATAGAACATGTTCTGCCCTGTCACAGTGAGGGGAGGCTCAGCTCCATCAGCTCACTCTGTACGACGGGATATGTTCAAATAGAGACATTTTCTTATCCTCAGCTGGAAAATGTCAGTCTGCAAGCGTAAGCAGCAAGTTAACATCAAGTTGTTTTCTTGTGCAAGTGAAAAAATCTTTGCAGTGAATGACTGAGGCTTACAGTGAAGAGATCCCAAAGATAAAGTTGGTGCTCAAAGTGACCCATTCCTTTGAATATTGGCAGAATTGTATGCAGCCATGTATCACGTCAGAAGGGAACAGTTTTGAATGTGATTGTAGTTGATTTTCTTAATTTGCTAAATAAAAAGAATTACAGGCACAGTTTTTTTTTTCTTTTTCCTTTTTTTTTTCTTTTTTTTTTGTGTGTGTGTTGGACCTTGTGTAACGTGATAGAGAGTTCCCCTGGGGTAGAGGACAAATATTTCCAGTGGAATCATAAAATAGAATCATAGAATCATTAAGGCTGGAAAAGACCTCCAAGATAATCCAGTCCAACCATCAACCCAACACCACCATGCCTACTAAACTATGTCCCGAAATGCCATGTCCACGCATTGTTTGAACCCCTAGAGGGATGGCCTCTTCCAATGCTTCACCACTCTTTCAGTAAACAAATTTCTCTTAATGTCCAATCAAAGCCTTGAGGCCATTTCTCTCATCCTATCACTGGTTACTTCAGAGAAGACACAAACACCCAGCTCACAGTAGTCTCCTTTCATGTGGTTGTAGAGAGCGATGAGGTCTTCTGTCAGCCTCCTCTTCTCCAGACTAAAAAACTCCAGTTTCCTCAGCACAGCTGGGGAATACAAGTGGCATCAGAGGGAAGCAGGAGCTGGTGGCAACAGTTCACCTCCTCTTGGGCCACCAACAGATGGTCATGCAACAGTGAGGAACATACTTGGAGTGTCAGTGAGGCATCATCAACAATACTATACTAACCACAGATCCCTTACATCTCTGGACTCCATGTCTGCTCACCTCCAGTTAGAGATGCAGCCCTTCTGCTCAGGAAGCTTTTCCCTGTACAACTCTGCTGTTCTGTGTGGGTGGAGAAGTCAGCCTGTCTATCACAGAGGGCAAAAGCCTTGTGAAGTTTGGTTACACAATGGAGTCAGGGCTGCAGCAGTGGTCCATGTGTGCTCTTGCTTTCCATGGCTGTACAGCCTCTCCTGTCACAACTGCCATGTGCGCTCAGTGCCTTCCCAGCTTTCCTCTTACAGATCTTCCTGCCTCTAGTAGGTCACCACCCCAAATACATCCCATCCACAAGAAGGGTCGCAGGGAGGACCCAGGAAACTACAGGCCTGTCAGTCTGACCTCAGTGCCAGGGAAAGTCATGGAGCAGGTGATCTTGAAGTGCTACCATGAAGCACATGCAAGAGAACCGGGTGATCAGGCCCAGTCAACATGGGTTCACAAAAGGCAGGTCTTGCCAAACTAACCTGATCGCCTTCTATGACAAAGTGACTCGGCTGCTGGATGAGGGAAAGGCTGTGGATGTGGTCTTCCTGGACTTCAGCAAAGCCTTTGACACAGTTTCTCACAGCATTCTGCTTGAGAAACTGTCAGCCTCTGGCCTGGACAGGCGCACACTCTCCTGGGAGGAAAACTGGTTGGATGGCCGAGCCCAGAGAGTGGTGGGAAATGGTGTGAAATCCAGCTGGAGGCCAGTGACAAGTGGGGTTCCCCAGGGCTCAGTGCTGGGTCTAGCCCTGTTCAATGTCTTTATCAATGATCTGGATGAAGGCATTGAGTGCACCCTTAGCAAGTTTGAGGACGGCACTAAGCTGGGTGGAAGTGTGGATCTGCTGGAGGGTAGGGAGGCTCTGCAAAGGGATCTGAACAGGCTGGACCACTGGGCAGAGTCCAATGGCATGAGGTTTAACAAGGCCAAATGCCGGGTCCTGCACTTGGGGCACAACAACCCTATGCAGTGCTACAGACTAGGAGAAGTCTGTCTAGAAAGCTGCCTGGAGGAGAGGGACCTGGGGGTGTTGGTTGACAACCGACTGAACATGAGCCAGCAGTGTGCCCAGGTGGCCAAGAAGGCCAATGGCATCTTGGCTTGTATGAGAAACGGCGTGACCAGCAGGTCCAGGGAGGTTATTCTCCCTCTGTACTCGGCACTGGTGAGACCGCTCCTCGAATCCTGTGTTCAGTTCTGGGCCCCTCACCACAAGAAGGATGTTGAGGCTCTGGAGAGAGTCCAGAGAAGAGCAACAAAGCTGGTGAGGGGGCTGGAGAGCAGGTCTTATGAGGAGCAGCTGAGAGAGCTGGGGTTGTTTAGCCTGGAGAAGAGGAGGCTGAGGGGTGACCTCATTGCTCTCTACAACTACCTGAAAGGAGGTTGTAGAGAGGAGGGTGCTGGCCTCTTCTCCCAAGTGACAGGGGACAGGACAAGAGGGAATGGCCTCAAGCTCCGCCAGGGGAGATTTAGGCTGGACATTAGGAAAAAATTCTTCACAGAAAGGGGCACTGGAACAGGCTGCCCAGGGAGGTGGTTGAATCATCTTCCCTGGAGGTGTTTAAGGCACGGGTGGACGAGGTGCTAAGGGGCATGGTTTAGTGTTTGATAGAAATGGTTGGACTCGATGATCCGGTGGGTCTCTGCCAACCTGGTTATTCTGTGATTCTGTGAAATAAGGCCTCTTGATCACTTTTACTCTTGTGACAAAGCATAGATTGCCCAGCAGTCACTTCCAGATGACTGCAAACCCTCCACTGAACATTTGTTTTTCCCTTTCCTGCTTTATCTCAAATGTATCAAACTTCCTGTATCACACCGCTGTTGTCAAGTCTCAGTGGGAAGAAGTATTAAATATTAGCATAATTGTTTCCCTGTTTGTATATTTTCCCCAATTTTTTTATTGACAGTGGCTGTGAATAACTTCTGACTGACTAAAGGATTTTTTGATCTCCAGACATAAATTTGCCCACAGGAAAGCTTAGGAGGGACTCTTTGTCAGGGAATGCAGGGATAGGATGAGGGGGAACAGTTTTAACTGCAGGGGAGATTTAGGTTGGATATTCAGAGGAATTTATTTACTGAAGGGGTCATCAAGCATTGGAATAAATTGCCCAGGGAGGTGATTGAGTCATCATCCCTTGAGGCATTTAAAAGATGAGTAGATGTCATACCTGGGGACATGGTCTAGTGGTGGACTTAGCAGGGCTGGATCTATGGTTGGACTCAATGATCTTAAAGGTCTTTTCCAAGCAAAACCATTCTATAATCTGTGATTCTCATGGTTTCCGGGTGTATCTCTGTCTTTCTGTGACTGCTGTTTATCTACTTCTGGGGAAAGGATCTTCTTTTTTGTGCTATGTTTGCACAGCCCCTTCGCCCACAGGGAGCTAGTCCACACCTACCAGCCCACAGTATTTAAGTTACATAGACTATAAGGTATTATGTGCCTCTACATACAACACAGGTAAACGTACAGGAGCCATAAGGCTTAATGTCTACAGGACTCCTCCTGGGAATTAAACCTTGAAAAAAGCATTGGGCAAAAGTTCCTTCATGTCAACAGCAGTGGAGAAGAATATTCAGTTTGAAATTTAGTTATGAGACATTTGGTCGCCATAAAAAACTGCTAGATTTTTAGTATTTTTAGCACATAGAGTGAACCTTAAGCTCAGAAAAGACAGTTTTCCTGGCCTATCTTAATGCCTGCCTTAAGAAAAAGTGAACCTCTGTCCAGTTCTCTCCAGCAACTCTAGACAAAATCTACTGCTTTAACTTTCTTTTTCGGAAAAGGAAAAAAAAATACTAGTTACAGATTCCCATCCCTTGCCCCCCCACCTCCCCACCCCTACTCCCCCCACCCCCACCCCCCACCCGGGTATATTTCTTAAGAAACAAGAGCTCTGGTGGAATTGGACTGCACAAGGTTTTTTAAGAAGAGCGTGAAGGCCAAGATCTGAATGTTACTGTGAGCCATTGTTGAGGCAAAGAGCAATAAGTGACAACATGCATAAGGGTGCAGAGGTATCAGCTGTACAATATTGTCAAGTGATAACACACATGCTGACTTTTCAGCACCTTGCAAGTTAGCTGAAAATGAAAGAGTCTCCAGGTGGGAGCCCTAATGAATGGCACTGTCAGGAGATAATTTCTCATGGTTGAAGAAATCTTTTCTTCTGCAGGGAAGTGAAGTAACCTGGCGTTATGGGCCTGCGCCAGATTCCGCTGCAGACAATGGAGTGATTTCAGAGGCCACTGAGTCTGGAAGGAAGAATGACAACCCAGAATTGGCTCAGATCAGTTCTCCCATTGCTCATTGCTGATGTAATGCAGCAGAAAAGGCCTTGGAGTTCCCCACTGCAATGCCAGCTATCAAGCAGTCTTCCTTTGCCTTGCAAGGGACAGAGACCCTTCCTCACAGGTGCTGTGTTTCCCAAAGCTCTGTCTGACTGCAGGAGAGGGAAGTTAAAGGTGAAGATGCTCTCTATCCCTTTGAAAACTGCCTAGTTTGAAGGCAAGGAGGATGCATACTGGGACTTTGGGGGATCAGGTATAATCCTCCTAGAAACATAGGATGGTTTGGGTTGGACGGGACTTTAAAGACCATGCAGTTCCAACACCCCTGCCATGGGCAGGGACACCTAACACTGGATCAGGTTGCTCAAAGCAACATCCTACTTTGTTGTAGAATTTCAGGAAGGCTCCACTGCTTTGGTTCCCAATCTGCGCAGTGAGCCTGAGAGTGTGTTCTGTCTCAACTGAGTGTTAGGATGATAAATACAGTGGAACTGTCCCACGACAAGGTGTTGTGATGACACGGAGGGGAGGACCAGACATTTGGCTCAGCTGTGTTGCACCATGATACCAGCCAGAAAGAATGTTCTGTTTTTCTCAGCTTTTCCAAGACTTCAGGTGCAAGGGTGATGGGGGAGGCAGGATTTCCCAGAAACAATATGCTTTTACTCTCAGCTGTTGAAGGAAGTGAGAACATGAGTTGTTTGGTTTATGGAAAATATTGTCAAGTGGTAAAGCTGACAGCTGAATGTATACAATGTTCTTTCTGTGTTGACAAAAATCGTGTAATCAGCAAGTATGACGCAGTAGAGCAGGGTGAAGGACTCTAGACTTGGAGAGGATTCCTCTGCCCAAATAAAGATAACTAAAAACTAGGCACGGCCACTTGAGGTTACCTTCACAGGCCTTGAGGGTCTACCTCAGAGGGCAATTTATTACATCCTGAAATAGGATATAAAATAGGCCAGACAATCATTCCTTAAAAGCACACATTTCCTTCCATTGTCTATTAGGAGAGGTCCTTAGCACAGGAAGGACATGGATCTGTTAGAGCGAGTCCAGAGAAAGCCACAGAGATGATCTAAAGGCTGGAGCACTTCCCATACAAGGGCAGGCTGAAAGAGTTGGGGTGGTTCAGTCTGGAGAAGAAAAGGCTCCGAAGAGACGTCATAGCAGCCTTCCAGTACTTAAAAGGGGCCTACAGGAAAGTTGGGAAAGGACTCTTTAAGGGAGTGCAGGGATAGGATAAGGAGTAACAGTTTTCAGATGAAGGAGGGAAGATTTAGATTCGATATTAGGAAGAATTTTTTTCCCTTGAGGGTGGTGAGGCACTGGCATAGGTTTCCCAGAAAAGTGGTGGATGCCAAGGCAAAGCTGGATGAGACTTTGAGCAACCTGAACCAGTGGAAGTTGTCCCTGTCCATGCCAGGGGGCTGGAAATGAGTGATCTTTTAATTCCTTTACAACCCAAACTATTCTCTGATTCTATAAATCTAACTTTTAGATGCTTACAGTTATGTGCAATGAACCTTGCTCAGCATATCCATCCTCTTCCTGAGGCAAAAGGGATAGTTGAACATCTCTCTGCAACTCATAGGTACAGGGGATGATTCCTACTGCACAATTGCACCTGCAGGCCTCGCTGTGCAAATAAACACCTGTGCCTGAGACAACTCAAACTTTATAGAAGGTTTCTACAATTACTGGCAAAGTAATCACTGACTGTATGGGAGACACAAGAGGTAACATTGGGCTGAGAATACAGTACATTTAGGAATAATTTTGTATGTTCCTCCACAAATTCTTAATTGAAAGGCTTATTGAGATTTTCTGTATCTGTCAGATAGGACACGGCATACTCTAAATATCTGCTTGAAATACAGTATATGATGTAGGAAGGCGTGATCAAACTATGATGTGCATAGGAAGAAGAAATAGGGAAAGAACATTTTGAATTCAGCTTTGTTCAAAATTCTCAGCAATATATATATTACATATACTCTTAACTATATGGATTTTGGGAGTTACTGCTATTCATATTGCTGAAAGCATTTCTGAAAAGCAATATTTAAACTAACAGTGCCTCTTTAATTTCATGATAGTGAAAAGTTGTTGAAATAAAACAGGCATCTGGATTTGCTCCAGCAAGACTGAGAGTCCGGTGAGATGCTGCATCTTCACCATTTGGAAAAACAGCATATCAATGCAGTGAAGTAATCCCCAAATAACACCTTAGCAATAAAATATCCACTGCAACTGCTCTCCGTGAGAATGTCAGGAATTTCCTGAAAATTGGAATCTTTAGTGTTGTGCAAAACTAGAACACATTCATCACTACTAGGTTTGTTTTCATACTAGCCCTTGTCTCTCTGCTGGGTTTAGATTCTGCTGTGGATTTCAGTCCTCCATATGGCTGTTTTAAATCCACCTTGTACTCATCTATCAATAGTGGGCTGTAACATTTTATATGTGCTGTAACTGTTCTTGCATTATGGTTTTTAGAGGCTGCAAAATTCTGCTTATACAAGACTGTGTTCTCTGGCTCATTGTCTAGCGTGACTGGCTTGGTAGATGAGGGTAGAGCAGTGGATATCATGTATCTTGACTTTAGGAAGACATGGTTTAGTGTTTGATAGGAATGGTTGGACTTGATGATCCGGTGGGTCTCTTCCAACCTGGTGACTCTATGATTCTATGACCATGACATTACGGCTTAACGAGAGGCCCGTGTTCAATGCACACAGCAAAGTAGAAGGTTCTGCCTGCAGTGAGAGCCCACGCCTGCAGAGCAGACAAGCTGAGCACGGTCTTTGGTCAAGTCTTTCCCCACCTGCCCATCAGCCTTAGCTAATGCTGGGAAAGGCCTTTCCCAGTCCTGTTCCACAGCAACAGTTGGTGGCCTTTCCAATAAGATTAGAAGATTCCATCATATTCGACAAGTCATGGCAGTCCAGTGAAGTTCCCACTGACTGGAAAAATAGAAACATAACTCCTGTTTCTAAAAACAGAAGACTTGAAGAACTACAGGCCAGTCAGTCTCACCTCTGTGCCTGGCAAGATCTTGGAGCGGATCCTCCTGGAAATCCTGCTGAGCATTCTTATCAGAGAGCTGGAACAACCCCCATACAAGGACAGGCTGAGAGAGTTGGAGTTGTCTAGCCTGGAGAAGAGAATGCTCCAGGGAGACCTTATAGCAATACAAGATAGGGCCCTACAGGAAACCTGAGCAGGGGCTCTTTATCTGGGAGTGCAAGGATAGGATGAGGGGGAACAGTTTTCAGCTGAAAGAGGGGAGATTGAGAGGAGATATTAAGAAGAATTTTTTGCCTGTGAGGGTGGTGAGGCACTGGCACAGGTTGCCTAGACAGTTCGTGGATGCCCCATCCCTGGAGGTTTTCATGGCCAGGCTGGATGAGGCTTTGAGCAACCTAATCCTGTGGGTGTCTTGCCTGCCCATGGCAGAGGGGTTGGAACTGGATGATCTTTAAGGTCCCTTCCAACAAAAATCATTCCACAAATCTATGATTCTGTGATTCTGTGAACAGACTTATTTTGATGCCTTGTCATGTTGCACCCAGTGTGATGGCACCCTGATGTTAGTAGTGGGACTCATAAATAAGGGACCACATCATAGTTCAGACTGTGTTCTAGATCCAGTCCACCCAGCAGTGCAGGCTGATCCTACGCAGTTAAACTTCCCTCATGGAGAGGAAGGATTGAAGTTGTTGTTCTTGGCAAGATCATCCTGCAATGGACATAGGCCCTGTTGGGACACCTAAAGCAGGTGTTTCTCCCCAGTTTAGGGAGACAAAGAAAAACGGAAGCTAGGCAGGGGTTGGGACTGTTTTAACGAGTGGTTCTGCCTTAATTTCTTGGTCAAATAAGCCTTTGCTGGTAAAATTTCTGTGAAACCACCTATGAGTCCGTGTTCGTAAGGGCAATGAACACAGAGGACCAGGGTGCAGAGGAGGGCTGTTTTGCCTTTGTGCGTGGAACATGGGGCTACCTGGTAGGAGCCTCTGCTCTGAAATGTGAAGAGTAGTTGTATTAGAACCTGGAGAGGTCAGTTATGATTAGCTTGGGAACAAGTAAACAAGATTAATCTTGGCTAGTTTTAGCCACCTAAAAATTATGCCAGCAGCCTAAGGAAAACCATCCTTCAGTCAGCAGTGAGGGAACATCTCCAAAGGGCCATCATAGAATCATAGAATAATTAAGGTTGGAAAAGACCTCTGAGACCATGAAGTCCAACTGATAGCCCAACACCACTGTGCCTACTAAACCATATCTCAAAGTGCTATGGCTACACATTTTTTAACACCTCCAGGAAAGGAGAGTCCACCACTTCCATGGGCAGATTGTTCCAGTGCTTGACCAATCCATCCCACCCACATTAGATGCTGCAGTTATGATGGAATGAACTACAGTCTGGAATTATTTTCTCTTGGGTGTCAGCTAGGCCAGGACATTTGGTTTTAAAGCTGGATGGTAATACACCATTCAGAGTTAAGTGTTCCTCATTGGAGAATTCCTCTTGGGCAGCTCTTGCTCACATTTTGTTGAGATGAACTTAGCTTGTTTTCCAAATCTAGTGTACCCACCTATGAAAACAAGGAGGATTTTTCTCCCAAACAGGCAATCCGTTTCACTAACCTACAATCCCTTTCCTTCCCTTGTGGCAGATGGCATCTTTCATTTGCGAGGTAACAATTGTGATTTTATGCTTCTCAGCTGTGACTGCAGCTGCAGTACTGTATTTAATTCTGGGTACCTGGTTCTGTGTGAGACATAGACAATTGGAGGTGATTATGAAAAAAAAATAAACAACCAAAAAATGATTAAAGGTAAATAAAGAAAACTCATATAGTTTATTATAGGATGAATACCTATAATTCAGTGCAGAGTATATAGGACTCTAAGGAGTACCTATTTCACATGGCACTGAAGAGTATAATGATGAGAGTATAATGCAATGAGATAAGAAAAGACATATTTGGGCTAAACGTCACCAAAAAAATTCTTACTGTGTGAACTGGTTGTGAAATAGTATCCCAGGGGATTTTTCCCACCCTCAAGGATATATAAACTGCACAAGGCAAAACATTAGGGAAGGGAACAATCTGAATGTCATGTAGCACTTTAGGTAATCCAATATGCCCTTCCCAGCACTAATTACTACAGTTCAAAGCCTAGAAGATAAGAAAACCATTTGACGATAGGTCTTGCAGAGACACATCCCGTAAGGAATATTTATAGCAAGTCAGGGTTTCTTTTAACTTATTTCCAATGCACTGTGCCTTTTGAAGCTCAAAGCTGACTCTCTTAAAATAGCCTTGTGCTGCTCCATACTAGCTACCAGGTACTCACTGGTGGTATGTAAATATTTCCTCTCTCAAATGTATTCAGGAAAAAAGCCTCTTTCCAAAATCTGCACACTCAGTCTACACTCTTTTAGCTGAGTTCCCTTCTGCACCAATGAGAGAGATCTGAGTATAAAAAATTAGTTTTTAATGACACATATACAGCCTCACACAAGCAGAATCAGATAAAGATATAGATACTACTAACCTGAGTGTTGGACTATGTCTGCACCAGGAGCTAAGCGATGCATCAAACCTGTAAATACCATTTAGAATTTAACAACTTTCTCATCCTCATTGTAAATATGAACCAAGACAAGCAAGGTATAGACATCTGCTTACATTTAGCAACAGCCTAAGACAGTAAGTCTGAGAGGCAGCCCATATAACTCCATGGCATCATTCCACGGTCACTTTGGTAGAGGACATCCTGAGACAGGAAAGGAATGAGAAGGGCACCCAACCCAGACATAGAAACATAGATTTATAGAATAACAGAGTCATTAAAGTTGGGAAATACCTGTAAGTTCATCCAGTTGAACCATCAGCCCAACACCACCATGCCTACTAAACCATCTCCCAAAGTGCCCTGTCTGCATGCTTTCTGAACACTTCCAGGGACTGTGACTCCACCACCTCCCTGGGCAGCCTCTTCCAATGCTTATCCACTCCACACAGAGACTCCCTGAATGGCAGTTCAGCCACACTCAGGAGAAGCAAAGGTCGTGACACTGCCCTCATCCTGGTACATTAGCAGGAGGATCCCATATAACCACTAACTGGAGTGGTATAGCTGTGCCACGAGGAAAGACCCCAGCCAGAAGTACCAGCTTTTGCTGTACTTTAGGTGCTGCAAACCACTGTGGTCTGTCTTCCGTTGATAGTCAAATTACCCACAAGAAGACAGGTTTATAGCTGGAAGGAAGAACTGTGACCTACCCTGACATCCTGTGCTACTCAGCTGGCTTCTCTGCTTGCCCAGTGATTAGGCTTGTTTGAGCTAGAAAAACATTTTTTTTAAAGAATAGTCAAACTTGAGCTAAACATTATGACAGGGGAGGTGTACATTACAGCCTTTGATTGATTGTTGTCTAATTATTTCTATTTGTACTTCAGCTATTTATCAAGATGTGTTAATATCAAAGGCCTTGAAAGTCTAAGTATACTGTATCATAGAATCATAGAATCATAGAATCATAGAATCATGGAAAGATTACATGGTTTGGGTTGGAAAGGACCTGACAGCCCATCGAGTTCCAAACCCCTGCATGGTCAGGGACACCTCCCACTGGATCAGTTTGCTCAAAGCCCCATCCAACCTGACCTTGGAACACCTCCAGGGATGGGGCAGCCATGGCTTTTCTGGGCAACCTGTTCCAGTGCCTCCTCACCCTCATAATAACAAATTTCTTCCTAATATCTCATCTAAATCTCTCCTCCTTCAGCTAAAAGTAAAGCTTTTCTATCAATACCATTACTGTTGTTCTAAAACTTGTAATTTCATCAAAAGCTGTGACGAACACTTATCACCTCCAGCTTCTCCTAGACCTTTACAGTTTCCTTCACCTTTAGGACTGATTGAAGATTGACAGTAGTGGGCAAGAGGGCTTCTTGATCAGCATTCAAAAGCTCTTGATTTAAAAATGCGTAATTTTAATAGTAGCTGTAAGTAATACTTAACTCTCGGAATGATACCTCTGTTACTTGCAAGGCTAACATATATTTTCTGTGTTCATTTCTTGTATAGGAAACCGTTGTATGTTTTTTTTAGAAGTTTCCCCCTGTCACTGTGGGAAATGTAGAATACATTGTTTCAGACTCATTTAATATTTCTATCCATCGCAGAGAGATGTTTCAAGTCGATATTTATCCTATGGTTCAAAAACATTTGAGATCAATGCTTTCTCTTATTGGTGACAAAGAGACACAATGCCATTTTTGACATACAGTGTCTGCAATTTTGAGATCACTACTTCTTGGCTTAGTTGTAGCAAGTGATTTAAACTGTCTGATCACAGAAATCCTGTCCCTAATGTCACTAATAGCAATTAGGTCAAACATGTTTATATACGAGCAGGCAAATTAGTCTTGCTTATTTCCTAGACTCTGAGTATTAGCCTCAGGGAAAGGAACAAAGGAACTATTTTCTTCTTTGTAGGTCTCTTGGTGGCTTTGCTGATTTCTTTTATTGTGTTTTAATTTCATGTGCTTTTTTTTTACCTTTTTACTCTGCTCTTTTTCTACTGGCTAAATACTTCAGCCTGGTCCCAGAGCAGTCTATATGTCTTTCTCTTGACTTGGACACTATCTAAACTGTCCCATTTCCCTAGGAAAAAAGGCCAATGTTTATCAGAGCTTTAATTTGAACTACTTAACTTGCCCTTACCTAGCTTCTGACTAGCACTTACCAGTTCTTCCAGATCATTTGAACTTTCTTCTTAGCAGCTCCCTGCTGAGGTAGCACATGGGATGGCCTGTCATTAGTATTTATTTAAACCATCAGTAGTCATTAAATCTGTTTAGAGAACCATGGCATAATTTAGGTTGTCTCTGGTGGTCTTCTAGTTCAACCTTCTGCTCAAAGAAGGACCAAGTCCAAAGCTGAGCCTTAGATTCACCTCTTAGATCCCATAAAGCCCATTTCTTGAAGAATATCCAACAAGGACTATCTGCTACCTTGGAACAAGTTTGAAGTTTTTAACGGGATTATGTCCAGTCTCAGAGGCTGAGACTTCCACACTGATCTACCCCATAATTTCTGTTCTTTGCTAAACGTCTTTTGTTTATATGACTGAAGAATATAATTAACAGCAAGGTTGGTGGTTGTGTGCAAGAGTGGTTTCATAGAATCATAGAATAACCAGGTTGGAAGAGACCCACCGGATCATCGAGTCCAACCATTCCTATCAATCACTAAACCATGCCCCTTAGCACCTTGTCCACCCATGCCTTAAACACCTCCCTGGGCAGACTGTTCCAGTGCCCAATGACCCTTTCTGTGAAGAATTTTTTCCTAATGTCCAGCCTAAATCTCCCCTGGCGGAGCTTGAGGCCATTGCCTCTTGTCCTGTCCCCTGTCACTTGGGAGAAGAGGCCAGCACCCTCCTCTCTACAACCTCCTTTCAGGTAGTTGTAGAGAGCAATGAGGTCTCCCCTCAGCCTCCTCTTCTCCAGGCTAAACAACCCCAGCTCTCTCAGCCGTTCCTCGTAAGACCTGTTCTCCAGCCCCCTCACCAGCTTTGTTGCTTTTCTCTGGACTCGTTCCAGAGCCTCAACATCCTTCTTGTGGTGAGGGGCCCAGAACTGAACACAGGATTCGAGGAGCGGTCTCACCAGTGCCGAGTACAGAGGGAGAATAACCTCCCTGGACCTGCTGGTCACACTGTTTCTGATACAAGCCAAGATGCCATTGGCCTTCTTGGCCACCTGGGCACACTGCTGGCTCATGTTCAGTCGGCTGTCAACCAACACCCCCAGGTCCCTTTCCTCCAGGCAGCTTTCCAGCCAGATTTCTCCTAGTCTGTAGCACTGCATAGGGTTGTTGTGCCCCAAGTGCAGGACCCGGCATTTGGCCTTGTTAAACCTCATGCCATTGGACTCTGCCCAGCGGTCCAGCCTGTTCAGATCCCTTTGCAGAGCCTCCCGACCCTCCAGCAGATCAACACTTCCACCCAGCGTAGTGCCGTCCTCAAACTTGCTAAGGGTGCACTCGATGCCTTCATCCAGGTCATTGGTAAAGACATTGAACAGGGCTGGACCCAGCACTGAGCCCTGGGGAACCCTACTTGTCACTGGCCTCCAGCTGGATTTCACACCATTTCCCACCACTCTCTGGGCCCGGCCATCCAACCAGTTTTCCACCCAGGAGAGTGTGCGCCTGTCCAGGCCAGAGGCTGACAGTTTCTCAAGCAGAACGCTGTGAGAAGCTGTGTCAAAGGCTTTACTGAAGTCCAGGAAGACCACATCCACAGCCTTTCCCTCATCCAGCAGCCGAGTCACTTTGTCCTAGAAGGCGATCAGGTTAGTTTGGCAAGACCTGCCGTTTGTGAACCCGTGTTGACTGGGCCTGATCACCCGGTTCTCTTGCATGTGCTTCATGGTAGAACTCAAGATCACCTGCTCCATGACTTTCCCTGGCACTGAGGTCAGACTGACAGGCCTGTTTGGTTGTGTTCTCAAAGGCATGTGAAAGCCAGAGAAAACAAGCAACTTTTTTTCTCATTTTCTTCAAATGTCTTACAAAAAAAGTATATTCCTGCAGTTTTTCATATGTTGTTTACTGGGTTTTATTTATTTATTTATTTATTTGTTTATTTATTTACCACATTGAAGTTGGCAGACCTGTGGCACACAGCAATAACAAATTTCTTCCTAATATCTCATCTAAATCTCCACTCTTTCAGTTTAAAACTGTTCCCCCTTGTCCTATGCTGGCAGCCCCTGATCAAGAGCCCCTCCTCAGCTTCTCTGTAGGCCCCCATTAAGTACTTGAAGGCTCCTATAAGGTCTCCCTGGATCCTTCTCTTCTGCAGGCTGAACAAGTTCAACTCTCTCAGCATGTCCTTGTATGGGAGGTGTTCCAGCCCTTGGATCATCTTCCTGACCCTCGTACACATGATTCCAAGTGTGCTAACATTGCTGATTTGGAGAAGCACCGTTAACTTATTTTAAAATAAATACTTAACAAGCGCTTGTTCAACATGTCCTGCATTGCCAGCATGAAAGAATAAGAATACAATTCCCCATTCTACCTAAACAGACATAATTGTACATGGAAAGGCAGTTTTAAAATAACAATTTCTCCATTATATTTCATTAAAAGCAATCTACTTGCTACCAACTGCAAACACAGAAGGGTCTGTGACAGCAATACTCCAAGTTATACTTTGTCAAAGTGTACATTGGTTATGGTAGCTGCTGACCTCCATTATATGACTTTCAAACAATCTCTCTTTTACCACTGCTGTAAAGCTAAGCACATTTTTTCAAAGTTCTTAGTAAATAATCGGCATATCTGCATTTACAAAAATAGAATGCAGCAGAAATTCCAAACTGAGCCTGTGGGGCTGGACAAACGATCACAGATGTTTAAATATTTGGTTGGAGAAAAGCCAAATTTTGAATGTCGTGGAGAGTGGCCGGTGCCAAGCATCCAATTCTTCCACAGGACCTGAACGTTTGAGCTGGAGCTGATTGTTTACCCAGTCTGTCTGCCCGGGCAAACAAGCTCCTGGAGGCTCATTGCTGCGAGTCTGCCTGGATCCCCATTCCTCAGCCTTTATGTACTTATTAGGCTTACAACAAAGGACAGCACTGAAGCAAGCACAGACGTTAACAAAGCCAGGGGAAATGCCAGGCCTGGTTGGAATTAATTCAGTGTGTGGTGAATGCTTTTGTTCTGAATGTGATGATGGAGTTTCTGCAGTGAAGGTGAGCGAGCAGCAGATGGAGAGTGAGATGAAGTTGAGTACCCAGTACTGAGCTCGGCAGGAAAAGCTGACTGAGCCCTAATTAGGACCTGACAACCTGATCCTGCAGGCAATATTCTCATGGAAATAAATGGGAGCTCTGTCTGGTTAAGAACAGCATTCTGTTATACTACTACATCTATTATTTGTATTTCTCCAGAATCTCTAAGTCCTAGCTCAGTATGGAATTGCACTGTGCTATACACTATTAAAAAAAGAAAAATAAAAGATACTTTCCTGCTCTATTTTGGAAAAAGAAAGTATCTGCCTATGTTTGCATACTGTGTTATCGGCACAACCTATAGCAGCCTTCCTGTACTTAAATGGGGCCTATGATGAAAGCTGGGGAGGGGCTCTTTATCTGGGAGTGCAGGGACGAGGTTTTCAGCTGATAGGAATGGTTTTCAGCTGAAAGAGGGGAGATTTAGATGTGATAGTAAGAAGAAATTTTCCTTCTGTGAGGATGGTGAGGCACTGGGACTGGATGCCCAGAAAAGAAGTGGATTTCCCATCCCTGGAGGTGTTCATGGCCAGGCTGGATGAGGCTTTGAGCAACCTAATCCAGTGGAAGCTGGGGTTGGAACTGGATGATCATTAAAGTCCCTTCCAGGCCAAACCATCCTATTTCTTCCTAATATCTCATATAAATCTCACCTCTGTTTTGTTTTCTTCTGAAAAATGTTTGAGAAACAGAAAGCAAAAGAACTGCGGAACTGGAAAACGTCAGCTTTTGCAGTTAAATAGATTCTCTTTTATCTGAGGAGCTGTATGTTTCCTTATGGTGCTTAATTCATTCCACAGTTTGACAGAGATCATCCAGTGTGGAAATCAAAAAAAGACTCTCAGTTTAGGTAGCAGCTTCTGTGATTTCCCACTGGAATTGGTGCTGTGCCTTGGGATGAGAGGGACCTCCCATGCACCAGCACCCTGCTCCTTCAGCAAGGGACCCTCTGGTCTTCCCCAGCCACTGGCCCTTCTACTGAGACAACTGGTAAATATATCCAAAACTGGTGCTGTTGGAAGGCTGGATTTGGATTATAAGCCCGTGTCTCCAAACTGCCAGTAACTCTGTCTGCTGCCACCTTGGACCTGATTTGAACGCTTGACAAAAAAGACAAGCTCAGTATGTCATTGTCCAGCCCTGGCTTCTCTGGCTGCGTTTTCTAACTCACAGAGGAAGGCAGTTTAAAGTAGGTTCTTCTGAGGACAGAGAAGAAATCACACAGGAAACAGGACACTGCAGAGGCCCCTACACTCCCCATAGGCAGAGGACTTCCCAAGGAGCTCCTGCACACTAGTACACTGCCTGATAAGAAACAGGAGGATCTGGAGGCCTGTGCAGATGCCAAGCTACACTACCGCTGCAATTACAGAGATGTGGTGGGATGTTTGCACGGGTGGAGTGCACAGATGCACTCAGCTGGAGCTCTAATATGCGCACACTCACTCTTTACGAAATGTGGAGCAGATGAGAAGGCAGCTGTGTGCAGTGCCAAGGGGAGCTCCACCTGCACTGTGCAGGATATCTAGATAACTCCAATGGTCCTTTACAAAGTAAGTTTACCTACAATTCTCCAGGATGCACTTGCTTTACATGATTATTCTTTAGTCTCACAGATCTCTGATCAGGAGGACAGACTGTATTTTCAAGGCCAGGTCAGATGGAGCTTTGAGCAACCTGATCCAGTGGAAAGCATCCAGGACCGTGGCAAGGGGGTGGAACTGGATGAGCTTTAAGGTCCCTTCCAACCCACACCATTCTATGATTCTGTGATACATTGTCCATTTTCCGTTTTCACAGTTTATTCCCTCTGCATTCTGCTAGATAACTTTTATTTCCATCCTGATCACTTGCTGAAATTAATGATAAAACTGGAATTAAAAAGACATTGCCAAGAAGACAAGTTCCTCACATCCTCTGCTGAAAAATCACTTGTGTCTGGGATTATCAGTCAGTATTTAGCTCTCATTTGGCAGCCTCCCATTCAGTTCCTTTCATTTCTAGAAGAAAGCAGAGCAACATAAGAACTTGTGACTGGTTAAATGACAGAACGGAAGCAGTTTTCTGCACTAGAAAGACATTTTAGTATAGTGAAGTACTAGAAGCCCAAAAGCATGTTAAGGAGCAGTCACAGCAAGTATTTAAAGCTGTGTCTCATTAAGGGATGGGATGGGATGGGATGGGATGGGATAGAAGGTCATAAGATGGCACGATGTATTAAACAGAGGGGTTTACACCCCCACGAATGTCTCCAAGTCACTTTACCCTTAGCTGGACGTGCCCTGAAATGCATGATGATGTTTTGCCCTGCCCAGCCTTGCATGCCTCCCTCTGGCCTTTTCCCCTGGAATCATTAGAGGAAGGAGGAAGGGCCTGTGCTGCCCAGCAGCAGTAATTATTTCCATGCCCAGCTGCAGGTGGTACCATTCTCCATCATTAAAGCAAATAGTAGCCTGCAATAAAAATTCTCTTTGAAAGCTGCTTTGAAACTATTATTTAAATTATAGAATCATGGAATCATTAAGGTTGGAAAAGAAATCTAAGATTATCCAGTCCAACCATCAGCCGAACACCACTGTGTCTACTAAACCATGTCCTGAAGAGCCATCTCTACATGTTTTTTTTAATCCCTCCAGCAATGGGGACTCCACGACTTTTGTGGGCAGCCTGTTCCAAATCCATAATGTAAAGAATTGCCAAGTGAAATTTTGAAACCTTATATTTAAACTTTTTCTTAGAATCTGTCAAAAGTGGTTCTGAGCTATCCCTTGGCCCATTCAATTATACTACTTTACAGGAATGAAAACTCCAGTGATAGAAGCAGATAATTGTTTTGTTAGGTTTAAATTATTTAAATGCAATGGATAGGAGGCATGTGGTGCTGCTTACCTGCCTTGGGTAGTTCATGCAGCCTCCTTGTTATTTGGATGCCCTGTCAGAAACAGCCTTCTGGAATTGAAGCAAAAGACTGGATAGGAGGTAGTTGCCATCTTAATCCTGCAGTCATAGAATCATAGAACAGTTTGGGTGGGAAAGGACCTGAAAGCTCATTCAGTTCCAACCCCCTTCCACTGGATCAGGTTGCTCAAAGCCCCATCCAACTTGCCCTTGAACACCTCCAGGGATGATGGGTCCATGATTTCTCACAGCAACCTGTGCCAGTGACTCACTACCCTCACAGGAAAACATTCCTTCCTAATATCTCATCTAAATCTCCCCTCTTCCAGCTTAAAACCATTCTCCCTCATCCTGTCTCTGCACTTCCTGATGAAGAGCCCCTACCCAGCTGTCCTGTAGGCCCCCTTTAAGTACTGGAGGGCTGCTATAAGGTCTCCCTAGTCGTGTTTTCCAGTGATTTCCAAGGAAGAGGTCCTTTAGCACTCAACTGGGAACCACTGCAGACTGGCAAAGTTTTTCACTTAGGGGTCTCTCTATGGTTAGAAGAGAATTTTTCCATATGGAATTTTTCCAAGAAGCTAAATGCGATCAACTTCAAATGCTCTGTGGAGTTACAGAATCAGACACTGCTCATATCTGCCAGCATAAGAAAGGGAATGACAACTGATTAAATTATATATATATATAGGTAACTGTGCTGATACTTTATTCCTGCCATCTCTGAGCTTCCAGATCTTTGTATAAGGAAAAGAGGCCACACAAACTAGGAAGGATGCACAACACTGCCATAAGGGGATTGGGACCAAGTTACCTGCAGCTGAGAGATGCAACTTGACAGAGTCCATTGGGGTGCTGTGGAGGAAGTGGCTGACACTCTGGGAGGCACAAAGGAGTTGCAGGGATACAGCAACCAAATCAAATCACAGGTGAACTTGAACATCTCAAGGACGAAGAGTCAGTCGCCAGGCAGGGGTTCATGCCAACCCTTCTGAAATGTCAGCATTTCTCTTGCCCCATGCCTCAGGAATACATTATGTTTTCTGGGTCAGGCAGCCTGAAAATATCCCTCTGGTGCAAATAGAGGATTCAAAATCTGGCAGCTCCACTGCTTCTGTGCCCTATGTGTATACCCTGTGAGCTATTACAGTACAAGGTAAGGGGGAGAAGGCGGGGGGTGGGTAGTATCCCTGGGTCTTATAGCAAGCAAGGAAGGAGATACGCAGCTTGTCACCTCCAGAGATGAGGGCAAGCTGTGGGCAGCAACTATGAGGAGAGCAGCTGCCTCTACAGTCACCTCTAGGGAAGTCCTCCCTGCCAAAAACAGCTTATTCCTCCATTATCTTCTCCTCAAAGCTGGAGAGTTCCTTTCTGAAAGTCTTCTTGTGCTTTTCCTGGAAATGTATCACTGTGGAAAGTTTTTATCTACCTATTTTTTTCCCAAGTAACAAGGGATAGGACAAGAGGCAATGGCCTCAAGTTGCACCAGGGGAGGTTTTGATTTGATATTAGGAAAAATTACGTGACTGAAAAGGCTGCCAGTTACTGGAAGAGGGTGCCTAGGGAAGTAGTGGAGTCCCCATCCCTGGAGGGATTTAAAAGCCATGTAGATGTGGTGCTTGGGGACATGGTTTAGCAGTGGAGTTGGCAGTGTGAGGTTTATGGTTGGACTCATGGTGTTAGAGGTCTTATCCAACCTAAACAATTCTGTGATTCTGTGTATTTGCTGCATTGTACCAAGTAGACACATATATGCGTAGAAGTTAGCTGCATCTCTCACTGAACTGTGTTGACACTGTGTAAGAGCAAACCAAAGGACATTTTAACTTAGTATCTGGATTTCACCAGAAAATGATCCATACATTTATTTAATCCTTGTCTACCTCTGTGATAATGCAACTATAATTAAAACATCTACAATTGCCTAAAAATATTGACAACATATTTTTCCTCTTTCATCTACATCAAAAACTTCCTCTATAACAGTGCTGAATTTGATGATATTTTGGTCTGACTCCCTTGACTAATTTTTCATTTCTCAACAACTTGTTGTCTCCAAACATATTTTGTTCTTAATTACATTATATTAATACTCCAAAAAGCTAGTAAGAATAGTATTCTTTGTTCTTGCCATAAAAGAGATGGAATTAAAATGCTGGCATTTCTTGTGGAATGGAAACTTGAGGTTTCAGCTAGATTTAGTATCATCTGTTTCAGAAAGGGAGAAAATTTTCCCTTATAACTATTCTCTTCTATCTATTCCCTTTTTTATTTTAATATAGATTAAAACTTTAAGAGCAGGGACTCCCACCTGTTTTGTAGAATCCAGCTGTATTCTCATAAAATGTATTCTCATTCTCATATGTCTCAAAAGCGACAAATGGTTGGGTCATGAAACAATCTTAATTTCCATGAAATATTTGGTTGGGAAACAGAAAAATGCACTTCCAGCCAAAACGAGTCAATTGAGATTCTGCCGCTGTTTGCTGCTCCAATTAATTTAAATGTCACATGTCATAAGGAGGAAAATAGAATACATGATCATTGATGAGCAAGGTTGATAAGCTATCTCAGTGAGCTGGATAGAGCTTCACTTTCCACCCCTTTGCCTCACTGAGTGAACTTCCTACTCATTTTCTGAGGGATTGTGTTGGAGGAATGATTCTGCCCAGTCTTTTTACTTCTAGACATGAAAAAAAAGCCAAAAGTTTTACATTTTTGCATCTAATAATACACAAATCACAAGGAGGAACCCAGAACTACACTTTTAGTAGATAACCTTCTGTACAGCCTTTGCTAGTTGTGAGCTGGAAACTGCAGACAATTTCTTCCATGCCAAGTAAAGGTGAGAGAGGCCAGCAGATTAGCTTGCAACAGATCTTTTCCACAGCCCCAAGCCAAACCAGTGCTATAGATTTCACCCTCCACCCTCCTACTCGCTGGACTTTCTAACGTGAGAAATATCTTCCCATGGAAAGCAGTGGTTACATAGTCACATGGGATCCTGCCTTACTCATACTGCTGGCGTCTGCCTACAGTTTATGAAATCAGGCAGAGATTCCAGAGTTACCCTCAAGCTGATCTCTCTCCTGTAAGCAGCAGCAGCAGAAGTCAGGAGGGAGCAGACTGGCCCAAAAAGACCCTCCCAGTCATCATAGAAAAAGACTTTTATTTGACTAAACAGCAGGCAAATATCTCTTTCCACATTATGGTGCATATACTGCCAGAAGAGCAGGGGATATAAATCTGAAGACCAAACCACCCATGCTCCCTGAAGACCCTGCAATCTTTCTGTAAGATGAAGTTGTTCCGTTCTGAGTCTCAGACAAATCACAATCTAAATAGAATTTACTTATCTGTGGTACTTTGACAGGGACATGGATCTGTTAGAGTGAGTCCAGAGGAGGGCCACAAAGACAAGTTGAGAGCTGGAGTACTTCCCATACGAGAACAGGCTCAAAGAGTTGGGATTGTTCAACTCAGAGAAGAGAAGGTTCCGGGATGATATTATAGCAGCCTTTCAGTACTTACAAGGGGCTACAGGAAAGCTGGGGTGCTTAAGTATGGGCTTAAGGTCCCTTCCAACCCAAATCATTCCACAGTTATATGATTCTATGACAGTAGCAGTTGGATGCATATACATCAGTCTCTGACCTTAAAAGCTCTACCAGTGCTGTTTGAGTTGCTTTGCTGAGCACCATCCTAGGTGAGAGTATTGCAGTGTTGAGTAAAGTGTGCTTTAAACACTAGGTTTAGAAAATGCCTTAAGAATGTCACACTATACATTGCAAGCTTAATGAAAACCATGAACACATCCACCCAGAACAACTGGAATGGTGAGGAAGAAGGCTTGGTGTAGCTATATAGCCACAGCATCATCAGGCCATGAGCAGCATACTCACTGCTTTAGAGAGTGCTAAGAGGGGAAGCACAGCTCAGAGCCCTTTGATCATTCCTCAATTCTTCTGAACAAGGCAGAGATTAGGCACCTGCCCTGCGTTTCTTCCCCAGAAGCTGGTCAGCAGCTGCTGTTACCTATGGTGTAAAAAGCTTGATGTGCTTTACGTGCAGTATCTAAGATTGGATGTGAATGACAGGTAGGGCATTGCTGGACAGGGCCAGGCTCTAGAGAGCTGACTCAGACACTGTGAAGGATGGCTTTCTGCAAGGGCAAATGTTTCTGCTGGGGCTATAGAGGGGGGGTTGAAAAAGCAAGATAATATCCTGAGTTTAATGTGTGGAGCTCCTTCCCATTCCCAGACTGTTTCGTCTTTCCCTCACTGAGCACAATGACAGCATTTCCTTCAAAATGCATCCTAGTGGAGACACAGCAGGAGAGTGAGTTGAAGCAATGCAAGCTGATGGCACTTTCACCTGCAGGATCAAAGGCAAACAATCTAAAACTACCAGGCAGAACAGGACTGTCATCATTATATGCCATTTGCTCCAAACCAAGGGTTGTTTGTTGATGGATGTGCTGAAAATAAAGATTAAATAAGTAATTTTTCCTCCAAAAGTCTTTTCCACAAAGAAAATAAAAACCAAAAACAAACAAAAAAACTTCCAAAAAACCAACATGGATGGAATGAGGACTGTAATCATTTGGAGACCTCTGAGCTCCTGTTTCCACTGTCCTGCTCTGGCTCTAGAACTGCCTAAGGAGTAGGAGATAAGAAGAACAAAACTCAAGCAGTCAGGCTACTGAAAGTTCGTGCAAGCTAAAATGCAGCAAGCACAGTCTGTCAGGTGTTCACAGACAACCTTTACAAACCAGGACCAGAGGGGCCATGCAGAGATTGTACCGTGTAGAAAAATAGCAGTGTGAATTCTTTAGAGGTAGGGAGGGGATGCTAACAACTCAGTGTGGGCAAGCTCTGCTGAGGCTAGCAAAATGTTTAATCAGTCTGTTTTCTGATAACAGTAACTGTTTCTGTTCTCTCTTCCAGCTTGAGATAGTCAATGATTAGGGAAAGCCACACAGAAGCTTGACAAGATGCCTTTTGACTCCACTGTAGATTAAACTTCTGCAGAGGGTGGTACAGACAAAGGGAGAATGTGGAACAAGGTAGCATCAAAAATGGGAAAGTGGTAGACCCATGCTTTTGGGGTTATTAAGCCTTTAGAAGCCCATTTGAGATCTTGAAGGCAACTCAGGGCAGTGGGAACAGCAACAAACCTATTAGTAGGTTCCCTGGAAGGTCTGCACAAAGTAGATCCCAACATAGGAAGTTAGATTACTCTTCATGAGGCTAACTGTCCTGATACCTATTTTTCTCTCCCTTTCCTACTAGAACTAGCATCTAACATCCAGACAATGGCTGATGGCTTGTAAAGTGGGATATGACAACAGTAAAGGACACTGTCCTTTCTCGTAGAGCCTCCAGATCTACGACCAAGTCCCCAGTCCCAAAACACTCTCCATGGAGACTGGGTGGATGTAGTGTGAAATAAACGAGTTCCAGGCTTCCGTCCCCCAACCTTGGACTGCTCTGACTCACATAGGAGCTCACAGCATTGTGAACAATACCACAGTGGGGTTTTTTTGTTTGTTTTCCACTGCATTAAAGCAGCAGTAATAACAGAGTGTCATGAGACCAGCACCGAACAGAAGAAATCCTGCCAATTGAAGATGGACTTGTATACAGCTTGAATGCAGCAAGGAAAGGAACTGTCCAGAGACTAAAACATTTCCACTTTGGATTTATGATTTAATACTTGTTTAAGTTAAACATTAATATGGGTAAAGCAACTTTCAAAACGGAGCCAGCACAGAGTTGATCCAAAAGTCAACAGGACAAAAGAATCTGGAGCAAAAAATCTGAGCCAAACCACTGAAGCTGATAATGTCTGGCAAGAATATTCAGCTCAGAGATGAGCTTGAGGACAACAAAACTCCATTAAAAAACACAAATTAGACCTCGCCCTTTGCTGACCATCTCTCTGCCTTTATTCTGACCAGATGTAAAAGATTCGTGATCTTAGAGGCCTGAGATGTCTCTGTTAAGAAGGCTCTGCAGGATCAGGATTGCTTCTGCACTTGGGGATTCAGCTTCCAGGCTGAGCTGCAGCTGACCCTGCCAACTGGAGGCACAGGGACAGAAACCTTTGACTCTGGCCCAAACTGTATTTGCTGACAGACAGTTGGTCTTAAGCTTGCTAGCTATTAATTGTACTTTGACAAATTAGAAAGGCTTCCTGTCATCCATCAGGGCACCCACTTCCCATTATTCTGGGCTAACAGTCTGTAAAATGAAATGGCAAACAGAAAGAACTACATTAAAACAAAGCAAGACACTATCTAGGCTGGAAGGTTTGGAAGAGTAAGAATTGAGCCCCAGGGGCTGCATTTCCAGCTTCATCTCTGACTAGCTATATAGAAAAAAAAGGACAATAACCCTTTTCAGCCCTCTGTCCCTAAGTTAACACAGTTATCAAGCAGGGACACTACTACTCAGAGTCCTCGTGAGAACATTATGGAAATTAATTACAATTTATAAAGCCGTCTGTGACCCTAAGTGGATGAAAATTATTAAATTCTTATTCTAAAACCATCCAGATTTGTTGTCAAATCATAGAATCATAGAACAGCTTGGGTTGGAAGGGGTCTTAAAGCCCATCCAATTCCAAGTCCCTTGCCATGGGCAGAGACACCTTCCACTAGATCAGTTTGCTCAAAGCCTCATCCAGCCTGGTCTTGAACATCCACAGGGATGGGGCATCCACAACTTCTCTGGGCGGCCTATGCCTGTGCCTCACCACCCTCACTGTAAAAAAAATTCTTCTTAACATCTCATTTAAATCTCACCTCTTTCAAGTTAAAGCCATACCCCCTCATCCTATCCCTGCATTCCCTTACAAAGAGCCCATCCCCATCTTTCCTGTAGTCCCCTCTTAAGTACTGGAAGGCTGCTATAAGGTGTCCCCATAGCTGTCTCTTCTCCAGGCTGAACAACCCCAGCTCTCTCAACCTATCCTCATAAGGGAGGTGCTCCAGGCCTTGGATCATCTTCATGACCCTCCTCTGGGCTCACTTTAGCAGATCCATGTCCTTCCTGTGCTGAGGACTCCATAGCTGAATGCAGGACTCCAGGTGAGGTCTCACAAGAGCAGAGTAGAGGGGCAGAATCCTCTCTTGACCTGCTGGTCACACTGCTTTAGATGCAGCCCAACATACAGTTGGCTCTCTAGACCACAAGTACACATTGCTGGCTCGTGTTGAGCTTCTCATCCACCAGCACCCCGAAGTCCTCTCTTCAGGGCTACTCTCAATCCATTAAGCACTAAAAAGTTATTATTACAGTGACCAGAGCCCCAGGATAAGAGTGTTAAAAACAATATCAATCATTCAATTAATTTCTCATCGGGGGAATGCAAGGGAAAATACATTCCTCCAGTCCAACCCCATACACCTTGGCTACTCATATTTGAACAGACCCAGATTTCTCTGCACTGAGTGTGTGCCTGCAGTTGAAGCAGGAACATACTGCTTCAGTTTCTCAATGCAGGGAGGCAAACACCTCTGAGAGTAATTCAAATCCCAGCTGGGCTGACTCAGACTCTGGAAATGTCCTTATCTTTCCAGATCTTAGGCTAGGTCTGTATTAGTAAGTTAAATGTGTCCAGGCTCCAGTCAAGCTCTTGCCCTGAGGCCAGATGGCATCATGCAGCCTCCATCCAAGTGAGTAAGATTTCCTTCTCTCCAAATCAAGGTGTCTCTGTAGGGACATCCAGCTAGGTGGGCTCCCAGGTCATGACCAGAGGCTACTGGGACAGAGCTAGTGCCCTCCACTGCACCAGTGTCAGGGGCCATTCTGACAGTATAACAGCAGTTTGAGTACCTGTGCCTTGCAGCATTCCCTGTTTAATTTATTAGTGGAGGAGTAACCTTAGATGTATGTGATGAGTGTCTGAAGTCAGCTAAGATGTGCTAGGACAACACCATTATGTGAGGGACAGGGTTAACTCTTTCCATCCTATAGGCATTTGATGATCCTACTCAGCAAAAAAAGAGTGGCAGCCCAGTATCTAAGGTGACAAAGTCTAGATAAGCTAAATACATCAAAGGAATTCAAGAGAACCTCCTTTTGGTGCTCAGTGCTCTGGGAAAGCAGCTGATAATTTATAGATTTAAGCTCAGTGGTTAAGCCCATGCTGTGCTCACAGCCCTGTGCTTGGGACCTTCCAGAGCCAAGCAAGGGATCATGTTTTCAGCTAAGTCACCAGCCATTGTGCTCTTCTGTCCGGTGTTGCCAGTCACTGGTTGTTTCCCCTTCCTGACAGTGATGGCTCTGCCTGGTAAAATACTTCTCCCTCATCACCCGTATGCCCATATTTTTGTATCTATAGTGTTTTTCATACAGCCTTTGCATACAGCTGGAGAGCAGCGTGCACACAAAATAAACAGGTAAAAGGAATCTGGGCACCAGGAACTTCTCCTTAGCTGGGGCGTAAGTCAGTGTGACAAACCCAGAAATGCAATTCGGGATGTCTGAGTTGCAGCCCTCTCCTGAACCAAGAGACCACAGTGCCTCACAGCTATCATCTGTGTGGGAACTCATCAGATCCCACTGCTGTAACCAGCCCCTAATGACTACCAGATATATCCACATCCGCAAGGAGACGCGGAAAGCAGGGGAGGATCGCCCTCATAACACTGTAGACAGAAGAGTAGTTCCTGGAATATTTATCCAGCCACTGAACCAAAACTTTGTTTTTATATTCCAGCTGACAGTTTTTCAGAGCTTTTCAGCTCCTTTATTATTTTATGTTCCCACCATTTACAGCCCAAATCTTTGTGTCTGTCATTAAAAACACACTATGCAAAGGCAGCATGGCCAGCACCTGATGTCCTAGCATCCACAAAGCAGTTGCTAGTAGCAGCAGAATAGAAATGAAGGAAGACCTATGTATATAGTACAAAGTGAAGGTATATTTAGCATTGTGGTTATCTAGTTAAATACATTAATATGTCTAGGATAAACCATATCTAGTAAAAGTATCACAGCTTATAAGGGTTGGGTGCTGTCATCCAAAGCTTGTGGTTGCAATTTGTCAGAGTTCAGAAAGATCATATGAAGTAAGAGGTGTGGGAGCATTCACACATCTGAGCCTACTGTGCCTAATCCTCAGCATTTAAAACACTGCTTTTACCTCATCTTAAAATATTAGCAAAAGGAACTAAAACTTTACATGCCAATTAGGAAAAATTGTTCCAGGTTAGGCTCTTGATGTGCTTTGGTTTGATTTGAATGTAACTATTTGGATTCCATGGATAGCGAAAGGCACATGCCTCAGAGTGGTGGCTTTTATTCCTTTAGGGCAACCAGCATCCCCTCAATGGAAAGGATTAAATCAAAACTAAATCAGACATTCTACAGAGAAGGCTGGCTGTGTACTTTTCAACATGGACAAAGCAACCCTTCTCCCTGCTGGTAAAAATCCACGCTAGTGCCGAGACCCAGCACAAAGCCAGATGCCACTTAAACATCCTGCTGAGAAGCTGAGGTATTGGCTGGGCTTTGTGCAAGGCCTCAGTGATGGATTAAGTATCAGCCACAAGAAAGAACAAGGACAAAATGCCTGGGTCTGATTCTATATTTCCAGATATTTTCTGATGGAAATATGGAGTCAGCATGAGATATATGATGTGGCTTCACATTTCAGCCACAGACTCAAGTCACACCAAGGGAGGTTTAGATTGGATATTAGGAAAAATTTCTGTCCTTAAGAGTGGTGAAGCATTTGAAGAGGCTGCCCAAGGAAGTGGTGGAGTCATCATCTCTGGAGGTGTTCAAAAAAATGTATAGGTGTGGCACTTTGGGACATGGTTTAGTAGGCACGGTGGGGTTGGGCTGACAGTTGGACTGGATGATCTTAGAGGTCTTTTCCAACCTTGATGATTTTATGATTCTATGATTCTATTTCACTTCACACCTAAAACCTGCCTTTATAATGAAAGGGGCAGACATATATCATCCATGATAATACTTCTTAACATAAATGGACTCTGCACATAAAATATCTGCATACTTACCACTGATAAAAGGCAGTGCCACTCCTCTGAAGTAAATGGCATGACATGATTCATTTTGGCTCAGGATCTTCCACAGGGGTTTCACAATCTGTCTTCAATCCCATGGTTTTCTGTCCTGAAAGAGTAGTGAAGCATTGGAAGAGGCTGCCCAGGGAAGTAGTGGAGTCTCCATCCCTGGAGGTATGCAAAGAACATGTAGGTGTGGCACTTTGGGACATAGTTTAGTAGGCACGATGGTGGTGGGGTGACAGTTCAATTGGATGATCTTAGAGGTAATTTCCAATCTTAATGATTCCATGATTCTATGATAAAACAACTGATCTCATTTTGGATTTTGGTTTTGATATAATTTTCCTCTTCCTCTGGATATTATTAGCCATATAAAAGCACTGGCTCTTTCAAGAATCCTGCTAAATTCTTGATATTAATGGCTATGTCTAGACTAGTAAATTAAATAGGGCTACGACACTATCTCTAAAACCGCGCAGGCTTGTCTATGTTGTTTCATGGTCCCTTGACATGGATTAGCATCAGCTAACAGACAGTACCTGAGCACAGCGTAGAGAACAGCACATTCTTGGGACCATTCCCAATAGGCAGCACGGGTGTGGCCATATTGATTTTAGGGGAAAAATAGAGTTTAATCATGTGGATATGAATCATAACATGCCCTCTGGCTTCATGCCAGGCAAGAGTCACTGGTCTTTTGCATTTAGTAGTACAGATGTAGCCAGTGGAACTTTTTCATAACAAACTTCACAGACCAATTAAGCAAACCATGAAAAGCATCACTGGATACATTTTGAACAAAGCCCATAATATGTAGATAGCAGTCTGGTCCCCTTCAGGGGAAGAACACAAAGGGCTTGGTGCTATGTTGAAGCTCAAACCATGTCATGAGGTTTTTGCCATGCTTCCCAAACTTTATCAGCAACCTAAGATTAAACGTGCCCAACGAAGGCTTAGTGCTGTCCCTCCCAAATACCTTTCCATGCCTGTGGGCATGTTCAAGGATTGCTCAAGACAGCTTGGCTTGAATCTGATCAGTTATCTTCAAGGGAACACAAATAACTTCTAACCTGCGGTGTTTTAACATGAGTAACAAAATGGGAGGGGTTGGATTGCCTAGGCCAACCACCACCCTAAATATGCATAAGTCTTCAGATTGACAGGACACAGATATTGTCACAGAGGCAAATAATATCTCTCCACTCTTAGAATCACAGAATCATAGTATGATTTGGGTTGGAAAGGACCTTAAAGATCATAGGGTTCCAACACTCTTGTGTGCCACTTGCATAAAGGATTTGGATGCTTGAAAGGATTGGTTTGAGGACTCTGCTTCTTGTCAGCATTTTTTATTCCCTCTTGCTTCAGCTTTTGAAGGACATTGAACCCAGAAATGTGTCAGTACAGACTGGGCAGAAGGATACATAAGGGTCAGTGGATCAATAGGTCAGTCAGTAAAAGGCAAAAAGGCAAACCAACATCACTATGGTTTGTAAAATCAAATATTGAGATAAAAACAAACATGGCTCTGTTTGGTAGAGCTTTTATACTTAATACAGAGGAGGAAGTTCATAAACACCTTAGAGATAGTTCTGTAATACTGCTGTTGCCATATGGATGTTGGTTCTACACAAGGGTCAAGCAGAAATTATACACATCACATTCCAGAAAGCATGGGCTTTACCTTTCTCAGTGAGCAATTCTGGTAATCCTAAATCATTTGGAGAGACAAAGACTCCGGCTGGAAGCTGAAGGAGCCATCAGTTCCTACTGAGTTCCAGCCCATGCAGAGATCTGGAGGGTCTACCTGAAACTTTCCTTGTTGGGAAAGACAGGGAAATACAGAAAAGCTTCTCTGTTCATCTGCATGTACAGGCTATGAGTATACAAAAAGTGGTTTTCTGTACTGCAGACATTAAAATCTAGGTTTGTAATGGACTTCACCCACCCAAATCCTTATTTAGGTACAGCTGTCCAATACTGAAGTGCCACTGGCTGCCTTGGAGCTATGTCAGCTGCTGCCTAACACCATGGGTAAAGTCCTCAGTACTGCTTAAGTAGAAATATTTTGGTGTGTGAATAAAGCCTCCAACATCCTGCCACTTCATCCCTAGGGGTCTTTATGAAGGATGATGTTCTAGTGGGACCCTCAGGATGGGCATTCCTCTCTCCTTCCCAGGGCATAGAGCATATCTGCCTGCTTGGTCTGGTACAAAAACCAGCCAGGACAGGATGTCCAGGAAATACCTTACATGTTAGACATCAGCATCTCTCAGCTGGAGCAGGAGGGAAGCTCCTATTTATACTCTTCCATTGTCTGAATATATCCAAATTCTATGTGAGTGGTGTCCTCACCAGGGGCTATTTTCCGTCACTCCAACCTTTTGTAACTACTCCCGTTTTGTACACCCTATTATACTCAAAACTGGCTCACACAATTTGTCCGACCATAGGAATATCACTCTGTTTAATACAATGTGGGAAGGAAGAGAGCTGCAGAAAGACCAGTAAAATAATAAGAAAGGTGATAACACCTGGAGCAGTCACCAAAGGTAACAGCAACTGGACAGCAAGACCCTGCTGTTAGAAGGCCTTTAACTAGAGACATTGTGGGTGTCAAGGGAGTCCCCTGACCACAGGAATGTGGAAATTCCCCATTCAATATACTACCTTCTTCCTTTCACAGCCTCAAAATGCTCCCTGTTTGGAAAATGGGCAGCCTAGTTAACAAAGTGCTGCTACAGCAAGTACGAAGGGTAGCTCCTCCAGTGCTGAGCCACATCTATACATTACTTTCAATCTGATCTCACTTTTCATAGATTCATAGAATACCTCAAGTTGGAAGGGATCCATAGGATCAATAAGTGCAACTCCCTGGTACTTGCAGAAAGAAATGAACCAAACCATATGACTAAAAGCATTGCCCAGATGCTTTTTGAACTCTGACAGGCTTGGTGCTGTAATCCTTCCCTGGGGAGCCTGTTCTGAGCACTCTACCAGTGAAGAATACTTTTTGTGTATTTCAGACCCATGGTGTTCCTCTAGTTTCCCTTCCTTCTCCATTACTTCCTCTGATGAAAAACCAAGATGTTTCAAGCTATCCCAGCATTAGTTCTCCTTTCACTGATATTCAGTAAATGTGCTTTGATGAGGGAAGGGTGACTCGGGTCACTCTTGACACTGTGTCTTGTTTAGTCTGGAAAATAGAAGGCTCTGGGGAAACCTTATAGCAGCCTTCCAGTACCGAAAGGGGACCTACAGGAAAGATGGGGAGGGAATCTTTATCAGCAAGAACAGGGATAGGATGAGGGGGAATGGTTTTAAGCTGAAACTGGGGAGATTTAGAAGAGATATTGGGAAGATTTTTTTCCTGTGAGGGTGGTGAGACACTGGCACAAGTTGCCCCAAGAAGTTGTGGATGCCCCATCTGTAGAGGTGTTCAAGGCCAGGTTGGATAAGCAATTTGATTCAGTGGAAGTGTCCCTGCCCATGGGAGGGGTTTGAACTGGGTAATATTTGAGGTCCCTTCCAACCCAAACCATTCTGTAGTTCTATGATTCCATTATAATTCTCCCGGATGGACCCTGCAGCCCTGTCTGAACCCAGTTTGAAATGTCTGCCTCCTAACCACTCTAGCATGTACTTTTCTAAGAACAGAAGGAAATTCTTCACAAGATCTCCGTTGGCCTTTGTAACACAAATATGAAAATATTTGCAGTCAAGTTAAGGAGTAGAAAATACGTCCAAGACAGTATTGAGTAACCCTGCTCGAGGGAAGAATTGTCCATAGAGTCAGTGAGAATTGATTTTGATGTCTCGAAGGACATGGGAATACCAAGGACAAGGCAAACAAAAAAAAAAGGCATAAGTAAATATTTAACTGAAGACGGCAAGAACTTTCCCTTTTAGGAAAATCACTCTTCATATCTGAGGTCATCCCAAGGTTAAAAAGACAAAAAGCAATTGAGTGGGCATCAACGGAGCAATTCCTGAAGCAAACAGTGTTGGTTATGGGAAAATCATTAACAGAGTGAAAGACAAGGAGTTTGAAAATGAATGGGACAACTGATGACACTGTCTTTAATAGAGATGAGTAGTGGATGTTCTGTTAACAGTGGCTGACAGATCCCTCAGACAAATCCCTCTGCAAGCACTCTCAAATCTGAGATAGAGAGAGATAGGTTTGGAAGAAAGGGCTGTAAGAGATGCATCCAAATGCTACTCCTAGGGAGATGACAGTGAATTTTACCTCCTGAAATCAGTGCAATTCCAGTTTGCTCTGAAGCACATGCAGATATTTCCATATCTGCATGCAATTCCATTGAGTTCTTCTGTCACATCTACATCCAGGCCTGGCAACGTAGCTGGATGCTCCCAGAAAAAGAAATATGAAGCCAGAAAGGTATGCCCATGTCTTGTCTTGATCTAGCGATATCACAGGCAGGTGAGCAATGTCTCGTGTGGCCCTCTGGAAAAAACAGCACTTAGTTTCATTAGAATCATAGAACTGAGGAATAGTTTGGATTGGAAGGGACCTTAAAGATCAGCCAGTTCCAAGCCCCCTGCCACAGGCAGGGACACCTTCCACTGGATCAGGTTGCTAAAAGCCTCATTCAACCTGGCCTGGAACATCTCCAGGGATGCGATTCCCACGATTTCTCTGAGAAACCTGTATCAGTGCTTCACCACCAGCACAGGAAAAAAATTCTTTCTAATATCTCATCTAAATCTCTCCTCTTTCAACTGATCACCATTCCCTCTCATCCTATCATTGCACTCCCTGATAAAGATCCCCTCCCCATCTTTCCTGTAGGCCCCTTTAAGTACTGGAAGGCTGCTGTAAGGTCTCCCTGGAGACCATTAGGATGACTTCAGAAAGATTTGTCTGACTGTTTTATTACCTTACCCTCGGAGAAGAGTTTGGTTAATGCATGTCAGGTATGTAGTTCTTCCTGGAAGAGTTACTAGTAGGATGGTAATAATTCAAGACTCCAGAAAGTCAAAAGGTGAAAAAGTTAAAAGCTGCTCCTCTGTGTAAAATCTAAGCCCCTCTGAATTCAACTGAAAGATTATTGCTGCCTTTGACAAGAACTGGAACTCACCTTCTGGAGACTGAGTTCCTTTTAAAGCACTTCAGATGGCAAACATCTTAATTTACCCCTGCTGGCTTTAAAGCTTCACAGATGACACTTTTAGAAGGAGTTATTTCACTGTTACAAAAATCTCTTCTACTTCACTTTAACATTAAGCATTGTGCAAACTCGTTCTTGTTGAAAGGGTGGTCATTTTTTATGTCAGATAGTTCTTATGACAAACAACTAAAATATGCATCTGGAGCTCATGGGCTTACGGAACTTAAAACATTAAAATATTTTCATGGGAGAAAAATGAGTACAAATAAAAAAGCTACACTTTTGCTCTGAGGAAGAGTTCATTCGAGGGTACAGCATTTAGCATACGCAGATACACCGTTTAAGCATACAATTGCCTCAGATGGACTATTTCCATGTACACATGCCAAACATCTGGGTGTGTGTTTGTCTGTGCAGTTTACATGTCCTCTGTTGCATTTGAACACATTTACTTTTGTATCCAACAGCCCAGTTTGAATTGGAACCCACTGTTTTTCTAATAGGTAAGGATCAAACTTCTGAAAAACAGAATGATAACACCTTCTTCAAAGCAGATGATGCTATATAAGCACAAGGCTCAATTCAGCCATGGGAAGGATGAATTTAGGATGAGTAGGAACTGGCTATCCTACACTTGTGGGGTTTCCTGTGAGGATGGTAAAGCACTGGAACAGGTTGTCCAGAGAAGTTGTGGTTGCCCCGTCCCTGGATGGGTTCAAGGCCAGGTTGAGTGGGACTCTGAGCAACCTGATCCAGCAGAAGGTATCCCTACCCATGGCAGGAGGCTGGAGCTGGATGATCTTTAAGGCCCCTTCCAACCCAACGTATTCCATGACTCCCTAAATTCAAGAACAACGCAACCATTATTCTAAAAATTACCTCTGCATGATAATCTGAATGAACATGCTAAACAAAAGTGTAGTGACACTTTGCTGCTTTTTATCAGGAAAAGACTCAGAGTTAAAGTGATTTTATAAAAATCTGTGATGTCTGGACAAGACAATTGCACAAAGGGCTTTCTTGCCCCCACACTTTTACCAGCCTTTTCCTAATGGAGTGGGTGAGTGGTGGTGCATCACAGCAGCAAAGCCAATAACTACTTGCTTGGTGACACAGGGATGGAGAATCGCACAGGGTACAGGAATGCTAGTAAATGTCTGCTGGAATGGCTTAGCCAAGCTTGAATATATGCCTGGAGCACTAAAATAAAGGAGGTTTTTAAACTACTCGGAGCACAGACCATAAAGAGAAAGGTTTACAATCCCTAACTCCTCCTCCACTTAAGGAGCTTACAATTTATTTACAAGGCAAGTTTTATAATACGTGGGGGATACCCTATGATCTGGGCTTGGGTTAAACTAAAAAAGTATAGCCATTGGTAGGAAGCTCAGTCCTCTCTCCTGTTCTCAAGGCAGTTCTATAATAGTCATATTTCTTATTAATGCGGGGTCCAAAGAAAGAAGGAACAATTACTTTGGGAAATTGCTCAGTGTGTGTTACAAGGAAAGCCTATGGAATATATGGTGAAATAACTGACTGCAGACTATTGGTGCCAAAACCAAAAGTCTGTTGGTTTATATGATTATCGGAATCAAAGCAATACGGTTACTGTGACTTTGCCGTCTGTCAGCTAAGATGAACCTGTGGTTTATTTTAAGCCTGTCAAAAGAGCTAATCAATATGCCTTTGCTGAAACTCCCCTTACAGCACCTTAGAAATGACTTGTCTTCTCATTAGGGTCAGCTAACACATTTTGTCTTGCAGATATGATAGGTGAAGTTTTGTACAGCAGCTCAGCTGATGGGCAGTGATGCATTAAGCTATAGAAACACAGCCCATCAGCTGCATTCCTGTACTCTCAGACAGATGCCTGGAGTGGCAGCCCCTGTGTTCTCCCTCCTGGAACCCAGACCTCAAAGTTTCAGTTCCATTCTAAAAGATGAAATTACATACTTTGGCCTCTGTGCAAGGATGCCTATATGACAGAGCCCTCAGTAATACCATTATCATCTACCCTTCCCTTTCCCTGCTTATTCCCTAGAACTAGTATGAAGCTACTCAGTAGATCTCAATCAACTGGTCTTTGTGTACTTGCTTACACTGGCTCTCTGTATCAGCACTTTCTGTGCCCTGTTCCTCCTGTAGGTGTTTCTATTGGATTCATCAGAACAATGTACAGAAACTTACTTTCCATACATTTACCTTTGTCCTTTCCCTTCCTCCTGCCATCTGCCACTATCCTCTTATTGCTGTGCCCTTTCTCAATAGGTATAATGAGCGTTGCTCTACTTAATAGGCTTAGAATCAGCGTGCTTGTTGTTTCATGATGTATTCAGATAGTCATGTTGGAGCCAGTAAGTACTAGGAAGGAGCAAGGCATGGAAAACACATAGAGGCACGGAAAACAAACCATGACTTTTGATGGTTCTGCCAAAAGATAGTCTATGCTGCACCAAGCTGTTTGCCCCAGTGTAAATCATGTCTTAGGGTTTAAACCATGCAATGGACCTTGCTCCTTATAAGTAAGTGGCATCCTAACCCAGGAAATCATCTGTTAAAATGCGATCTCAGTACCTGCTGGATCCTTTATATGCAATTCTTTTACAGGTTCACCTCCTAGCACAGATGCTGCTTGCAAGCTGTAGTAACTTAAAATTTCATCGCATGAATGAACATGTGGTTTAAACCTCTGCCCTAGACAAAGCAGACGCTGAACTGAAGTAGAATCACTGCTGCTGATATCATGGCACTGACAGACCGAGAGAGTTGGGCTTGTTCAGCTTGGAGAAGGCTCCAGGCAGACCTTACAGTAGCCTTCCAGTACTGAAGGTGGCCTGCAGGAAAGCTGAGGGGGAGCTCTTTATCAGGGAGTGCAGGGACAGGGGGAATGGTTTTAAGTTGAAAGAGGGGAGATTTATATTAAACATTAGAAAGAAATGTTTTCCTGTGAGGGTGGGGAGGCACTGGTACAGATTGATGAGGGAAGTTGTGGGTGCCCCATCCCTGGAGGTGTTCAAGGCCAGGTTGGACAAGGCTTAGAGCAACCTGATGCAGTGGAAGTTGTCCCTGCCCATGGCAAGGGAGTTGGAACTGGCTGATCTTTAAGGCCCCTTCCAACCCAAACCATTTAATGGTTCTATGATTGTGTGACTCTGAGTTCAATTTCCACCGGGTAGGAGCTGGTGGTCTAGGCAAACATGTGTAGCTATAAACCAAGAGATTAATTGTAGGCTTGTTTTACAATGACTTCCAGTGTTTGGAAGCAGTGGAACAATCACTGTTAGAGCAAAGATTTTTTTCTTCAGTGAGATAAAAAGGATCTTTTTTTAATTCTTATCTAACATTAGGAAAAACTTTAAGGGAAGAAAGAAGGAATTCTGCTTCTCACAAGTTATCTTACCAAGTCAAAACCTAGCCAATTTGTGTGTGAATTGAATGAATTGAATGTATTATAACAGAATTTTCTATGGTCTGATGTTTGTCTAGAGATGGGAAAGTCATCCAGACAACGTGATTCATCAGTCTCCCAGAAGTATTCCTGCTGTGCGTATGTTAGCACTCCATCCAGTCTAGCTGAACCTCTGACAAAGGATGTTTTCCTCTGGTTCCTATAGATAACAGCTTCTCAGCCTCACAGTGCTTCTTGCATGACAGCTGCTTTTTCTGTTTTGTGTTTGTACATTTTCTTATTATTTATTTTGTATTATTCACCATTAATCTATTCATTCATCCCTATACTCTTTTCCAGTAATACATTGTGCAATGTATATAACATCTGGCATTTGGTATTTGTTCTCCTATCACTTCCCTGCGAACACACTGCCTCATGCTCCAGAGGGACTAAGTGTGTTCAGGTTTTTGAGGTCAGTCTTATTTGCTTATAAATGCTCATAATACTATGGAGTTGTACAAGAGATGCTTGCGCTTCTGTCTGTTTCATTCTGTAAGATAACACTAGTTAAGTGCACCTGCCTTCCAGACACTTGGGGCATCCAGGTTTTGTCTAGTTCCCAAGAAAAGTGCATCACTTGCAATCAGCAAACACGGCTGGCTGGGGGCTAGAGATGTGCTGGGGCTCTGGAAACTCAGCTGCAAAGTCCAGCTCTGTCTCAGCTTCCATGGGTGAATCCCTCTGTGACAGGAAAGAACAGCATCCTTCTCCTACCCACTGCTTGTCTCCCTGTGTTCAATTTTGGCCCCCTCAGCATGAGAAGGTACATTGAGGTGCTGGAGTGGGTCCAGAGAAGGGCAACAGAGCTGGGCAAGTGTCTGGAGCACAGAGGTTATGGGGAGAAGCTGAGGGACCTGTAACAGTTTAGTCTGGAGAAGACAAGGCTGAGAGGAGACCAAATTGCTCTCTGCAGCACCCAGGTTGGAAGCAGCTCCGGGTTGGTCCCAAGAAGCAAGTGATAAGATGAGAGGAAATGGCCTCAAGTTGCACCAGGGGAGGTTTAGACTGGATATTAGGAAAAATGTCTTTACTGAAAGAGTGGTGAAGCCCTGGAAGAAGCTGTCCAAGGCAGTGGTGATGTCTCCTTCCCTGGAGAGATTCAAAGAATGTGTGGCTGTGGCGCTCTGGGACATGGTTTAGTAGGCCTGGTGATGCTCGGCTGTCAGTTGGGCTTGATAATATTAGAGGTCTTTTCCAACTTTAATGATTCTATAATTCTTATTCTGTGAGTCCACTTTCTACCTCATAAGCTTTCACAGGACCTTGCATCATATTTCTGCAGCTTGAAGATTAAGTGCCAATCTTATTTCAGGCATTTGAGCTAGGATATCCTCAAAACCAGACAACAGCGAAACCTTTTGGGAACTGAGTTTCACTCTTCCAAGCTACTTGGGACCTTCTCCCTTCTCTTTTCAGCAGCCACATTCATCAGTTACAGCTCCTGATCTGCAGCATTTGTTCTAAACCTTCCCAGCCCTCCTTACCACTCTGTGTAGAGCTCCAGTAAGAGGATGTGGCCCTGCTTAAAGGAATTATTCCCAAGAGAATTTCGTGTCAGAGACTCAAAGAACTCCTCTGGCTCTCCCAGATGACACAAACTCATCTAACACACTTGGGAGCAAAGCAAGCTTAGTGCAAGCTGATCTCACAGATGTCAGGCCACGTTGCCTACACTGACGCCCTCCAAGTAGGCAAAACGAGAACCTGTCCCAGTGACAAAGTAACCCAGACAAATGGGCAGAGAGGACAGGACAGTCTGTATATGCTTCTCAAATACCTTTGTGGAGAAATGTCTTCTTATACGTGGCACCGCTGGCCTTTTTACAGCTATGAAAAGAGGTGTGATCCATCTTGCTGTATGTCTGCCAGGATTGTAGGCAATGCACAACCACCATCCGGTGTTGTTTTTCTGGATGTAGCCTTGTCAGTATCATGCAGAACCAGAACACCACAACTAACACCTATTCACTGTGTGTTCCTGTCTCCTTATCTTGCAAATGAGGAGTTTGAATTGTATGAGCTTAAGCACACTGACTCCCAGGTGTCTTATACACTGTCTTAACTGAACAGTAGCACTGATGGGATCCATACACACACATTCAGAGGTGCAGACTTGCCCCTTAGGATAGCTGGGACAATTCTCCTTGTTGTCACCTCTTCAAAGGCTGTTTCCCAGCTCCAGCTTTGGAAACCTGCTGAATCTGATCATGGGAGAGAGACCGTGACAACGTCCTGCTCCAGTTGCAGGCTTGTTTTCAGAAGCTGAACAGTGGATGCCTGCCAAGTTGGATACCTAGCACTAGGAACGCAGATGTGATCATACTCAGGGGATGCTTATGCACTACAAACTGTTTCCTATAGGTGGGGTGATTTGTTTAATGCTTTGCAGTGGCTACTCACATTTGGAGGTTAATTTGGTAGGTGCAGCTTCACTCTGCGTAACCTGACAGACTCATTTCAAAACAACTTTTGGACTTATAATAATAAGAAAAAAAATGTCTTCAGCATTCAGGCAGTGGAAGGAAAATTTCCTGTTAGGGTAAGTTATGAAGACAGTGGAATTGCTACAGGATAAATTAATGGAGATTCAAAGCAATATTTCAGCTGTTTCTAACCACTCATCATCTCCTTCCAGTATCGCAGGATCTCAGGATAGGCAGACCCTGTGGTCACAGCTTTATTTATTATTCAGAGGGAAACAAAATCTAGCACTTCAGGCTTCCTGCACTCCAAGAATCTTCCCTTCTTTTCCTTCAAAGCTCATCTTGGAAACCAGTCATTAGAAAAGCTGTTACTCTCACTCTCTGTTAATATCCCAAATCTTTCACATGGCAAAAGCATCCTCGATCTGATGCTAAAGAGTCCCTGTTATTATCTGTTGCCACTGTAAATGCTTTGGGCTTAGGACCATGAAGATGTGGTTGAGGGGTTAGTTGGAACGTGAGTTCACAGAGCATATGTTGCATCCCAGTAACCGCTGGAGCATTCTCCACAGGAAATGTGTTCTGATTGCAAGGACCTTGTTGCCCAGTGACTGGAGATGAAGCACGCAAAGGGCTGTTACCACAAAACAGCTGAATTGTTAGAAATTCACCATAGTGAACCTCCCAGCCAGCTGTTGATGTTACCAAATCTTGTTACTGTGCTCCCAAGCATAAATCTCAAATACTTTTATCAGACAAACACCATAACCTTGAATAAGAGTTAAAACAACCCAAAGGCATCCAAATTCTGGTATTAGCCGTAAAGGAATAGTTCATTATAAATAAGCCTGTATTATGAAACTAACTTTTGACACAGAGAGGTGTCTCTGATGTAATTGGTCTGGGTGTGGATATAAAATAACAGATCTGGCATGGGTCCTTCCAGCTTGTTGTGCCTCTATACAAACACACTCCCTATACAGTGTGTTTTCTGAGGTTTCATAGAATCATAGAATAACCAGGTTGGAAGAGACCCACTGGATCATCGAGTCCACCCATTCCTGTCAAACACTAAACCATGCCCCTTAGCACCTCGTCCACCCATTCCTGTCAAACACTAAACCATGCCCCTTAGCACCTCGTCCACCCGTCCCTTAAACACCTCCAGGGAAGGTGACTCAACCACCTCCCTGGGCAGCCTGTTCCAGTGCCCAATGACCCTTTCTGTGAAGAATTTTTTCCTATTGTCCAGCCTAAACCTCCCCTGGTGGAGCTTGAGGCCATTCCCTCTTGTCCTGTCCCCCGTCACTTGGGAGAAGAGGCCAGCACCCTCCTCTCTACAACCTCCTTTCAGGTAGTTATAGAGAGCAATGAGGTCTCCCCTCAGCCTCCTCTTCTCCAGGCTAAACAACCCCAGCTCTCTCAGCCGCTACTCATAAGACCTGCTCTCCAGCCCTTTCACCAGCTTTGTTGCTCTTCTCTGGACATCCTTCTTGTGGTGAGGGGCCCAGAACTGAACACAGGATTCAAGGAGCGGTCTCACCAGTGCCAAGTAGAGAGGGAGAATAACCTCCCTGGACCTGCTGGTCACGCCATTTCTGATACAAGCCAAGATGCCATTGGCCTTCTTGGCTACCTGGGCACACTGCTGGCTCATGTTCAGTCGGCTGTCAACCAACACACCCAGGTCCCTCTCCTCCAGGCAGCTTTCTAGACAGACTTCTCCTAGTCTGTAGCACTGCATAGGGTTGTTGTGCCCCAAGTGCAGGACCCGGCATTTGGCCTTGTTAAACCTCATGCCATTGGACTCTGCCCAGCGGTCCAGCCTGTTCAGACCCCTTTGCAGAGCCTCCCGACCCTCCAGCAGATCCACACTTCCACCCAGCTTAGTGTCATCCGCAAACTTGCTAAGTGTGCACTCAATGCCTTCATCCAGGTCATTGATGAAGACATTGAACAGGGCTGGACCCAGCACTGAGCCCTGGGGAACCCCACTTGTCACTGGCCTCCAGCTGGATTTCACACCATTTCCCACCACTCTCTGGGCCCGGCCAGCCAACCAGTTTTCCACCCAGGAGAGTGTGCGCCTGTCCAGGCCAGAGGCTGACAGTTTCCGAAGCAGAACACTGTGAGAAACTGTGTCAAAGGCTTTACTGAAGTCCAGGAAGATACATCCACAGCCTTTCCCTCATCCAGCAGCCAAGTCACTTTGTCATAGAAGGCGATCAGGTTAGTCACCGTTAGTCACCGATCAGGTTTGATTCACCGTGAGCTAAAAAAAGCTTATGGGAGGGTAATGGTCTATCTTAACTGGCATGAGTAGAGAGTAGCTGAAAGGACTATTAAAACAAATCATAATAAACTATTCCTGCTGGTCAAGGCTTATTGCATATTTTTATTAGTTTTGCCTGCATTTTTCTCTATGTAGGTTTTGCAGATGATTTTTAAGCGGAGCCAAAATATGTATTGTGAATTATTCTGACCTTGTGCAGAACAGCTTTATATGTTTGCATGTGTACCTGTAAAAAATGCTTTTTCATAACCCATATCTGAGCACTGCCAGATGCCTTTGCCACCTTGTAAAATACAGAACATCATTCACCTTGGGGGGTTAAAGGCAGCGCTGTTTAATGACAGGGACTGAATGTGCTGCCCTTGATCACCGTGGGCTGTGCCTTAAGTGATCTGTTAAAGGATCTTATACCACTACCAATGGCCCTAGATTAATCTAAATAAAGAAAAGGAAATGTAACATCACAAGCTTCTACTCAAACTCTGTATGCAGCAGGGATATACCTTCTTCCTTAATCCCTATGTCAATCCCATTGCTGCCCTTGCTTTCTGTGTTCTACATCAGTATAGAATTCTAGAACAGTTGGAGTTGGAAGAGACCTGAAAGATCATCCAGTTCTAAGCTCCCTGCCATGCGCAGGGACATGTTCCACTGGATCAGGTTACTCAAAGCATCATCCAGCCTGGCCTTGAACACCTCCAGGGATGGGGCAATCAAGTCAATTAGGAGCAGAATCAAAGTTCTGCTCCCAAGTAACAAGTGATAAGATGAGAGGAAATGGCCTCAAGATGCGCCAGGGGAGGTTTAGATTGGATACTAGAAAAAATTCTTTACCAAACAAGAATGTAAGCATTGGAAGAGCCTGCCCAGGGAAGTGGTGGAAGTATTTGAAAACCATGTGGCCATGGCATTTCAGGACATGGTTTAGTAGGCATGGTGATGTTGGGCTGACAGCTGGACTTGATGATCTTGGAGGTCTTTTCCAAACTTAATGATTTTCTGATTCCATGACTGCCAGAAAAAAAAAAAAAAAAAAAAAGAAAAGAAAAGAAAAAACCAACAACAACAAAACACCAGCAACAAGAAACCACATATTTAAAAAGAGAAACAGGGATGAGCAGGACTAATGAGGACTTACCCCTCCCTCCAGGTTCCTCTGCAGTACCAAAAATAGAGTCTACCATGGTCATCTTTCCAGGGTTCTTGTGTCTCAACTAAGGTGTTGGATTCTTTTGTTCCAAAATGGGATATTGGTGGTAAACAGAATGCCACAAACTAAGTAGGCTATCAGACCACTGCTGTCCACATCAGCAGTTGTTAATGTTGTGAATTTTAGGATGTAATGAGATGATTAGGATGTAAATAGCATGGCTGCTGCTCCTCCAGCATGTCAATTAGCATGTTGTTCCATGATGCTTGCAGGGAAATGCCAACTGATTGCAGCTGGGCAGATGGTCAGCAAGGGCATGTCATCTTGCTTTCATTGTTTTTATGCCTACTTCATGTCATATACTGTTTTGTAATTACTTGACTTGAAATCACTTGACTGTGCACCCACTATAGCTATACAATCCCGTGGTTTCCTACAAAAATCTCCTTTCCTCCTTCAGTTTTTTCCAATTGCTTGTTGCAAGCAACTTCAACAATCTTCCATAAATCAGGTGGGAAGGTTGGAAAAGGAAAGGAAGAAGGGTCCAGAAAGACTTTATAGCAGCCTTCCAGTACTTAAAGGAGCCTACAGAAAAACTGAGGAGGGTTTTTTTAATCAGGGAGTGCAAGGATAGGACAATGGGAAATGATTTTAAGCTGAAAGAGGGGAGATTTAGATTAGATACTAGGAAGAATTTTTTTTCCCTTTGAGCATGGTGAGGCACTGGCACAGGTTGCCCAGAGAAGTCACCAATATCCCATCCCTGGAGGCATTCAAGGCAAGGCTGGATGAGGCTTTGAGCGACCTGGTCCAGTGGATGTTGTCCCTGCTCATAGCAGGGGTGTTGGAAGTGGATGATCTTTAAGATCCCTTCCAATCCAAACTATTCTATGATTCTCTGATCCTATTATTACAAATTTCTTCACAGTATGAAAAATAAATAAGCCATCTTTAAGTAGGACACGGAAACAGTGACGAGTTCAAAATTTTATCTGAATTAAAGAGCAGAAATCTGAGTTTCTGATACTCCGTCATATCCCAAGGCAGAATGTCTTCAGGGGTTTTAACCTTGAATGCCTCAGTTTCTCTTTGAAAAATGCCTTTATCTCTCTTGAGGTTGGGAATCTTAATTGACGGACATTTTCAAAGCACTTTGTACTGCTTAGATGAAAGACTTTTCTAAATGCAAAGTATTGTTACATGTAAAGTTCACGTCTGGAGTAAATTTTTAAAACAAACCATATGAAAAGCAGAATTAAGAGTGGAAATGCTGACCCAGCTATTAATTGCTTCGCATCAGAGAGTGGGCTGAGGGTCCTCTTTTATGTTGTTTATTTCAAACAAACAACTCTGGGAATCTCCTGTGGAAATTAAATGAGAAAACCAAAGTCCTTTCATGGGTATTTTTGGTTTATCTCCCCATGAATCTTAAATTCATCATGTGGAGAGAATGTGGAATGCATTTGCCCCCCTCTCCCTCCATCCCCTACACGCACTTTCCCACAATGAGTAAAATACATTTTCTTGCACAGTTTGTCTGCTTGTCCACCAAAGGGTAACAAAATAACCCAGAAAACAGGAACACCCTGTCCCTGAACCCTGTTGAAAACTAAATAAATAAAGAAAAGAAGAGGGACGACTCTGAGGGTTCCCAGGAAAACCTGCCGCATTTAACATCGTGTATGCAGTGACTGCTGACACACAAGCCCCAAAGCTCCTAATTCCTCAGCTCTTACTCAGCAGTGAGTAACAAACTCTTGGTCAGTGAGTCACACAGGCTCCAAAACACAGCTGAGCATGTGTCAGCGAGCATCCAGGTTTTAGGAAATGTGAGTGGGAAGGGGGAGATCTCTTGTATCTGTCTTGGAACAGGGAGAAGCCTGGCACACCGTGAGGGTACTTGGAAGCTGTTGTTGCAGCTGCTGGCAGGCAGGCTGTCATACCAGTCTTTTCCAGCACATTCAGTACTCTAGATGAATTCTACAGAATTATGCTTCTGTATTTTGTCTTTCGTTCTGCTGTCCTTCCAGCACACACACGTAGACCTCCCTCTGTCTCAGATTTAATCCCTCGGTTACCAACCTTGCACTTCTAGTGATACAACAACTAACCAGGAGTTAGCTGTTAGCTAAAACCCTTATCCGGCTGCAGGAAAAGCTTTGCTTTCCCCAACAAATCCTGATGTGAAAAAGGAGTGCAGAAGGCAGCCGGCTTCAGTGAGAGGAAAATAAGCTTTGCTGTAACTCAGTTTCTAAACTGTATTGAACAAAATCCGGCTTTCACAAGCGGTCTCTAAGGATTAATCCTAATTAATTTTGCCTGGTTAAATATTATACATCAGCTCAAATATACACCTCTGTGCTTTAGAATGAGAGGAGTCACGAACTTCTGAACTGGTGATTTACTACCACTTAAAGTTTTAGGATGGGAGAAAGTGCCTTTGCTCAAGATTAGACTCTGCTCACCTAGCTTAGACCAGCCATCCCGTTTTCAGTGGCTTTGCAACATCTCATGTCTTAGGAGCATTTTAGATGGATTTGGGCTTTAAAAGGCCCTTCATTCACTTTCTTCTCTTACACTAAGTATTATTACACCACACTGGCAATTTCATAGAATCATTAAGGTTGGAAAAAACCTCTAAGATCATGGAGTAGAACCATCAGACCATCAGGTCCAGTTTGACCCTTGAGCAGGTGATAGTTTGTCTTATGATAAAAAAATGGCATCACTTTCCTCTTTTTTTTTGTTCTGGGGGTCCAGTTTTGAGAATTTGTTCCCCCAACAATTCCCCCCCAATTGTTCACTCTGCTGAACCTCGATATATTCTCCTAATCAAATGTCAGAGGAGAAAAGGGTGCTTAAAAGTTGTTCATGGCCATGCTGGCACCCACAGCTCCATTTCAGTGAAGTATCTACTGCTGTATAGCATGAACAAACACTCCATCCATCCACTGCTGGTAGATGCATGATTTACCCTGCAGAAATATTTTGATCTAGTAGGTACTCAATTTCTAGAGACAATGTACAATTTATGTGTATGCTTTGACCTTAGTGTGTCCCTACTTTTCTCCCCTGCTGTTCCTCCTGTTGCTGGTTGTAGTGATGCTGGGATACAGGCATATAGTTTTACATTGATTTTTAATAGGAGCTTTGGACATGAAGATATTTTGATATCAAATTGCTGTTTAAGATTCTGTGGGAGTGTCTTCTCATTTAAGATGGTTCACCGCAATCTTGGCTGCTTGCAGGTTTTTGTGTGTCGTGACGAATCGCCTTCACTCAGACTTGGAAAATGAGATTATTCATCAGCATTCCAAATGCCAAGAGGTGTTAATGGAGTTAGTCTGCCCTCCCTAGGGATGGACTTCTGGGTTGCTGTATCCTCCCCTCCTGTTCTGTAAGAAATACTAATTAGTTCATCGTTTAAGATTCATTATGGCAGAAATTAGCCATTTCACATGGTTCACCATTACAATGATCTATATTTTCCCCAAGTAGTAGATAGCAATTCATAAAGCATTAACTTTCACATGCAGTATTTTCCATGGATTAAAATGTCTTTTGGAAGCCTCCTAGACTTCTGCATGGACCGGATACCCTGCACAGATGTGCTTGTAGCCTTTGCAAGTCACAACTACAAGCAGACACCGTTCTTATTTTGCCCATTAATTCATTCATTCCCTTTGCAATGTCAAAAAATCCCCCACTGTGTACTAAAGGATGTCTGTTTGTAAAAAAACCAACCCCAAAGCAAACCCAAATTAATTTCTGCCTAGTACCATGTTGTGATTGCTCTCTTCTCTCCTCTCTGACACACTACGCCCAGCAACACGTGCTGCAGAAGTTTACATGTTGGCAGAGACTGTTGTCCACCTGCTTGGCCAGAAGTAACTTTCTCAGAGTATAGCCAGCAGAAGCGAAGATCTGCCCAGTTCCCAGCAGCTTCAGTGCAAAATCCAGCCTCACTGGGAGCTTGCCAGGTCACAATTTTTAATCACAGGCAGCAGTTCTGATTAGAAAATTAATCATTAGGGTTGGTCATTAGGGACCTGGGGGTGTTGGTTGACAACCGACTGAATATGAGCCAGCAGTGTGCCCAGGTGGCCAAGAAGGCCAATGGCATCTTGGCTTGTATCAGAAACGGTATGACCAGCAGGTCCAGGGAGGTTATCCTCCCTCTGTACTCGGCACTGGTGAGACCGCTCCTCGAATACTGTGTTCAGTTCTGGGCCCCTCACCACAAGAAGGATGTTGAGGCTCTGGAGAGAGTCCAGAGAAGAGCAACAAAGCTGGTGAAAGGGCTGGAGAACAGGCCTTATGAGGAGCGGCTGAGAGAGCTGGGGTTGTTTAGCCTGGAGAAGAGGAGGCTGAGGGGAGACCTCATTGCTCTCTACAACTACCTGAAAGGAGGTTGTGGAGAGGAGGGAGCTGGCCTCTTCTCCCAAGTGACAGGGGACAGGACAAGAGGCAATGGCCTCAAGCTCCACCAGGGGAGGTTTAGGCTAGACGTTAGGAAAAAATTCTTTACAGAAAGGGTCATTGGGCACTGGAACAGGCTGCCCAGGGAGGTGGTTGAGTCACCTTCCCTGGAGGTGTTTAAGGCACGGGTGGATGAGGTGCTGAGGGATATGGTTTAGTGTTTGATGGGAACGGTTGGACTCGATGATCCGGTGGGTCTCTTCCAACCTGGTTATTCTGTGATTCTGTGAAAAGATCTGTAAGATCATTAAGTCCAGCTGTCAGACCAACACCACTGTGCCTACTAAAAAAGCATGTCCCAAAGTGCCACATCTACATCTTTTTTTTTAACATCTCCAGGGATAGAGACTCCACCACTTTCCTGGGTAGCCTGTTCCAAAGAAAACATTGATTAAAATTCCTTCCTAGGGTTGGCTTGTGTATGCAGACTCCATGACATAAAGTATGTTACCTAAACTGTGTTACATTATCTCAGCAGAATATCTAAGAGACATCACCAGATTGTCTAAGATTAACTGACTTTAAGCAGTGCAAACTTCCCTGTACTTCTTTTAAATTGCCTTTGAAAGTGTTAATTTCCTGTTTTCTGGTTTTCTTGTCTCTGTAATAAATATGTATTTGTAACTACGAACACTCAGAAAAAATGCTGTGTGTTTGGAATGAAGTGATCGAGTCAGTAATACAAGTCTGCTAAACTTCTGCTAATGTAAATAAGACAAATACTGATGTCAAAAAAAGCTACAATGATTTATATCAGTCAAAAGCATAGTCCCACCGACTTAAAAAATGTTTGTCCTGATTTATTTTAAGAGGCGTAAAAGTCTCCTAAAATCAGATCCTAAGGCTTTTTAGAAGATTATCTTGGAGGTTATAGAATTGACTGAAGGCTTGATGAACAGATAAAACTTCTGCAAACCTTCGTATTGCCAAGAAAGAGAAAGCCAGCATACATTTCTGCTTTACTTCTGTAAACAGTGTGCTTTTATGCTATGGGGTTTAAGAAGCCTGTCTTTTTTTTTTTTCTCTTATCATCACGTGGGACTCTGCACAACATTTATGCTGGCATTACACACACGCTTTTTAAACAACAGAGAGATTGAGAGCTCCGCGCCAGGCACAAAAGTGTGCCAGTGGCTGACTACATCTGTACCTATGCAACAGTGGAGCTGACCTTTGAAGCTACTTCTCACTTTCAGTTATTTATTTTCCTTATCAGTCCCATATCTCATCTGTATATCTCTGAAGGGGGCTGCCATGGGTAACCAGACTCCCAGCAAAGTTTAGAGGGCTGCTGCCCTCTGAGAAATGGTTGTGGCTTTGAAATGTCATACCGGCATTTTCCCCTGGCCAAAAAGTGTAAAGAAAACACACTTTCAGATATAAAACTAATGAAATGGTTTTACTAGGAGGCCATATTCACGGTTTCACTTGATAGTTACTGATTGTTAATCACAGAGCTAATACGTTATAATTATACAGAGGCCAGCTGAGTTAAAGTGGCTTTCATAGAGTCGTGGAATCATGGAACAGTTTGGGTTGGAAGAGACCTTAAAGATCATCCAGTTTCAAGTCCCCTGCCATGGGAACGCACAACTCCCACTGGATCAGGTTGCTCAAAGCCTCTTCCAGTCTGACCCTGAACACCTCCAGGGATGGGCATACACAGCTTCTCTGGGCAACCTGTGCCAGCGCTCACCAATTTCACGGTTTAAGAATTTCTTCCTAATATCTAATCTAAATCTCTCCTCTTTCCACTTAAAACTGTTCCCCCTTGTCTTGTCCTTGCACTTCCTGATAAAGCCCCTCCCTAGCTTTCCTGTGGGCCCCATTTAAGTCCTGAAAGGCTGGTATAAGGTCTCCCTGGAGCTTTCTCTTCTCCAGACTGAACAACCCCAGGGAACAATCCCAGAACAGGGACAGGAAAGAATAGGACAGGGATAGGGCAGAAATCATAGGATTTCTAAAAGGTCCTGGTACCATACCAGCACCAGTTTCTCTAAGAGCTTGACAAATCTTCAACAGATGAATTCTTCCAGTCCTTGCCCTTCCTACAGTTCATATTGGCGATCTGCCTGCTGCGGAAGATATCCCTTGGGATGGGGTGGGGGGGTATAAAGGCTAATACATCAATATAGGACTTGGAAAATGCTACACCTAACATGAAAAAGTGTTGTCTTCTAGGAATGATGTTCAAAGAAGGAAGGGATAACAACTGCCTGGTTGTAGAATTATAGAACCATTCAATCATAGAATGCCCTGAATTGGAAAGGGACCCATAAGGATCATTGAGTCCAACTCCTATCTCTGTAGAGAGAAGGGTGAAGAAATGCTTTGCATGCAGGCACACAGGTTTCTTCATGTTATTTTCTCTTTTTGAGTTATCCAGATTTATTTGACTCTGCAAGTACTTTCATAATATGCAACCTTGTATTATTTTCTCATTTTGTACTATGCAAAAATATCTGTTTTTAAAATACACCTTTTCACACACATAAGGAAAATATTTGTAAATCACACTGGCAAAGGAACTAATGAATTCAACACTTATGAAGTATAAATTACCATCTGTCATTAAAAGCTTCTCACACTACTTTTTCCTTACATCGCATAGACTTGTACTGCCCCAGAATCTTCAGGAATGACCTAAAGGAATTAGAGTCACAGAATCATGGAATGGTTTAGGTCGGAAGGGACCCATCCAGTCCAACCTCCTGCCATGGGCAGGGATATCTTCAACCAGACCAGGTTGTTCAGAACCTCATCCAACCTGGCCTTGGATGTTTCCAGGGATGGGGCACCTCCCTCGTTCCTGTACAAACTGTGCCAGTGGTTCATCATCCTCAACATAAAATGTTTCTTCGTTATATCTAGTCTGAAACTATTGAACTGATAAAGTCAAGTGCTAATTGCAATTTTGCACAATCAAAAAAGATTGTTCAGAAACACATTAATGGTTATTTTTGTGGCAGCGAGTCATTATGAAAACCGCCTTTGACCAAACTCTGGAATGATGATAAATATTTTATTGCTTTATAGCCGCAAGGGCCTTTTAAAAGAAATGTTGGTTATGACTTGTTAAACTTGCTGAGTATGTGTTCCCCTGTCATGACAAATGTGGGACATTAAGAAGCAGGTTAACCCAGCCATCTGCATGCTTACCCGTGTCATGCTGAAGGTGATACAGAACACTGCTGTGTGCTTTCCCCTGTAATTAATCCACCTCAAACTGCCTTCACAGCAGTAGTGGGTGAAGATGTGCACTGGGTGGTCAGCTGACACAGTAATTTTACCCCTTAGTAGCTTGTTTACCAGCTCTTTTTCATGTGTCTGAGACTTTGATCACCTCCTTCACTTCTTTTGTATCACAAGGCATTACCAGGACATTTTATTTTTTTGGTTTTGTGAGCTGTGAAGTCTAACTTAGCATAATTTTAATGAATCCATATTGCTGAATGGATCTTTTAATTGCATAAAATTTCCTAGCAAAAATAATTGTCCAAGTCAGACTTGGGGCACATCACTATTTGGAAGGTCAGTTGTGCTCCATTAAAATAACAAGCTGACTTCTAAGGAAAAAGGTTACCCACCTCCTTTTTGTCTTCAAAACTTTCTGTTTAGACACCTATGATTTACTTGAAAATGGTATTGTCATGCTCAATGTAAAAATGTACTCCTGCACTGTACATAAAATTATTTTTTTTTAAATATAAAGCCATTTCTAAAAAATGTCCAAAATATAAAGGTGGGCTGTAGCAGCATTGCAGTCTGACTGAAGCCAGCTGTAAAACCTTTAATATCTTCCATGGGAGGAAGCTCAAAGCCATTGCCTATGAAAAAAATTAAGTTTCAAAATAAATTAAAATTATATGCTTGTGTTTCATTCTAAACTGCATTTGTTTAGTAGAAATTCAGACACTATTTTGCCCACTTCTCTTCAAGAACTCGGACACTGAGGATCCAGCCCATGTGCTACAGGGTTAATGTGCAGCTAACACATCAGTGGTGAGACAGCAGGAAAACAACAAAGCCAACATTTATATAAGAGAGGACAGGAGAATTTATGGACTGAAGTGCGTTTATCTCTATGCTCATTTTTCATTGTAAGAAGTGTAAGTATGAATCCCCATCGTTATCACTTAAAACCAGCCAAGGCCAGGAAAGAGGTCCAAATGCCTGATTAAGGCCTTAATTGCACAACTGCAGATGGGTTTTCTCTGGATCACAGTGAAGTCTCTCACTGCTGAACAATAACATTATGAGTGCATATGTCAGGGAAGTAAACTGTAGCACAGGGAGTCTAGTGATAGATGACAAAGTAAGCAAGGGACTGACAGCCAGGACCTATGGATCCTCTTCCCAGCTCCATCATCTCATATGACCACAAATGAGAACCCTCTGCATGTCCCTCCATCTGTAATGTGAATGTGAAAATACGGAGTTAGCACAGTGACATTAACCAAAAAAAAAAAAAAAACAAAGACTTTGAACTTGGTTGCAGCAATAAAGATTTTTAAGACTAGAAAGGATCCCTACCCCATTGCAAGGATCTGCTGTTTTATGGCAGCATGCAATCATCTGTGGTATTTTGTCCATAACCTTAGGTCTTGTATTTGTTAGAGGTGAACAGAAGGGCTCTGGGACTGCTGTGCCTGGTGCAGGCCTTTGTTAATTCTTGTGGATTAAACGTCAAGTATATAATTGCTTGCAGTTGTGAAAGGCTGGCGTGATGATCCCTGTGGTGCCTTCAAATCCCACAGTCTGACCTAGTCTGACACCCTGTATGTAATATAAACTGAGTCCATACCTTCTAACTGAGCTAAAGCATACCTTTATCTATAACATATGTATTTTACAACATGTATATTACTCCATAGATATTATCTCTCCATATATGTATGCATATATATATATATATATATATCTCAACACAACCAGGAAGAACAGACTAAATGCTACAGCAGATGAAACTGCTGTAGCACATTCTACATGGGAGCTTAGCACAGCTATCTGTGATCCTGCTGGCTCCAGCCTCTTCTAGACCACTTAACAGTTTTTCTGGCCACTGTTTGTTGTACAGAGGGGTCTCAATCAAAATTCACACCCCACGTTCTGTTCAGTTTGTTTGTCAAGATGAACTTAAATTAAGAGTTTGCATGTACAGAGAGCATATGGTCTCTGCACAATCCAGTAAACCAGGAGACACACAGCTGTACAATGCCAAGAATTCTCAAGGTATGTGGTTTGAAACCACCATCAATGTAAGATTATAACTTCAGCCTAATTCATTTCCTGGGAGGAAAGATATTATCATAGAAGAATAGTCACTATAAGGCTCTTCTTTAGGCATCAAAGATTTATTCCCTAGTAAATTTTAAAGAATATTTCATTGGCATTCTCTTCAATGCCAGACTGCTAAATGTGAGGCCACAGCACAAAGAGGTTTCTTAAATTACTGGAGGAACAAATTAGCTCTTACAAATCACTTTGAAACTCCAATTGAGTTTTGTAGCAACCCCAAAATCCCCAAGTGTATCTAGAATCCCGTTCCAAAAACTATTCCTCCTGTTGCTGAAAAATAGCTTAAATAAAACCTTAAGAGCTTGATGCAAATTATGTATGCATTTCATTGCTCTTATGGCTTTTTTTAACAGTCTTTCTATTTTTTTAATTAAGAATTTAATTGATCAATCAAATTTGTATTCAAGAGAGGCTTGCATATTAGACAAAGTGCGTTCATGTGCATCTGACAGCAAGCACTCTGCATCTTGGAGATAAGGAATCTGATTGAGATTCAAGCCTTGTTTTGCAGTGACAGGTAAATTTTAGAAATGCAGCATCTGTAATTTGATTCTCACCGAGCTACAAAAAGTCAGTTTGATCGGTATGGTCAGCCCATAGAATCATAGAATCGATAGGCTGGAAAAGACCTTAGAGATCATCAATTCTGCTCGTACTTGTCTACTACAAAATCATATATCAAAGCACCTCATCTGATCGCTTTTTAAACTCCTCCAGGGATGGTGACTCAACCACCTCCCTGGGTAGCCTGTTCCAGTGCTTGCTAAACCATTCTGTGAAGAAGTTTTTTCTAATGTCCAATCTAAACTTCTGCTGACACAGCTTGGCGCCATTCCCTTTTGTCCTATCACTTGGGGGAAGAGACCAACACCCACCTCTCTACAACCTCCTTTCAGGTAGTTGTAAGGAGCGATAAGTTCTCCCCTCAGCCTCCTCTTCTCCAGGCCAAACAACCCCAGCTCCCTCAGCGGTTCCTTGTAAGACTTGTTCTCCAGCTCCTTTACCAGTTTCGTCCTTCTTCTCTGGACATGCTCCAGGACCTCAATGTCTTTCTTGTAGTGAGGGGCCCAAAACTGAACACAGTATTCGAGGTACAACCTCACCAGTGCCAAGTACAGGGGGAGAATCACTTCCCTGATCCTGCTGGTCACGCCGTTTCTGATACAAGCCAAGATGCCATTGGCCATCTTGGCCACCTGGGCACACTGCTGGCTCATCTTCAGTTGGCTGTCAAACAACACCCCCAGGTCTTTCTCTGCCAGGCAGCTTTTCAGCCACTCGTCCCCAAGCCTTTAGCACCACACGGGGTTTTTGTGTCCCAAGTGCAGGACTCTGCACTTGGCCTTGTTAAACCTCATCCCATTGGCCTCAGCCCATCAGTCCAGCCTGTTCAGATCCCTCTGTAGAGCCTCCCGACCCTCCAACAGATTGACATTTTTTCCCAGTTTAGTGTCATCCGCAAACTTGCTAAGAGTGCATTTGATCCCCTCATCCAGGTCATTGATAAAGATATTGAACAGGACTGGACCTGGCACTGGGCCCTGGGGAACCCCACTTGTGACCGGCCTCACACTGGATTTAATTCCATTTACCACCACTCTTTGGGACCAGCCATCCAGCCAAGAGAGGGTTTGCCTGTCCAGGCCAGTGGCAAGTAGGATCCTGTGAGAAACTGTGTCAAAGGCTTTACTAAAGTCCAGGTAAACTACTTCCACAGCCTTTTCCTGATCCATCAAGCGGGTCACCTTGTCACAGAAGCTGATCAGGTTAGTTTGGCAGTATCTGTCTTTCATAAACCCATGCTGAGTGGACCTGATCACCCCATTGTCCTGTATGTGCTGTGAGATGGCACCCAAGACGATCTGTTCCATGACCTTCCCTGGCACTGAGGTCAGATTGACAGGCCAGTAGTTTCCTGGATTCTCTCTCCGGCCCTTCTTGTAAATGGGTGTAACATCTGATGATGTAATTGAGGGCTGCTGGGCAGAAAAGGACTTGGGGGTGCTGGCTGATGAGAAGCTCGACATGAGCTGGCAATGTGTGCTTGCAACCCGGAAGGCCAACTGTATCCTGGGCTGCATCAAAAGAAGCGTGGCCAGCAGGTTGAGGGAGGTGATTCTGCCCATCTATTCCTCACTTGTGAAACCTCATCTGGAGTCCTGTGTCCATTTCTGGAGTCCTTAACATAAGAAGGATATTGAGCTTTTGGAACGAGTCCAGAGAAGGCCTACAAGGATGATCCAAGGACTGGAGCACCTCCCATATGAGTACAGGCTGAGAGAGCTGGGGTTGTTCAGCCTGGAGAAGAGAAGGCTCCGATGAGATCTTATAGCAACCTTCCAGTACCTGAAGAGGCTACAGGAAAGCTGGGGAGGGACTGCTTACAAAGGCTTGTGGTGATAGGAGGAGGGGGGAATGGGTATAAACTGGTGAGGGGCAGATTTAGACTAGACATTAGGAAGAATTTCTTCACGATAAGAGCGGTGAGGCACTGGCACAGGTTGCCCAGGGAAGCTGTGGATTCCCCATCCCTGGAGGTGTTCAAGGCCAGGTTGGATGGGGCTTTGAGCACCTTGATCTAGCGGGATGTCCCGGCCCATGGCAGGGGGGTTGGAACTGGTTGGTCTTCAAGGTCCCTTTCCACCTAAACTGTTCTGTGTCTCTGTGGCTCTGTGATTCTGTGACCTGCAGCCCCCTGTCCCCAGCACAGACGCTCCCGCCCCCACCACCTCCGACCCCTCCGGTGCCGCTGTGCCCGGCGGAGGCGGAGCCCCCGGGGCTGCCATCCCCTCCCCTCTGCCTTTAACAGGTAACGGAGGAGGCGCGGCCGCCCCGGCAGCTGCTTTCCCGGCTGCCTTTGGCTGCGCGGCCGCCGCGCGGAGCCCCGGAGCGGCGCCCCCCCCGCCGCCTCCCCCCGCCCGCGGGCGTCAACGCCGCGATGGTGCCGGGGAGCGGCCGCCTCCTGCGGCTAGTGGGGGCCGGGGGGAGGCGGCTTCTCCTCCTCAAACACCCCCAGAGGCGCGTCTGCCAGGCTGGGGGGAGCCCGCCACCCCAGGGCAGAGCCCTGGCTGCCAAAAAGAGGGGCTACGACATCACCAGGAACCCGCACCTCAACAAGGTCGGTGCTGGCGGGGGCGGGGGGGAAGGGGCTCGGCGTGGATCGGGGCTGCTGGGGCTCGGGAGCTGCCTGAAACCCACCTCTCCCTCCCTTCCCCGCGTCGTTTACGCCTTCCTGTTCGAACCGGCATCTCCGCCTCGTCCCGAAGCCTCCTTGCGTTGTGTATCCATAGCAACCTGCATCCCGGCACCCCGGCGGGTGCGCTGCCCAGGGGAGCGAGCATCCAACCTCCGCACAGAGAGCTGGGGAGCGGCTCCTTATCAGGGGTGCACAGAATCATAGAATCGCCAGGTTGGAAAAGACCCACCGGATCATCGAGTCCAACCATTCCTATCAAACACTAAACCATGCCCCTCAGCACCTCATCCACCCGTCCCTTAAACACCTCCAGGGAAGGTGACTCAACCACGTCCCTGGGCAGCCTGTTCCAGTGCCCAATGACCCTTTCCGTGAAAAAATTTTTTCCTAATGTCCAGCCTAAACCTCCCCTGGCAGAGCTTGAGGCCATTGCCTCTTGTCCTGTCCCCTGTCACTTGGGAGAAGAGGCCAGCTCCCTCCTCTCCACAACCTCCTTTCAGGTAGTTGTAGAGAGCAATGAGGTCTCCCCTCAGCCTCCTCTTCTCCAGGCTAAACAACCCCAGTGCAGGGGTAGGATGAGGGAGAATGGCCTGAAGCTGAAAGAGGGGAGGTTTATGTGAGATGTTAGGAAGAAATTTGTTACTGCGAGAGCATGGAGGCGCTGGCACAGGTTGCCCGGTGAATTCATGGATGCCCCATCCCGGGAGGCGTTCAAGGCCAGGCTGGATTAGGCTTTGAGCAACCTGATCCAGTGGAAGGTGTCCCTGGCCATGGCAGAGGGTTTGGAACTTTAAGGTCCCTTCCAACCCAAACCATTCAATGATTCTATGATTTATGAACAACGAAAAAAAAACCCAAAACAAAAACCCCAAAACCAAAGCAAAAGCTTTAGGAGAAGAGTTTAACAATGTCCATATGGTGCATTGTGTGAGACCCCATGCTACTTTTCTATCCCTTTCTGGTGTTGGAAAGGGAGAATAAAATCTGAACGTAAATTTTGGAGTCACTTATGTCCAATTCATAGAGTCATTTAAGTTGGAAAAGACCTCTAAGATCATCAAGAACGTTAGATTTCAGCTTCTTCCATGACAGAGCATTGGACTCGATGATCTTTAAGGTCCCCTCCAACCCAGATGATTTTATAGTACTGTTCTTGTATTAATATTGCTAAAAATAACTACATATATGTTAATTACCTTAAAAATACATAGATAGTAAACATAATATTGATCGTTAATGGGGCTGTGACTACACACCATCTGCTTGTTGTGTAGTTATCTAGTCTGTGAGCCTCCTGTGTCATCTTTTGGACTGGGGACTTTTTGGATGACAGCTTATACTTAATATAGCATGTGATGCGCTGGGCGTGCATCTGCTGGTACCTTCTTAGGTGTTCAAAAAGCATTTAGCCATGGCACTTTGGGACATGGTTTAGTAGGCACCGTGACGTTGGGTCAGCAGTTGGACTCGATGATCTTAAAGGTCTTTTCCAACCTTAATTCAGCATCCATAGAAGTGCACCCCTATGGACCAAGGCATGCAATGACACAAAATGTTACTGAACACATAACAACCCTGTAGGCAATCTGGTTTGAGTCATTATACAGTGAATGGAAGAGTGAAGAGGAGTTCCCAGATATCTCATAAGCAACATTAATTCAGCTCTAAGTGGTTTTGGTGGTTTTTAATTCAGCATCTGACTTGTTCTCTTGGGTGTTGGATGATAGTTATGAAGAGTAGCATAGCTAATGATTCTAGCAGTCTTACTTAAAATCAATTCAATTTGGAAAATTAATAGTTTTAACTTTGTTGGGTGTTATGTAATAATAACACACACATGGTTGAATCTATTGCTTGTTTTAAATTGATCTGACTACCACAGAAGTAGATTTTTTAATGTCCCATTTGATGTTTTTCAGAAATGAGCTTTTTCTGAACTATTTTCTTCCCTTTCAGCAAAATAAAGTATTTCTTTTTAAGTCTAAATGGGATTTTAGCCCATGTAGAGAGAAGGGAAGAAATCTGCCTCTGTTAGAGGCAAAATGTATTATTGTGTGCCATGCTTACTAAGAAATCTCCCAGCTGGATGTTTACAGTTCATGTTGTTCCATTCCTCTGTCAGTACAGACTTCACATCTACAGAATATCCAGGGGAGGAGAGAAGTGGCTGATATATTTGGTAAGAGAGAAGGACTGCCTATTTATACACTGAGGTAATTAGTAACTGGTCATTAGTAAATGCTCAGGCCGTCTTTCCAGACTGTTCTAAATAAGCCTCTATTTCTCTGTCACTCATAACATTGCTTATAACATGTTGAACATAAAGTGTTCATTGTAGTATCTAAGGAATTAGCTGTGTTCCGCTGAAATGGGATATTTCAGTTTGTATCTTGTAGCCTATCACAGAACCATAAAGTGGTTTGGTTTGGAAGGGACCTTAAAGATCATCCAGTTCCAACCCCCTGCCATGGGTAGGGACATCTTCCACTGGATCTGGGTGCTCAAAACCCCATCCAGCCTAGCCTTGAAAACCTCCAGGGATGGGACATCCAGGACGTTTCCACCATCCAGTGTCTTCCCACTCTAACAGTAAAAAATTTCTTCCTAATATCTCATCTAAATCTTCCCTCTTTCAGCTTAAAACCATTTCCCCTTGCATTATCCCTGCACTCCCTGATAAGGAACCCCTTCCCAGCTTTCCTGTAGGCCCCCTGGAAGGCTTCTATAAGGTCTCCCCAAAGCCTTCTCTTCTCGAGGCTGAATAAGCCCAGCTCTCTCAGTGGTTCACGGCCCTTTTCTCTGCAATGCTGTAGTGGTGTATCTCAAAATTAGGGCTGTTGATCTGTTTTCAATTGTTGTACTCTCATTATAAATCAATTCCCATTTACCACTTTGGCAGGTAGATGTGGGCACAGGGTCATTGCTATTTTCCTACAGTGAATCTTAGTTTTGTCTAAGCTTTCAGCTGATTGAAGGCTGCTCTGCGTCCTTACATCTCTCCAAGAACCTCTGGAAAATTTTTCTAAAGTGAGGGTTTGGGCAGCAAATGTTGTGCACTTTATTCAAAGCCCTGGGTGGTTTATAACTTTGGGGTGAAGTTTAAAGGGCTGGTCTAAAGCTAGGAAACGTGCTATTTTATCCAGCGAAAACTGTGTCCCTCCAGCAGAATTACAGACATACTGACATTCTGAGGTTGTTGATCCAAGTCTTTGCTTGCTTACTATGACAAAGCTGCCTTGTAGAAGCTCTTCAGACTTAAAAGTCACTGCTGCCAGGTCCTCTGTAATACCCTAAATATCATAGAATCATGGAATCAGTAAGGTTGGAAAAGACCTCTAAGCTCATCCAGTCCAACTGTCAGGCCAACACCACAGTGCCCACTAAACCATGTCCTGAAGCGCCACAGCCCCATGTTTTTTTAACACCTCCAGGGATGGGGACTCCACCATTTCCCTGGGCAGCCTCTTTCACTCCTTCACCACTCTTTCAGTAAAGAAATTGTTCCCAATATTCAATCTAAACCTCTCCTGGCACAACTCAAGGCCAGTTCCTCTTGTCCTGCCCCTTGTTACTTGGGAGAAGAGATCAACACTACCTTGCTACAATCTCCTTTCAGGGAGCTGTAGGGGGAGATATGGCTTACCCTCAGCACCCTTTTCTCCAGATTAAACAGCCCCTGTTCCCTTAGTCACTCCCTACAACCTCTGTCATCCAGACCCTTCCCCAGTTCCGCTGCCTTTCTCTGGATGCACTTCAGCTCCTCAATGTCTTTCTTTGAGTAAGGGGTCCAAAAGTGATTCCAGGTGCGGCCTCTCTAGAGCCAAGTCCAGGGGGACGATCCCTTCCCTACTCCTGCTAGCCACACCATGGCTGATCTAATCCAGGATGCTGTTAGCCTTCCTGGGCATGCTGCTGGATCATGTTCAGCTGTCTGTCCACCAGTAACCCCAGGTCCTTTTCCACCAGGTAGTTTTCCAGCCACTCTTCCCCAAGCGTGGATGGTTGCTTGGGGCTGTTGTTGCCCAGGTGCAGGACCCAGCATTTGGCCCTGTTAAACCTCATACATATTACCTGGACCCATTGAACCAGCCTGTCCAGATCCCTCTGCAAAGACTTCTTGTCCTCTAGCAGATCAACATTCCTGTCCAGCTTGGAATGTACTGGTGTATACATCATTCAAATGCAGAAACTTTATTTGTCCTTCAGCTTTGTGGGGAATAGAATTTAGCAAACTTAGGGTTCTTTGAACATAGTGTCAGTAATTTGTCACTGGAACTGAGAAAAGATGATGCAATCTTGCACATGTCTGTGTTCTGCAACTATGGTAAGACAGGCCTGAAATTGGCTGGATTTGTGTTATGATTGCATCTAAACAAAATTAATAACGAGCACAAGAGCAGCACATCTGAAATAGCAGTTGGTAAGATCAAATCAAGGCTGGATTCTGTTTCAAAATTAGTAAATCTCCTTTCTAAATTTGCAAGGTTTTATTTTTATAGGTGGCTGGCTTTAGGTCTGTTTAAGCATACAGCTACCAAGGTAGGCACAGGGCTTTACGTGGCCATGGGACACCTTGCATTTGTTAACTTATAATCTCTTCATGGTTTGCAGAGTAGGAGTATGAGGTAGACAAAGTTTGGAAGTTCCCCTCTTATTTTTTCAGGAGCCCAGAGCTGTTTGAGGGGGTTTTAGGGAACATGCTGATTTAGGAAAAAAACAGGTTAAAAACTCCAATGAGGGTATCTAAATATGCTAAAGCCACAGCTGGCTTAGAAAGTGCCCAATGTGGAAATGAGGAAAGCATGGGAGTGTGCAGAGGTAGAGTATCCTATTTACTGCTGTTATTGACTGTTCTTAAGGTTTGTGGCTGCTGCTGGAGACAAGAAGCTCGCACAGGTGAACTGACTTGACAGTGCTGTCCTGTTTCAGGGATGTCAAAGCAGATACTTTCATGGCCAAACCAGGCAGCGTGTTGGCCAGTTGTGGCCCAAACGAAACAATAGCTATGCGACTGCTAGAAAATCGTGCTGCAGCTCTTCTAGGGTTGAAATGCGAGTGAGCCAGAACACGGTGAGATAGGATGAGCCTTCCTGGTGCTCAGGCACTAGAACAGCTTGCCCAAGGAAGTTGTAGATGCCCCATCCCCGGAGCTGTTCAAGGCCAGGCTGGATGGGGATTTGTGCACCCTGATCCAGTGGAAGATGGCCCTGCCAATGGCAGGGGGTTGGAACTGGATGATCTTTAAGGTGTCTTCCAACCCAAACTATTCCATGATTCCATGTTTTTACTTGTGCTTTATTTCACCAGTCAAGCCTAGGTGAATCATTATTAACACAGTGGAACCATACTTTGAGGAGAGTATCCATGGTCCAGTGTTTCAGGAAATGTGCTGTTCTAGGAATACGATGGCTTACTTCAATTTGTTTTCACCCTCATCCTGGATTGTGGAGTTCCATTTTTCTGTGCTTAGTGTTAATGTCACACATTTCTTGAATTTTTAATCCAATGTGTCTTCTGGCGATGGCATTTCGTAATGTTTTGGTACCAAAAAACTTGCTGCTATGGCATGGTCAACAACCTAAATCTGTTTGTGTTTCTGGTATTGGCAGCAGCCTGCAGAAGTGCTTTTGCTTCCCGGTCTGAATTCCAATCCCCCTCCTTTATCATAGCCAAAACAGGAGGCTACCCGCCTTCCCTTCCCTCCACATAACTTCTTGCCAACGCTGTCATTCTCTGCTTTGGGACAGCATTGCTTTGGGAGTAGAGCTTGTGTGGAAAAGCTGGGAAGTACAGAGGAAGTCTCTTGCTATCAAGGTGAGAGGGGTGCTGATGCAGACCCTGCTTCTGGCTGTATTTACAATCCTACTACGCATTGGTCCTTTTCCTTTTAGCCCTTGTAAATGCATTGAGAGGTCTTGGAAGGACTGGTTGGGCAGCTTTTATAAGTTTATGCTTGCAGTTGCTGGATATTAATAAAAATAAATTGTATTTGGACCAAACACTTATTTCTGTTTTCCAAGAAGTTTATGTTATAGAAATACTTTAAAAATTTCAACTTTTAAGTTGTGGAAATTCATCAGTTTGGTGGCTGCTTATGCTGCTTTGGTTTTTTCATGCCCTTTCTGTTCGGGAAGCCTTAATCCTTACACCAGGCATGTTTTGGCAGAGCAGAGCCAAGACTGAAATTCTTGTTTCATATGGTCGACCAAGATTTTTAGCATTCAAATAAAAATTGCACTTAAGTAACACAAACTGTGTGATAAATGGTATGAAAATTTGTATCAGTGCAGTTAGAATTGGTCTAAGGCTGAATGTTACAGCTTATTCAGCATTCCTTTTCACTGCATCAAGCGTGGCAAGCAACTGGTTGGTGACTTTGGAAGCACCATGGATGTTGGTGGGAAAAATGAGCATATTATACACAGGGCTGATGCTGTAAACAAACTTCACTCACATCAGCAGCCTTCAAGCCTTGCCTCATGGAAGCAGCATGTCATATAGTGACACATAGAAACTATGTGCTGCTGTGTGTTGAAATAAGTCACTGCTGCTCATCAGAATTAGTGATTGAACTGAAGGCAGTGCTGATTCACAGGGTGGAAGGAAGAGCACTATTGCATGGTTTGGATATGGTTTCCATTGGATTTGCCTCATGGTACGGTACCAGTTGGATTTGGGAACTTTGTAGTGCTGTGTGGTAGAGTTTGACCTCTGAAGTTTTGGTTTTGAGGTGTCATAGATCTAGCACTCACTGAACAAAACTGCACCTAAAGCAAATTCCGTTTGACTTGATTTTGGATAAAGAGTATGTAGATTGAATTCCTCTTCAGTGTCTGTAGCAGCCACCTCCAGACGTACACTCTGGCTGCTGTTCCTGGCATTCATTCAGAGCCGAGAAAGGGAAGGTGGGTGTTTAACACAACTGCGCTCTACTGGCACCCCTGCTGAAGAAAGAAGCTGCGGTTGTTTATAATACCTGAAAAGAGGTGTTGCAGCCAGGTGGTGTTGGTCTCTTCTCCTGAGTAACAAGTAATAGGATGAGAGAAAATGCCCTCAAGTTGTGCCAGGTTAAGATTAGATTCGATATTAGGAAAAAATTTCTTTACTGAAAGAGTGGTGAAGCACTGAAAGTGGTGGAGCCCCCATCCCTGGAAATGTTCAAAAAATACGTAGCTGTGGCACTTTAGGACATGATTTAGTAGGCATGGTGGGGTTGGTCTGATGGTTGGACTGGATTATTTTAGTGATCTTTTCCAACCTTAATGATTCTGATTCTATACCTCTGTGGGCTGTGGGATACTTTTCTTTCCCTGACTTGCTGTAAGCGATGCCAGTTTGCCTTCCTGCCCCCCAACTTGCCTGGCTGATGGGAGGTACCACACAAACATCTGCCTTTGACCTGTGGCGTCCATGTTTCACTCACTTTCCATGTCTGAGCGTCCCACTACCGGCACATGTCCCTCTGTGGCAGCACGTAGGCATTCCTAGCACCAAACCTCTGGGAGAGTTGGGCTCCAGAGTTTGATATTGGAGCTGCCGATGCATGTGCCTGCTGTAGCCAAGAGCTGGATGCTGCCCTGCACAGAAGACTTTCCTGTTCCTATCTCTGATTAAATGCTATGCAGGAGTACAGAGTGTTCTCTTTTCTTGATTTTTTTAAATTACAGATCTTTTTTTAGTTACCCTTGGGGTCCTGGATCCAGAAATATTACACTGTCAAAAATTACTTAAAGGGGCCTACAGGAAAGCTGAGGAGAGGCTCTTTGTCAGTGATTGCAAGGACAGGATGAGGGAGAACAGTTTTCAGATGAAAGAGGGAAAATTTAGGTTTACTATGAGTGGGATGAGGCAGAGAGAAGTCGTGGATGCCCCATCCCTGGAGGTGTTCAAGGCCAGGTTGCATAAGGCTTTGAGCAACCTGATCCAGTGGAAGGTGTCCTTGCCCACTGCAAGGAGTTTGAAACTGGATGATCTTTAAGGTCCCTTCCAACCCAGACCATTCTACGATTCTATATGTTTTACTAGGCTGACTGATTGAGATGGGAGGAAGAAGTAAAACCTGGGGTTTTCATGTTTACATCCCTTCTAGCAACTCATTTTTTTAACTAGATCAGTTCGTCCAATTAAAAAAAAAAGCCCAAAACAACAACAACAAAAAAAAAACCCTCATCCTTCCCCACCCGAAAGCTCTGACTGTGAGATGTTTCCTACTGCACAGGGAATTCAATGGCTTCGTGTTGCTATTTGTGTCTGTAGCTTCTTGGTGGGATAAAACAACTGCTCCTGTACATGTGATTGCAGTTATTGGAGGGACAAGATAAGGCCCTTCTCTCCCCTAATACTGTATGGAGTTTTCTAACTCTATCTGTAAAATGAGCCAAATAAGAAAAAAATTACGTGCTGAAGTGCTAGGTCTGAGTAGTGTGGAAAAAAACAAATACAATCTGAAAATGTATTATGTCTTCTATTTATTCAGGTGTTTTGTCAAACTCTCTTTTAAGCCCAACACCACTGGGCCTACTAAACCATGTCCCAAAGTGTCACAGCCACACAGTTTTTGAACACCTCCAAGGATGGAGACGAGACTCCACCACTTCCCTGGGTGGCATCTTCCAGTGCTTCACCACTCTTTCCATAAAGAATTTTTTCCTAATATCCAATCTAATCCTCCCCTGGAGCAACTTGAGAGAAACTCATTTGGGCTGGTGCGATGTGCACTAAGTCTGAATTCCAACAGCCACTCCTGTAGGAAAAAGCAGAGGGCTGTACAGTGGTTGCTGGAGTGTAAACAGCTCAGCAGTTCAGGTGCTTTCTGACTAAGAGATGGAGCTTGCACAAGAGGATATGCAAGTTTTTAAAGTGATGCGGACATTGGGAAGAAAAGTTGAAAGCTCTCTCCCTTCAGTCTGTGCCAAGCAGATGGTTTGATGGGTGGAAGTAATGGGAAGTGATGATCAATGTAACCATGTGCTCCAGATAGGTGCAGCTACAGACTTCCCAAGGGTGAGGGAATGCTGATCTTAACACAGAACCACTCGCCTTCTGCAGTGTCCGCTACTTTATACTCCTTAGGGAATTTGCTTACATTGGCATCTTACAAGTTTGTCGAATAAATCACATCCAAGCACTGACTCTGTTGGTCAAAGGTAATAAAAGAATTGTTTTCCCTCTCAACTTCAGAAGATTTTCAGTACACAGACCTCTGGGACACGTTTCTTATTGCACACATGCAACAGATTCCTCTCAGGTTTGGTAAATTGCCCAGGTTATGATGTGTAGCAGTGTTTGTTAGAAGGAGACATGTGCGACATGCCTTTCCTTCTATGTGTAGCTGCCAGCAGCTTTTACTGGCTTATGTCTAGGAAAAAAAAAGCACAGAGCTCCCACTGAGCATCATGCTCTGGTTTCTAAGAGGCAGCACAGACTTAAAGCATTGGGAAGCTTTCCATTGATTCCAATGAACTTTTTTAATGCTAGGACTCAATGATCTGAAAAGTCTTTTCCAGCCTAAATAATTCTGTGAACTTTGCATCAAGCCTTTTTTGAATATAGGAACAAGCAACCTCACCGTTCAAGAAGGGAACACCTCCCATATGTGGACAGGCTGAGAGAGCTGAGCTTATTTAACCTGGAGAAGAGAAGGCTCAAGAGCCACCGTGTAGCAGCCTTCCAGTACTTAAAGGGGCCTACAGGAAAGCTGAGCTGGGGGTGGGGGGAGGGATGCTCTTTATCAGGGAGTGTAGGGATAAGACAAAGAGGAACAGTTTTAAGCTGAAAGAGGGGACATATAGATGAGATGTTAGGAAGAAATTTGTTATTGTGAGCGTGGGGAGGCATTGGGACAGGTTTCCCAGAGAAATCATGGATGTCCCATCCCTGGAGTTGTTTAAGGCCAGGTTGGATGAGGCTTTGAGTAACCTGATTGAGTGAAAGGTGTCCCAGTCTTTGTCAGGGGCTGGAACTGGATGGGATTTAAGGTCCTTTCCAACCCAAACCATTCCAGGTTTCTATGTTACGTTTATGTTTTGTAAATGATTCTGAGGTTATTTAATCCCAAATGGACGAGATTAAAGGTAATATAGCATGGAATTTTACCACATTGCTCTGTTAACAAAGACTAATTAAAATGGACAAAGAGACAAATTAAAATCACATTTGTGCTTACAGAATCTCAAAGCAAAAATGGAATTTGCCAGCGTCATCAATTTCTACTCATACGGAATCACATGAAGGCTTCAGCTGCTTCTGTACGTTTGTGTCCTGAAAGTCAAAAGTGCTCTTCAGTACTCTTTATTTTACCTTCCTCTGTCCAAGCTCATTCATCTTCCATATGGGCTTTGGAGCAGCCATCTCAGTGATGCCTTTCCAGTGCCAAAAGCTGTCCTCATGCACATGGGCAGGAAGCATCAGACTTCTTCGCAAGAGCTGCTGGAGAAAAAGCTAGGGAGATGCAGGCTGAAAATGTTGGGGTTGTGCAGTCTGGAGGAGAAGGCTGTGAGGACACCTTAGAGCAACCTTCCATTATTTCAAGGGGGCCTACAGGAAAGCTGTGAGGGGCTCTGGAGCTTTTTATCAGGGAGTGCAAGTATAGGACAAAGGGGAATGGTTTTGAGCTGAAAGAAGGGAGATACAGGTGAGATGTTAGGAAGAAATTATTTACTGTAAGGAAGGCATGGGCACAGGTTGCTCAGAGAAGTCGTGGATGTCCCATCCCTGGATGTGTTCAAGGCCAGGCTGGATGAGTCTTTGAATAACCTGATCCAGTAGAAGGTGTCTTATCCCATGGCAGGGGGTTGGAACTGCATGGTCATTGAGGTCCCTTACAACTCAAAACGTTCTAGGATTCTATATCACAGACAGCTTAAAGCTACCCTGGTGAGTTGCTGCAGTAGCTTAATAAAACTTACAAAACCACCTTTGAATTATAACCTTCCAAATGTCCATTGGTCAAGGTTACTGGGATTATGAAACCAGAATGGATGCATGACTGATGCTGGCTGAAACTGGGCCACTCTCCCTAAGGACAGGGAATTGTTTGGGATTTAACATGTTAACTGTACTCAAAGTTATAAGATAACAAACTCATTTCTTATAGAAATAGGCAGAAGTGAGGCAAAGGTGCTGGAAGGCAGTGGCAAGTCTCTCGCTGCTGCTGGAAAACAGGTTTGGTGTTGACTGCTTTTTAAAAGTTAATTGCGTTTTAAAGATAAGCCTTAATGGTTTTGGCAGTGAGAGTGCAGCTGTAACCAGATCTTGTTTTGCACAAGTGCCTTTGGGGTTCCTCTTCAAGGTCAAATGTCCGACTGACGGGCAGCTGAAATGCTTCCCTGGTAGGAACATAACTGTTATTTGATGGGGTTGCAAAATGAGTTTCCCACTGAAGCCAAATCTCAAAGCATATGGGAATCCAGCAGTTTCACTTCCTGCAAAATGGGAAACCCTGGAAGCATTTCTTAGGATTTCCTGCAGGGGAAGATGTATTATTAATCTTATTTGATTTACAGAATCATAATATTTGCAGTGCAATTTGTAACACAGAGCAGAAAGTTTTCCATTAGTATTTCCTGAGGAATGGCAAATTCAGTGAAGTGGATGCTTTTAACTTTTTACTTTATGTTACAGAATAAATGCAGCAGCTCATGAGACTGTAAATAATCCAGGTGTTGGAGCAGGGAAAAAGAGCAGTGGATGAGATTCTAGATCCACAAGGAGGCAAGGAATGGCTGAAACTGTTCTTGGGTCTCAATGCCTTTGGTTGTTGTCATCATAATTTAATCTCTGAACAGTAGTGTTATACCAAGTGTGCTTGTAGGAGGTGGAAACCTCAGTATGGTTGATTAAACAGTCATTGGATCAGTTCACTTCTGGTTTTAATTTTCCTAGTGTTACATAATTCCTCACAAAATCTGAGCTGATGGTGATGTACTCTGGTTTGGGGCCAAACTCAGATATCCTTGATGTCTTGGGAGCATGTTCCCTTTCAGGTTCATCATAATTTCATACTACGGAACCTGGTTTATGTATCTTACAGAGGCTTAAAACTTTAAGTTGTAAAATTTGCTCCACGAATTAAGAAACATCTTTGTGGTGTAGAATGCACCACTTAGGTTTAGAATCTTCAGCAGCTTGAGCCCAAAGAGGAGAGACAGGCTGCTTTTTCACACTGGAGAGGCTGTGGTCAGACACTTCATCCCTGGCTGTGGTTGCCAGATTGTGGCAAAATATATGAAGTACTGAGTTTGAACGTAAAGACATGGCAAAAACATGAAAACAATGTGAGTGGGAGAAATATTTGTGGTTTATTGTTTCTTCTTCCACATTCTGGGAGGCATTCAGCACATAGTATGACTATCAAGACATGGATCATTCAGCTTCTGCTTTTCTTTAATGAGATTCATTCAGGGATTGAAGCTCAGGCAATTGAAGTCTGAAGATGCTGGCTGCATTGCATCTAGCGCTTCTGAGCTCCACTGTTGTATCAAATAGTGATGGAGGGAAGTTTCTGAATCACTGATATACATTCAAGAGAGGATCAGGTAGACATGGGCATCGTATTGGTAAGTGTATCTCACATTTAGTTTTTGAGTGCCCATTCAAGATGGGGAAATGGACTTTGTAGAATCATAGAATAGGTTAAGGTGAAAGAGACCTCAAAGCTCATCCATTTCCAACCCTCTTGCCATGGGCAAGACCACCTTCCACTAGATCAGATTGCTCAAAGCCCCATCCAGCCTGGCCTTAAACACCTCCAGGGATGGGGCAGCCACAACTTCTCTGGGCATCCTATACCACTGCCTCCCCACCCTCACAGTAAAGAATTTCTTCTTAATATCCAGTCTAACTCTCCCATCTTTCAGCTTAAAACTGTTCCCCCTCATCTTATCCCTGCAATTCCTGATAAAGAGCCTTTCCTTTCCTGTAGGCTCCAGGACAGTTATTCTCACTTCACCAGGGAACGGAATTCAGCTTGCCCAAGGTGATATGGGATGATTTTGGCAGACCGAGTAAGCAAATGCAAGTCTCTCCAAATTGCCTTAACCACTCAGCCAGCAAACCTGTTTGCTCAGTCTTCTTATAGCATCTTTTCTCTCTGCCAGCAGTGATCTTAGCCACAGCCTGTGAGAAATATACATGGTCCATCAGCTGCTATATGCCATGCATGCCATCAAATCTACATTGTTTTATAAAATGAAAAGCATTTTGTGAAGTATTTCCCACAAGCTATGTGCAAAGGAAGCAAACACTTGTAAGCATCTGTTCTAGGAAGGCTTTTCAAATTCTGTTTACCACAGCCTTCTTATTTTTTCCATTAATATGCTTAGTTAATTACTTAAAATTTCTATTTTTATTATGTAATGGTTAAAGACTTCTAGTCACATTGTGTGTGAGTTACAGATGCCTATACCTGTAAACTTGAGGTAATGACCTTATCTACATTTTTAAAGTGATAATTCAAAGAGGGGACCAAAATAGGATAAGTATGGATCCTTAAAGTTGTTGGACCAGAGCTCTGGGTGTGCTGTGTGTCCTCTGTGGAAGGTGCTGAAGCATCTGATTGCACAGAGGCGACAACCAGTAATTTCTTAGACATCAAGAATCACAGAATCACTAGGTTGGAAAAGACCCACATGACCATTGAGTCCACCCATTCCTATCAAGCAATAAACCATGTCCCTCAGCACCTCATCCACCTGACTTTTAAATACCTCCAGGGAAGGTGACTCACACACCTCCTTGGGCAGCCTGTTCCAGCGCCCAATGACCCTTTCCATGAAAAATTTTTTTCTGATGTCCAGCCTGAACCTCCCCTGGCAGAGCTTGAGGCCATTCCCTCTTGTCCTGTCCTGCGCCACTTAGGAGAAGAGGCCAGCACCCTCCTCTCTACAACCTCCTTTCAAGTAGTTGTAGAGAGCAGTGAGGTCTCCCCTCAGCCTTCTCAAGGCTAAACAACCCCAGTTCCCTCAACTGCTCCTCATAAGACTTGTTCTCCAGCCCCTTCACCAGCTTCATTGCTCTTCTCTGGACTCGCTCCAGAGCCTCAACATCCTTCTTGTGGTGAGGGGCCCAGAACTGAACACAGGATTCGAGCAGCGGTCTCACCAGTGTCGAGTACAGAGGGAGAATAACCTCCCTGGACCTGCTGGTCACGCTGTTTCTGATACAAGCCAAGATGCCATTGGCCTTCTTGGCCACCTGGGCACACTGCTGGCTCATGTTCAGTCGGCTGTCAACCAACACCCCCAGGTCCTTCTCCTCCAGGCAGCTTTCTAACCAGACTAGAAACTTACTGTCCTGACTTCCCTCTCGTTTTATGTAATGGCACGTTCCAGCAAATGTCTAGGACTGTATCCAAACCAGATTGAATTTGACGGGAAACAACTGAGAAATGACAGACCTTTGCAGTAAAATATTCAGAGTTATGGTCTTATTGGCTTCATATTGTTTAATAAAGTGCTTTGCTGAGCTAGGGCATAGGTTTTGATTTAATATTTATCCTCTTTACTGCTGTGAGACTATGAGTGTCTTCTGGCCAAAGCCTGAGGAGTGGCTTTATATGAATACAGCTGGGTTGTAAACAAGTGGTGATGCACTTCTGCTCTGTACTTAGAGGGAAGAGAAGCAAAATTATAAAACAATGAAATGTCTGCATTATTGAGTACCAGGCAAAAGAAAATCAACTGCAAAAATGAAGTTAACTTGCAAGATGTGGTTCAGGCAGCTGTTCATGTCTCCAGTTGGCATTTGCATTATTAAATAAATGAGAAGAAAACCAAGAAATAAATAACCCGTGAAGTGACACAGTTACTTCAGATGTTAGAATTTCTGAACCTATAAATTTGCTCTCAGCTTTCACTGCTGAGGTCACAGGGAATTTTTTTCTTTGGATCACTTTCTTCCTTACATGTACAAAAGAAGGAATGGAAGAGTAGTGGATGAAAGGAAAGAAAGTCATGAAAGCATCATGACAGCCCCTTATGTTAGTGGTGGGTTTAGATCCTATATTCTTTAATGGTGGTGTAGGAGTCTGGGTTGTCCTTCCCATGCACTGTACAGTAACTGAGCAGTTTGATTAGAGTGTGATTGATTAAATGGATACATTAAGTGTGTTTGGAGCCAGAGTCTGCCTCCAAGCCATGGAGACCAAACCACTTCTCATCCCCAAACAGTTAGATGTGAAATTTGAGAGAGTTGGGGTTGTTCAGCCTGGAGAAGAGAAGGCTCCACAGAGATCTTATAGCAGGCTTACAGTACTGAAAGGGCTTACAGGAAAACTGCAGAAAGGCTCTTTATCAGGAATTGCAGGGATAGGATGAGGGGGAACAGTTTTAAGCTGAAAGAGGGGAGATTTATATTGGATATTAAGAAGAAATTCTTTACTTTGAGGGTGGGGAGGCAGTGGCACAGGTTGTCCAGAGAAGTCATGACTGCCCCATCCCTGGAGGTGTTTAAGGCCAGGCTGGATGGGGCTTTGAGCAACCCGATCCAGTGGAAGGTGGTCCTGCCCATCGCAAGGAGTTGGAGCTGGGTGGGCTTTAATGTCCCTTTCAACCCAAACCATTCCATGATTCTATGATTCTATGATTCTTTGAAATTTTGGTTCACGTTTTCTTAATGCAGAAGTACATATTTATGATAGATTTGCTCTTCTGCTTCACAATTCCTTTGCTCATAGGTTTTGGAAGTTAGGGAAAACAGGCAAAATGTAGTAGTAACAAAGAGCATAGTGAGGGTTGCCTGTAAGGTATTACAAAAGGAATAAAACCCCACAGCCATGGCAAACTTCGTCTCTCTTCTACATTCCAGGAGCCTTTCTGAACAAAAAGTCTGTGAATTTTTTGGGAAGAAAATCAAGATCAGCAGCATTGTGTAAATGTTTGGGGTTTGATCCTACAGGTCCTTAGATGCAGGAAGTGGAATCCTGTCTCCTTAGTCCATACAGAAAGACTTAAGCCCGATAACAGGTTGGGGATGATTCCATATTCTGAGATTTGGTAGGAAAATGCAGTGGCAGAAAGATTTGTGAATAATATGAATACGGATGTCCTGATTTGTGTAAAAAATATTCCAAGACAGATTTTCAGGGAGGACGAAAATAAACCCAGGGTATTTGCTTTGTGCTGAGTCTTTGCAATGCTGTTCCAACATAAACATAGTTTAGAAGTCAGTGGCTTTTGGGAAAAAAATTATTTTTTTTAATGTCTTTTAAGTTATTCAGGTAACCTCAAGCTTTGCAGAACTGCTTTATTTTGTCTGGTGAGAAAAAGACATCAAGGGAACTTTAGTGCAGGACATGGACTGATGCCAGCACAGTGGAGTAGGGAGTTACCTGACTCTACAAACTTACTCATAGTAGGAAGATTAATTTAGACTGTGCAGCTGCAGTGGCACCTCTCTGCACTTACCACAATGTTTTAGTGTGAAGTAAGATTTTGATAGATACAAAATAGTTATCTCCAACAGTACAAGACTAGAGCAACTTTAGTATAATTTGTATACTCACCGAAGTAGAACTTTACATGAAATTTGTCGAAAATACCTTTTATTTCACCAATAAGCAAGTACATGCATGTGCCTAGATGTGATTTTTGGCAGAATCTGGCCTCTTTATTCTGAATCCTAGTTCACCCCTGCTGTTCTCTGAAATGAAAACCTGGTTCTCCTGCAGGAAGAGGCATCATTCCTGCCATCTGCAAAACATCAACATCTATATCAGGCTAATATTGCTCTGACCTCTCAGAATACAATGACTTTTAAAGAATGTTCAAGGACAGATTCTTATCTTATGTTAAACACTGGACTTAAGAGACTGGATATGTCTTGTCATGTAACCAGTTTGTTAGGTGGGCTTCAGTGAATCGATGGTGCTTCTAATTCATACAGGTTCATATATTCTGATGGTGGGAAAATTATGTGTTTATCTGCTTTTAATTAGCCCATTATTTTGTGTAGTTCTGCATTTGACAGTTAAAAGTGTTTCTGTGCAGCGATAACAGCTTTCAGGTGCTGCGTTTTGAACAGTGCATTCTGGATGTATTTGCACAGGCCATTTCTTTTGAACATTTTTTATGAATATTGGATGTGAGTCATGAATGAAAGTGCTTGGGAAATGCATGCATAGAGTGAAGCCTGAAGGTGCTTTCTGTAGGTAATTGGTAACTGGAAAGAAGTGTGAAACACTTCAAGCTATTAATAAACCTTATTCTAAATGCAGCTTGCATATCAGAAGGGATTTTAATCATAGAATCACAAAAGTTGGAAAAGACCTCTGTTACCATTCAGTCCAACTGTCAGACCAACACCCTTATGCTTACAAAACTATGTCCTGAAGTGCCTCGGCCACATATTGTTTGAACACCTCCAGGGATGTGGACTCCACTACTGCCCTGGGCACCCTCTTCCAGGACTTTGTCACTCTGTCAGTAAAGATTTTTTTTCCTAATATCCAATCTAAATCTCCCCTGGCACAACTTGAGGCCATTTCCTCTTGTCCTATCACTTGTTACCTAGGAGCAGAGCCCAAACCCTTCCTAGTGCTTACCTCTTTTCTGGCAGCTGCAGAGAGCGATGAGATCTCCTCTCAGTCTTCTCTTCTCCAGACTAAACAGCACAAGGTTCCTCAGCCACTTCTTATAATACCTGTGCTCCAGACCCTTCTTCAGCTTCATTTCCCTTTTCCAGACATCACCAAAGTCTGTCTTGTAGTGAGATGCCCAATAATATACAACAATGAGAGGATTTTTACCATCAGGAGTACACAATTAGGAGATGAGAAGTAAAATCTCTGACATATAAGAAGATGAAAGTGATGCCAAAAGCAGTTTGGTGTATTGCCTTTGTCTATAATCAGACTGCCTTGGAGGAACTTGGGTCCTGGTTCTATCTGTCCATTTATCCTGGCATGCAGCCCAGCTTCAGCTTGTTTCTAAAACAGAAAGACCCTTGTGCAGACCATTACAGAAAGAAACATGTATGGTCTTGTCTGTTGGCACCACATCACTCAAAAATGGATGAGAGAGGCTGGCATCTGGACCTCACAGTGATCTGGTGCCCTACAGCAGACAGATGTGTGCCCAAGTCACTGTACTTTGCACTTTTCCTTAATCAGAGAAGCGTAATCATCTTGGTGATACTCCCTAGAAGGCTTATGAGGGTGACCAGGATGAGCAAGTGGTGAAACAGGTCTTGGACCTGGCTTTTTAAAATACGTTGTAGATCTACGTGGTATTTCTGTTTCTGAAATCTTGTATAAAATATTTGTTTCCAGTTATTTTAATGCTCTACATCTTTAAGTTAAAATCACAGAATCATAGAGTGGTTTGGGTTGGAAGGGACCTTAAAGATCAGCCAGTTTCACACACACACCTCCCGCCATGGGCAGTTTGCAGGTATTTTATGTGCAGAGCCCATTTATCTTAAGAAGTATTGTGGATGATATATGTCTGCCCCTTTCATTATAAAGGCAGGTTTTAGGTATGAAGAGAAATAGAATCATAGAATCATGGAATCAGTAAGGTTGGAAAAGACCTCTAAGATCATCCAGTCCAACTGTCAGCCCAACCTTACCGTGCCTACTAAACCATGTTCCAAAGTGCCATGTCTACAAATCTTAACTCTTTTGTGATCACTAGCAGCCTTCCTTGGACTGTTGAGAAGTATATCCTGACACTCATTTCAAACCACAGCTGATGAGCTACTTTGCCCTGTGAGCTAGTCTGAATGACATAATTAAATGTCTGTGTTGATAATCTGGTTACAGCCTCTTAATACAGGCTTTGTAGCTTGAGTTCATCCCTGGTCGTGGGAACACTTCAGTCAATACTGTCCGTGAATGGGGCTGTTTTGAACATTATGTGTGGTTGGATTCCTACTGATGTAAAAACTCAAGAAACTCCAAATAACGTTCATTAGATGTAGGCAGTGTCTGTACTAATGAATTAAACATACCCAAGAACATTCCTTGCCAGCTGCAGGGCCTGCATGCACACTGTTGAATTCTTACCCTTCGTAACCATGGGTCTGCTTACAGGCCATGCTCCATAACCCATTGAAACTCTCCAGTAGCCAATCCAGGAATCACCAGCCCTATAAATGGGACTAACTGCTGCAGAAGTGTTGATTCTAACTGTTAGTGGGAAACGTCATGGGTTTTCAGTTAAAATACAGTGTTGGTAACTAGAGCTTTTTTAAATTGGCATCTGTTGTGTGTTTAATTATTCCCCTGCAGTTGTTTTTAATATTATTTGTTACAAAAGTGCAATTCTACTTTTGATTTTCACAAAAAAATGCTGTTTAGTTTTTGTTAGCATAGTTTTCTTTAAATCTCAAAATACAGATTAGGGTTTAAGTTCTGCAACAGATGTACAGCTTGCCTGTAGTCTTTCATTTCACCTCACTGCTGCCATTTTTTCAGCTAGGGAAACTCTTCATTCATACTGCTTTTTTTTGGGAGGAGATGGGTGTTTGGTTTTGTTTGGTTTTATTAACATCAGTGATGACCCTAGGGGCTTGTTTCTTTTGTTATATGACTTCTCCTTAGGGACTGGTATGTGAATCCCTCTATAAGCCACTGCTGAATAAAAGTAGAATTTCTTAGTGGAGAAGAACCTATATACCATTATATTCTTAAAATACAAAATGTGCACATGCACTTCACTGTGCTTGATACACAATCATAGAATAGAATCATAAAATAACTACAGCTGGAAAAGATCTCTAAGCTCAGCAAGTCCAACACCACCGTGCCTACTAAACCATGACCTCAACTGCCACAGCCACATGCTTTTTGAACATCTCCAGGGATGAGGACTCCACCACTTCCCTGGGCACCTTCTTCCAATGTTTCACCATTCTTTCAGTGAAGTATTTTTCCGAATATCCAATTTAAACCACCCCTGGCACAACTTGAGGCCATTTCCTCTCATTTTATCACTTGTTACTTGATGATGCACCTTAGTTGTACTGTTATGCCTGCTTCTGTTGCTTTGGAATAGGATGTATAAATTAAATCAAGAACTACTTTTTTCCTTTATTCTTTATGTGACCGTGTCTTGCTTTAGTAAGACTCACAAGGCAGTGGCTAAAACCTCAGAATATGGAGAAGTACACTGACCCTTTTGAGAGTCAGTACAACTCTGCCTCTTGAGAGGTCTGTGCCTGCACCTTCTCTGTGTAAATCCATGTGGTCTATATTGCAGCTGCTTGCTGATTTTCATCCCTGTCTACAGCAGAGACAAAGAGCTAAAGACCTAGTGCTACAAACAGGGATTTCCCACCCATGTATTTTTAAGGAATTCTTTATAAATTATATTTCTTGTGGGCTGCCTCAACGTTGGTGAGTCATGCAGAACTAAATCCACAAATTATAGTTGGGTTAAGGGGTCCAGAGTAAACAAAAATTTCCAGTATTTGAAGAAGAATTTGCCAAACTGAAGGGCAATGACTGACATGTGCCAGGAGCTCATAATTTTGGTGCTGAGAATGGCAATATATGGGGTTAATGCAGAGCTGGTTAATGTATTTGCAGAGATTCCAAGGTGGAAGGTTGTTCTTTGCCCCAGGATGGTGCTTTTACTGTGGATTAGTCTTTCACAATGTTTATTAGTACAAAAGCTGAGAAAGTAATTGCAAATAACTTTATGCAATTATACTGATCTTTTTTTTAGTCTTCAAACTTCATTATATAGAGTATTTCATTCTGTAAGGTTTTTTTAAATCTTGGGTTCTTAATTAGTTTGCACTAAGTAGTAACAGATGGAAACACCCTCCTACTTGCAACACCTATGAGGTTCATTTGATTGAAAAAGATTTCCATAGAGAGAACTGCCAAAAGGACAAGAGAAAATAGCTTCAGGTTGCACCAAGGGAAGTTTAGATTGGATATTGGGAAGCATTTCTATACTGAAAGAGTGATGAAACACTGGAAGCTGCTGCTCAAGGCAGTGGTGGAGTCCCCATCTCTGAAGGTGTTCAAAAAACGCGTGGCCATGGCACTTCAGGACATGGTTGAGTAGGCACAGTGGTGTTGGGCTGAGGGTTGGAATGGAGGATCTTAGAGGTCTTTTCCAACTTTAATAATTCTATGATTCTGTGAGCCCTGAACGGTCTCTGCTCACTTGTAGAGTGTTGTCAAGTCTCCTTGTGTTGGCGTATGAAAACGCAAAAGACATTTTTGGGGATATTTTTGAGGCAGATCTAACATTCATGAAGTGCCAAGAAGAGCCTGCTGGATTTGTCTGCAGCAAGACTCTGTTCAGAAGCACTGTCAGGTGTTAGTGTGGGATTTCAGACAGGCTCTGGGAAAGAGGATCTAACTGGATGACACATGCTGTTTCTGTGCTGTGCATCAGCACTTCAGAAAGACATTCAGTTCTTCAATGTATTATGCATCTTTAAAGATGCATTGTGTTTCAGTGTCTAGCTTCACAAGCTTGTGAGACATCAGTTTTGTCTTGACTGTTTATCTGAGGGAAGCGTGCATAAATCCTGTAAGTGCTGGTAGCTGGCTACATGTAAACATGTCAGTGTGTCATGAGGTTTATGTTGTTCCAGAAGACGTTTGTGCCTGGTGAGTCTTTTCACTGACAGCTAGTGTAGTCGGCCTCTCTTCTGTAAAGACTTTTCATGGCCAGAGGGTTCCCCCACAAGGAGGAGTTTGAGAAGCATCCTGAGATTTTTTAGGAGTTCTCTCTGTGTGTACATATAAAAAAAACCTGCTGAATGATGTAGCTGCTTTTAATTCTTTCTTTCTAGAGAGTAATATTTCCTCGTGGATGGCCTTGCATAAACAGTGGTGCTACATCCAAAAAGTTCCAATTTGCAAAATCCCTCTTTCATTGATGACATTACAGCCTGTTCTTTTAGAGTCTTATGAGGAGTGGTTGAGTGACCTGGGGCTGTTCAGTCTGGAGAAGAGGAGGCTGAGGGGACACCTCATTGCTCTCCGGAGCTCCCTGAAAGGAGGTTGTTGTGAGGTGAGTGTTGGTGTTTCCTCCTAAGTAATAAGTGACAGGACAAGAGGAAACAGCCTCAATTTGCACCAGGGGAGATTTTGATTGGATATTAGGAAAAATTTCTTTGCAGAAATTTTACAGTGGTGAAGCCCTGGAAGCTGCCCAGGACAGTGGTGGAGTCCCCATCCCTGATGGTGTTAAAGAAACGTGTGGCCAAGGCACTTTGGGACGTGGTTTAGTAGGCATTGTGGGGTTGGGTTGACGGTTGGACCTGATGATCTTGGAGGCCTTTCCCAACTTTAATGATTCTGTGATTCATTCGTGTTTCACTGTGTCAAGCGTACTATTGCCGTGGTGCTACCTACATCATGTTTGAACCCATTTCAGCACTTTTGACTAGCTCTTACAGCTGGACCAACACATATCCCAGTTACACCACACGCTCAAGCCAATGGAGGGCTTCTTGGCCAGTAACTTCTGCTGGATGTTATTTGGCTCTGTTAGCAGGGTTTGGCTGGTCAAGCTGACTCTGTTCTGTACTTTCTCCACCTACTCTTTGATTTGTTTTCCCCTGTTCCACAACTTGGAGAGGAGAAATCTAAAAGTGAGGAAATCTCAGAGATTCCACTACTTCATTCCCAGTCTTCTGCCATTAAGAAATCCAGTTCCCGTGTGAATGATGACCACCTCAGTGTGAAGATTACTGTAGAGAAAGTGCAATCTTGTGTTTCTGTTAAGAATCAACTCTGTGATGTGCAGATACTTGAGTCATTCCTGATGCTGTTTCAGTGCTTTATGAACCATTAGAACATAGTTTTGCTCTTTTAGGGATCTTGTTACAAGCCACTACTTGCTAGCTAGAGAATTTAGGTTTCTGCCCAGATTGTGGGGTAGGATCCCCTGGCACATGCCTCGGCTCTGCAATGAATTGGCCTTGGAGCATTGATGCTAAAGATGCCTGTGGGGAACCCCACAGTAGGAAGCAGTATGAAAAAACATGAGAAACTGTAACAGCTCAGGTTTCTTTGTATTCAGTCACCAAAATTACTCTCTTCGTGTCCTGCCTTCTCTTGTGTCGCAGGTAGCTTGGTAACTTTACTACTTGGATGTGTCTACGTGGTTTGGATTAGACCAGAGCATTTATTCTATCCTAGTATCCTGTTCCCACAGTGGCCACCAATAAATGCTAAGGGAATATTGAGGATAGGGAAGTAAGCAGTAACAGTGCTTCCGGCAGCCAGCTGTTTGTGGCTCAGGAATCTACTAGCTTAAATCATTGCATCAGCAGGTAAAAGAAGGGGATTCTGCCCCAGTGCTCTGCTCTCATGAGAACTCACCTTGAGTCATGTGTTCAGTTCTGGAATCCTCATTACAGGAAGGACATGGAACTGTTAGAGTGAATCCAGAGCAGGGGCACAAAAGTGAGGCTGGAGCACCTCCTTTACAAGAACAGGCTGAGAGAGTTGGGGTTGTTCAGCCTGGAGAAGAGAAGGCTCCAGAGAGACCTTATAGCAGCTTTCCAGTACTTAAAGGGGGCTACAGGAAAGCTGGGGAGGGACTCTTTATCAGGAAATGCAGGGATAGGATGGGGAAAATGGTTTTAAGCTAGGTGAGATATTATGAAGACATTCTTAAGGGTGAGGGCAATATGGCACGGGCACAAGTTGCCCAGAAAAGTCATGGATGCCCCATCCCGGCAGGTGTTTGAGGCCAGGTTGGATGAGGATTTGAGCACCCTGATTCAGTGGAAGGTGTCCCTGCCTGTGGCAGGGGAGTTGGAACTGGAGGGTCTTTAGGATCTTTTCCAACCCAAACCATTCTATGATTCTTGATTTAATGGCTTTTGAAAGATCTGCCCCCCATCTCATTTCTTAAATGTTTTTAAACTCTTAAAAGTAGCATACAAGGCAAGGATTTTTTTTAAGATGACCAATTGTGGAATAAAGAAATTCCTCATTTTGGTTTGAACCTGCAGTTTGGTAGTATTTTTGATACCTCCTTGTTCTTCTGTTAGAAGTTATTGTGAATGACCCCCGATTTCTCTGTTCCTCCAGGAGAAATAAGATTTCCAGCCACTTAAGAGAGATTTCTAGAGAATCTCAATGCCTGAGGTGGTGATGGGAATGAAGGTTTTACTGATGAAGGCCTTGTGGTGGTGGGATGAAGACTCTGCAGTAGGAAAATGTGTACTAACCTAATAATTTCTCAGATTTAGAAACCAGTTATTAGGGCTAACTGGATAAGGTGGATAACTTTTCTTTACTATCCAGTTTTCTGCTTTATGTAACACATTAATAGTGCTAACATTTTAAAACCTACTGAAACTTAAAATTGTTTTTTCCAGTGTGTGTGGCAAAGAGAATAACAGTAAGAGTCAGGAAATGTGGATTTCTTTTGAGACACGTTAGCTCTGAGTTACAATGAAGTTATAAAGAAACAGACAAAAATAAAATATCCCCCAGCCCCACATAAGGCTGGGGGGATAATTAGCACATCTCGAATCAATGTACTTCTAAAAGTAATGGGTTCTCAGTGAGTTCCTGAAATTCAAGTGGGAAACAGGTGGAAAGCTGGAAAATGGAGAGAATGGAAATCTGATAGTGAAAAGCTCTAGTGTGATGGAATTGAGCTGGAAAATGGGTTTGAAATGTGCAGTTATATGAAGCAATTCTTCCATGTCAAATAAAAATAAGAATTCTAAGGCAACGTCCATAATACAGCTCTGTAATGGAAATTACTTCCATAAACTGAAACTGTAACTTCAAGCAGATCACATAAGTATATATTCCACAGCCTCAAAACAAATTTAACAAATTGATATGATAGAATTTCAGTACTCTGGAATAACTCTCTGAAAGACTAAACAACACCATGATGGCTAAGATGTAGAGATAAGCCTCAAGGGTCTTCACAGCAGTTTTTATATGTTGGGGTTTTTAAAACAAGACATAGAAAATACATCCTTTCTTAAGGAGACAATATTCTGTTTTATGTAATAATCTACTCTGAGCTTGGCTTTAATTTAAAATAAATAAATAGCTATGATGCCACAGACTGGGCTTGAAGTTCCACATATGAAGTCATTGGCTACACAGTGGACTCCAAGGATTTACTGTTAGCTGGCCAGGGAACAAGCGCAAATGCAGCAAATTCATCCTTACAGCCTCAGCGCATGTTCCCTAGGATGTCCTGTGGAGCAGCAGTAGTGGACCCTGAAGCTCATTTATTCTCCCAGTCACAGAATCACAGAATCGTTTAGGTTGGAAAAGACCCTTAAGGTCAAATCTAATCATCAGCCCAGCAGTGCCAAGTCACCACTCAACCATGTCCATAAGCGCTACATCTTCACATCTTTTAAACCTCTTCAGAGATGGCAATGCTACTACTTCCCTGGGTAGCCTCTTCCAGTGCTTCACCACTCTTTCATTAAAGACGTTTTTCCTAATATCCATTCTAAACCTCCCCTGGCGCAACTTGAGGTCATTTCCTCTTGTCCTGTTGCTTGTTACTTGGGAGCAGAGCCCCACCTCTGCCTGGCTCCAACCTCCTTTCCAGGACCTGAAGCGAATGCCGAGGTCTCCCCTCAGCCTCCTCTTCTCCAGACTAAACAACCCAAGGCCCTCAGTGACTGCCAGAACCCCTCTACTCTGGACCCTTCCTAGCTCTATTCCCCTTCTCCAAGTGTGCTTCAGCTCCTCAGTTTCTTTCTTGTACTGAAGTGCCCAAAACTGAACCCAGGATTCAAGGTGCAGCCTCACCAGTGCTGAGTCCAGGGGAATTACCCCTTCCTTACTCCTGCTGGCCACACCATGGCCAATCCAAGCCAGAGTGGTTCTGGCCTTCTTAGTCAGTCTCCTTTATCTTATCTTATCTATCTTCCTTATTTTCCTAGGCATTCCTCTGGTGCCTGTCTCTGATCTAGTGGGACATGTCCCTGCCCATAGAATCATAGAATAATTTGGGTTGGAAGAGACCTTAAAGATCATATAGTTCCAACCACCCTGCCATGGGCAGGGACATCCCACTAGATCAGGGATGCCCAAGGTCTCATACAACCTGGGCTTTAACACCTCCACAACTTCCCCTGACAACCTGTGCCAGTGCCTCATACTCTCATGGTGAAGAAATTCTTCCTAATGTCTAGTCTAAATCTGCCCCTCTCCAGTTTCTACCCGTCCCTCCTTATCCTATCACAACAAGCCTTTATGAATAGTGCCTCTCCAGCTTTCTTGTAGCCCCATTTCAGGTACTGGAAAGTCACTATAAGATCTCCTTGGAGCTGAACAACCTCAACTCTCTCAACCTGTCAACCTCCACATAGAATCATAGAATCATAGAATAACGAGGTTGGAAGAGACCCACCATTGAGTCCAACCATTCCTATCAAACACTAAACCATGCCCCTTAGCACCTCATCCACCCGTGCCTTAAACACCTCCAGGGAAGGTGACTCAACCACCTACCTGGGCAGCCTGTTCCAGTGCCCAATGACCCTTTCTAAGAAGAATTTTTTCCTAATGTCCAGCCTAAACCTCCCCTGGCGGAGGTTGAGGCCATTCCCTCTTGTCCTGTCCCCCGTCACTTGGGAGAAGAGGCCAGCACCCTCCTCTCTACAACCTCCTTTCAGGTAGTTGTAGAGAGCAATGAGGTCTCCCCTCAGCCTCCTCTTCTCAAGGCTTAGCAACCCCAGCTCTCTCAGCCGCTTCTCGTAAGACCTGCTCTCCAGCCCCCTCACCAGCTTTGTTGCTCTTCTCTGGACTCGTTCCAGAGCCTCAACATCCTTCTTGTGGTGAGGGGCCCAGAACTGAACACAGGATTCGAGGAGCGGTCTCACCAGTGCCGAGTACAGAGGGAGAATAGCCTCTCTGGACCTGCTGGTCACACTGTTTCTGATACAAGCCAAGATGCCATTGGCCTTCTTGACCACCTGGGCACACTGCTGGCTCATGTTCAGTCGCTGCCAACCAACACTCCAGGTCCCTCTCCTCCAGGCAGCTTTCTAGACAGACTTCTCCTAGTCTGTAGCACTGCATAGGGTTGTTGTGACAAGGGGGTTGGAACTAGATGATCTTTAAGATCCCTTCCAACCCAAACTGCTCTATGATTCTATGGTTCTTTGCTAAGGGGTATCCTTGAGCCCTCTTGCACTGGGTGTGTAGAAAGCAGGAAAGATGATCAAATTGAAAGCCAGAAGCAAGAAAAAACAATTTCTGGTCAGGGAAATGTGGAGAAGGAAGCCCTGTTCAAAGTTGTGGAGAGGTTTCTACCACTCTGGTGCTGGATATGACATATAAGGGTGACCTGTGGACAGGGAGGGATCGGCATGGCTCTGGTTTTGACCTCCAGTATTGTCCTCAGAGTGACAGTCTGTCCATATTGCTATTGAGGACCAGTATGACCAGTAGTACTCAGCTGCCGTCTGGAGAGATGCAGCTTTGGTAAATTCTCTTCAGCTTTTGTTCTGAAATCCATTTCTTTCCTGACTGCACAGTTTTTAACTTTAATCTGTCAACTTTTGCACCCTAATCAGCTCTCCTGTCATTTGCTTCCCAAGCTGCACCTGTGGGAAGCCCTGTGGTCTGTGCAGCTTCATCTGATGGGCTGTTTGTCTTCACCATCAATGAGTTTTCTAGTTTGAGTGGTTTGGGGCTTTTTTTTTTTTTTCCCCAGACCGTAATTACAGCCTTGTTGTGGTTGTCGTAATTCACTTCACTTGCATCCAGGGAATTTGACCTGGAATTCTTTTTGCAGGTGTCTATTGATTTATGGTAGAGTGCAAGGAAGTAAGCTGTTTTATCTGAAGACTATCTAGAACTTTGGAATCAACTGAAAGTTATCAGTCATTTTTTCCAGTAGGGCTGATAGTGCTGAACAAGTGGTCAACCCAATGTTTTTGTGAATAGGGACAGCCAGAAACACCCCTTCAGTTCATGGAATTACGGAATGGTTTGGATTGAGGAAACCTTTAAAGCCCATGCAGTCCAACTTTGCCACCATGAGCAGGGACAGCTTCAACCAGAACAGGCTGCTCAGAGCTCTGTCTAAACTGGCCTCAAATATTTCCAGGGATGGGGCATCTCCCACCTTTCCAGGCAATTTGTGCCAGTACTTCACCACCCTCTTCCTTATACTCAGTGTAAATCTCCCCTCCTTTAGTTTAAAACCTTCCCTCTTGTCCTTTTGCTTCAGACCCTGCTAAAAGCTGTCACCAAGACTCTAGGGTGAGAGCTCAATTTGGGGTTTCATTTATTTGCCGTTTAAAACTTTTTCCTTTACAAAAGTAGCTTTCAAAATTTCTCAGTGGAAAACTTGTGTTTGGAGTTTTCCAGCTTTTGATTAAAATGAAATATTAAAAAACACTTGTGTTTCTGTTTACTCTTTTTAAGAAAGTTTTATTGTGCTTAGTGACAAAAAGAAAAAGGATACCTGCTATATTTTGCTCTTCTTCCCATTACTGCATTGCAGGTTTTTCATTTTAATAGCTCAAATTTAAGGAGCTAGAATAATGGGATTTTAAAATGTGAAAGGAGGAGGGAAGTGATATCTGTCTATTTTCTTTTAGAAAGACAGAACAGGAGAGTTGGAAGTAAGGTTTAAGTAACGAAATCCAACCTCTTCCCAGGGTGCATTAGGCAGGGATAAGCTCACTGAGCACAAACAGCAAAGGTTTTTAGTAATACAACTGAGGAAATATGAGGCAAAAGGGGAATATGCAAATGGAAAAAATCTTAAAATACATCATAGAATTACAGAATGATTTGGGTTGGAAGGAACCTTAAAGATATTCCAGTTCCATACTCCCTGCCATGGGCAGAGGCGTCTTTCACTGGATCAGGGTGTTCAAAACCCCATCCAACCTGGCCTCAAACACCTCAGAGGATGAGGCATCCACTACCTCTCTGGGCAACTTGCGCCAGTGCCTCACCACCTTCACAGTGAAGAATTTCTTCCTAATATCTCATTTAAATCTCCCCTTCTTTCAGCTGAAAATGGTCCCCCCTTGACCTATCTCTGCACTTCCTGAAAAAGAGCCCCTTCCCTGCTTTCCTGTAGCCCCCTTTAAGTACTGGAAGGCTGCTATAAGGTCTCCCCAGAGCTTTTTCTCCTCCAAGCTAAATGTTATTCCCTTTGCTCTATCAAGCCCCCTTGGATTTAAAACTCTGAAGGCTTGATCCTGAGAGAGCTGACCTGCTTTGGGCAGGGGTGGGACTAGGTGACCTCTTGGAGGTCCCTAAATTGATCTGTAATTGTGTGACATGTGTAACTGCGGGAGGTTCTGCCTCATTGAAATGTATTGCAGTAGTCCAGGTTTGGATTTCACTGCTGCCCTGGACAGCTGTAAGGGCAGCTCTGCCTTTCTGTCTGAAGCCAGGAGCTTAAGGGATTGAAGACATTTTTAAGTATTAATTTCCAAATATTACAAAAATATTGTTTCTTTTTATTTAGCTTGACATTAATTGATACCTTGGTGCTTAAGGGATATAAAATGTAAGATGTTAATGTTCTATAATGTTTATTTTTGAAGTGAGACCAAAATTAAACTACAACTTTTGGCAGAAGGCATGTTGTTTTTAACCTATGCCAAGAAGAGCTGTTGTTTCAATTCTCCTTTCCTGTGCCTGAGCACAGAGCTCTCAGAATTAAGAAACCTGCACATCCATACAGCATCTCTGAAGCAGTTAGGAGCAAGGACATTGCTAAGTCTTCACAGATAACTTATGGCCGCTCCTGGGCAGCAAGAAGTATTTGACAACTTGTGTTCGTTCACGAAAGTCTCCGGTTCATCTAAACCTTGAAGCCAGGGCTTGACCTAGAAATATTTGTGCCATTGCTCAAGACAAGAGTCCATGTGCTCGATATAGTACTACAGGGTGTAAAAAATTAATCCTGAGAATAGCATCTCCTGTCAGTGCTTTGTTTATGTGAAAACTAGGCAGGCAGATAGCAGCTGCCATTTCATCTCTCGCAGGCTCTTAGTTAAAATCCTTACAGACAGTAGTTCCACAAAAAGATGAATCCATATTTTGCAAAAATCTTTCAGACTATATTATGATTATTAAAAGTGTACATAGGTGATTGTTTCTTTAAAGGCCATCAGGAAGATTTGTCAGTGTTTGTTTATAAATGTCCTGCAAAAAGAGATGCCTTGGCAAAAGGCCAGAGAAGGGCAGCAGGAATAAACGATGGTGTGGAGGGCTTCCATATAGGGAACAATTGACCAAATTGGGACTATTTGGTCTCCAAAATTGTGAGTGGTGCAGAAAGGATTGAGAAAGATGACTTTCATTTTCCCAGCATGTATGAAATGTAGAATACCAGCTTCATGAATTATCCCTTGGAAGAATATCCCCAAGAATTAAAACAGAATCACAGAATCACAGAATCACAGAATAACCAGGTTGGAGGAGATGAATATGTCCCAAGTTCCCTCTGAATTCCTTAGTACTTTCCTTAACCTGTCAGACTGACATATGAGTTTAATTTGAATGGTTTCTTTCTGTTTGCATTTTGGTTTTGAAGTACTGGCCATCTCCAGAGCTTGATGAAGTCTTGTCTTCTTCTGGTATCTAAAAGTGCTTCAACACAAAACCTCAAAGTTAGTGACAAATTTCAAATTCTTCTAACTCTGAGTGTTGCTTTGCTTTTGGTTTTTGTTTGGGGTTTTTTTTGTAAGATACACATTGTGTCTAAGTGAATGAGTCTGCAGAGATTTGAGTTTACTTGCTTTTACTAGAAAACTGGATAGAAATAATGGAGCTGCAGTTCAGAAGCCTGTGGCCACATATGTCACTGATGATGTAGCCCACAACTTGGTTTCCAGAGTGGAGGAGATTTGGGTTCACTGAGATTGGAATGTGAGAACAGTGCATTTGTGATCCTTCATGGATGTGTGCAGTACAGCCCCCAAGCTGTTTCTAATCTTTTGAAGGATGTTCTAGACCTACCAGAGTAGAAGAAAAGTGAGGAAAGACATCTTCTAGTTCATTTGTATTGGGGGAAAAATCTAAAGGAATTTGCATTCACTGGGTAAATGAAGGATGGGAAGATAAGAAGCAGTAAAAATATTTCAGTGCATGCTTTTTCATGTTTCCTTTGTACCCCCCTGCTTGTTTTTCATGAATGCACGTGACAGTAGGATCAGCCAGGCCAAGCTTGGATCTGCTCTAAGTAAACACAAAATTTTTATTGCCTATGGTCCTCAGCTCTTACTTTCACTCGTCCTGATTTAACCTCATTGTTCTGTTATTAACATCAGTGGAGTTGCTCCAGGTATTGCTGATAAGTGATATGAAAGTCAGAGTTTGTTAATGAGAACTAGGCTCACTATTTCATCACTGGTGGATGAAGTTGCTAAGCCATTATCTATCATGTTTAAGAGGTTGTGGCAGTCTGGTGAAGAGGAGGGACACAAAGATGATCCAAGGGCAGGAGCACCTCCCATACGAGGACAAGATGATGGAGTTGGAGTTGTTCAGCCCAGAGAAGAGAAGGCTCCAGGGAGACCTTATAGCAGCCTTGCCGTACTGACAGGGGGCTACAGGAAAGCTGGGGAGGGACTCTATTAGTGAGTTCAGGGATAGGACAAGGGGGAATGGTTTTAAGCTAAAAGAAGGGACATTTAGATGAGGTATTGGGAATTAATTCTTTAGGGTAAGGGCAGTGTGGCACTGGCACGGGTTTCCTAGAGAAGTCATGGAGGCCTGATCCCTGGAGGTGTTCAAGGCCATGTTGGATGAGGATTTGAGCAACCTGATCCAGTGGAAGGAGGTGTCCCCACCCATGGCAGGGGGGTTGGAACTGGATGATCTTTATGGTCCCTTCCAATGCAATCATTCCATGATTCTATGATTCTATTTAAAGGGAAAATGTTTCCCTTAGCTATTGCTGAGAGAGCAGCACTCATCTCCAAACCTATCTGTTGCTGACATTTATTTGCTATGAGAGTTGTTGCAGAAGAATTGGAGCTTATGCTGACCAGTAAGGAGATTCCTGTAAGGTGTCTGGGCCAAAGTATTAAAACTGTTAACTTTTTCTCTGTGGATTGCTTGTAAGACTTACTTCTTTAAAGGGGGGTGGAAATTAAATCACTGCCGTGAACATAAAATCCTGTTGTGCTCACTTGCAATACAGTTAAAGGTTTCAGGCATTCCAAAAAGGATCAGCCCACGCTGATCCGAATCACTGAACAGGAAATGCTGCTAGGCAAGATCCTGAGCTTAACTAATTAATTTTAATTTATGTATTAAAATATTGATCTAGATAATGCAATAATTACAAACTCTTGTGTTTGAAGATCATGAAAATTGCTATACAATGAAATTTTGCAATCATTGTAGTGTGAAGGTTGGTCGCATCTGGGAAAGAAATGTTTATCTTGTCCTGGAGCAATGCTGTTTTTATTAACATGCAAGTAAGGACTCTTGACTAAACTTAGGTCTGTGAAGTACATACCAACTTCTGGACTCAGTAACACTCTCCTTCTATTGTGTGTGCGGTCACAGAAATGGATATTTTTGCAAGATGCCCAGCCAGTAGCTTCAAAACCAGCCCAAAATCCTGAATGCCCAACCCATCCTTTTTAAACATTGTCCTTTGAATGCCTAATTTCTTCCCAGGGCATTTCATTTATCCATATTAATTTCTGAAGGATAGAACGAGACAGTTTTTTCAGGGTCAGTAGCTGATTTCACACCCCCGCTCTTCACCTTCAGGCAATGGTTTCTCACCCACTGAAGAGACCTGAAGGGGTTTGTTGTCCCACCAGTCCTGAAATTAGGGAAGGCATGAAGTATTATCTCTGACTTTAGAGAACTAGCTAGCTTCTGTCTGAGAGTATTCGTCACAAAATTTCTTAGTATTAATTAGGTTTTGCCATTATCTTCATAACACAATCGTAAGTTATGGTTGTACTACTTTGAATATCTACAAAAGCAAATCACAATAAAATGTATTTCTAGAGTGTATAATGCAAATCTCCTGTTCTTTCAGTGGCGGTGTCTTGTTGCTCTGCCGAAGCACTGGTGTTGCTCTGTGGTACCCTTGTATCAATCAGGCTGAGATTTGGCCTTCTACAGATAGAGTAATGTTTCTTCCTTTCTCTGTCCCGTTAGGCTTCTTGTTTCAGGCTTTTCAATAGGAATTCTTCTTTAGGACTTGTATTAAACACCTGATGAAAATGTCTGTCTTTCTTCCCTTTGCATCTGGGCACCCTTTCTTCTAGACAAGACTTCTCTCTGCTTTTCTGATCTTCTGTAAATTTTGCTGCCCTGTGTTCCTCACTCACCGTATCTTTTCTGACTTTAAGCTGTTTGCAGCCTTCAGAAAACCCAGGGTGTTTAAAAGCACATGTATCTTATTGGATTTGCCATGTGGAGTTTGCTACAAGCAAGATAAATACCTATTGTATCTTCTCTGATACAAACACAGTCAGGAAACTCAACACAGAGCTGTGGAAGAGTAGCTGCAGCATAACATGAACACAGCCAGCACTGCTCAGAGATTTAAAATCACAGGATCACAGAAAGGTTAAGGTAGGCAGGGACCTTTAGAGATCATCCAGTCCAACCTTCTTGCCTAGACAAGACCGTAGATCAGATTGTAGACCTGAGCAGATTGCTCAGGTTCTTGTCCAGTTGAGTTTTGGGTATCTCCAAGGACAGAAACACCAGAGCCTTCTTGGTCAAGCTTTGTGATGTTGTCTCCTTACATCAACTTTTCACTTTTTTCTGTTTACTTAAGAGTTCTTCAGCTATTTCCAGGAATGCTGTTATCCTATCTTAGGCTGAATGTACTTAATACAGCTCTCGGCCGTTCTCACAGTAGGTGAGAGAGGCATTGTGCTAGAGTTGTGATGATGCAGTGCTGCGGTGTGCATTTTTCTACACATTAGTGATGTGTGTGAAAATACAGCAGATACAGTGAAAATATAGGAAGGAAGGATTTTATACTTAGTTAACCTTAGTTAAAAAGGACTTTTTGTTCAACCTGGTAAGCTATGGGGATCATAATGCCTTCACTGCTGTGTCTGTGACTGCTTTCTGTATGCTTTATGATCTCTGCTGTGAATCTAAACAAATCAACTTCAGCTTAAACATCCCTGTACATGAACTCGATTCAACCTCCCTGCCAGAAAGAGAGGCCTCTCCCATTAGCAGTTTCAGATGTAGCAACTTCTGTTTATCTGGTCTATATTCTTCATACCAGGTCCTTATTTTTTTATTAATAGATTGAAAGGTGGAATAATAGAACCAGCTGAAGAGGGGCAAGAACAAAAACAGCTATCCTTGAACTGCTTGGTACAGATTCTGCCCAGCAGCAGAAGTCCAGTCCCAAGCAGGGCTGAATTTGGCACCATCAGACACTGCAGCACGGCTGATGGGGTGGATTTGTCCTGCTTGGAATTTGAAAAACTGGCTGTTTCTTGTGCTTTCTCCACTCTGCTGCTTATTAAGAATGTGACCTTCTGAGAGGTCAGTGTCTTGGTGCTTATAGGTGAGTGGGTATTCGAGCTAAATCTTCAAATATAAGTCAGCCCTGGAGCTATCTTAAGGAGCAACATCTTATCTACTCACAGCTGATTTGCTGCCACTCCTCCATGGTTTTCTGTGTTGCACTGTCACTTGTTTCTGTGCAGGTTTTTTGTTGGGACCCAAAAGCTCGTGTCTGATTTCAGCCCTCAGTTCTGCATTCAGCTTGTGTACAAATCCTTGTGCTACTTTGCCTCACTTGAATTAAGTGTTGATCTAATGGTTATTTAATTGTTCCCATTGCTCTTTATTGGGTGATACAAGGTCATCTGTTACAATGATGACTATTTCCATGAAGGCAGTAGTTTAAAACAAGCTGATTTTTCATTTAGACATCAGCTCAGGGCCTGTTGTCAATCGGAAAGATTTAAAAGCCTGTTTTGGCTGGCATAGCAGGCTATCTGTTTGTGCACATGCCCAAAGCGATCTCCTGCTGGGGGTCGGAAGGGAATTCCTCTCTCCTGGAACAACATGAAGAGCCAGGAGCATTTCTGAAGGAGGAAAAAGCCCACATTCCTCCAGGGCATCAGTTACGTGCAGATTGGACAGGGTATCACACCTTCCACTGGATCAGCATGCTCAAAACCTCATCCAGCCTGGCCTTGAACACCTCCAGGAATGAGGCATCCACAACGTCTCTGGGCAACATGTTCCAGTGCCTCACCACCCTCACAGTAACGGATTTCTTCCTGATATCTCATCTAAATCTCCCCACATCCAGCTTAAAACCATTCCCTCTTCGTCCCGTCCTTGCACTCCCTGATAAAGAAGCCCTTTCCTGTAGGCACCTTTAGGCACTTGCACATCCTTCAGGAGGAAACCCTGACACCCACTTCCTACATGCTGTATTGAAGTCCCTTAATTTTATTAATCCCTTTGTGAGTGAAAGGTGCTGTGGTTTGTAGCTCCCCGCAGTGGGAGATCTCTGGTAAAGCTTTCAGTTTGAGTGAGTTTGCAGGGATGGAAGGGGCTGGGTTTGGGTTTTTAACTATCTCTGTGCTTGGCCTGTTTCACCCTTTGCAGGAGGTAAAATATGTCCCAAGTAATGAGATTTTTTTTGTCAGTTTGTCTGCAAAGTTCAAAAGAGCAGAAATACTTGTTAGCTTTTGTCTCTCCTTTGGGAAAGAAAAATGCAGCCCTCAAATTCCTGCTGTGTTGTTGGCGAGTGAAATCTGTCCTGAACTGCAACCGTACATCGCTAAGCGCAGGCAGCGGAATGTCTCTCATTTAGTCAGAATACAAGCACAGAGGCATCTGTAAGCCAAAGAAAATCCTTAGCCATAAATGAGAAGGTGAGGGATTTAACAGCAAATTCTGGTTTTATTTGGGCCAGTGCCTTTGGATAAGGTTTAACTCAAATGAGATAGTTTACATCTCTCCCAGGCTCCTCTGAAAAGTAGTGCATGCTTTTTAGCTGAGGATGCCTGGAGATGTACCCATCTCTGCTTGTCTCTCCAAGGAAGAAGCCATGGCCAGTCTCCTTGGGCTTTCCCGTGTAGTGTCCCAGCTGACACCTCAGATAGGCATGTGATTTGTTGATGGCTGCTAGAGAGAAAGAGGGGAAGAAGATGGGAAGGACAGCTGTGCCTTCAACAAGTCCCACCTCCAGCTTCTAGAAGCAAGTGTTCTATTGAGGCTGGTCTTGAGTGCACTCAGTCTGTGAGAAAAGGGAATGTTCATCATGGGAAAGCCTTTAGCTGCAACAGACCTTGTCTAGGACAAGTTGGGGATTGGAACTTAATGATCCAGTCCATGTCCAGAGGTCAATGGAGCTGGTGAAGCACAAGTCTTATGAGGAGCAGCTGAGGGAACTGAGATTGTTTAGTCTGGAGAAAAGGGGGCTGAAGGAGCTTATCACTCTTTGCAGCTCCAGGAAAGGAATTTGTAGTGAAGTGGGTATTGATCTCTTCTCCCAAGTAACAAGTGATGGGATGAGAGCAAATGGCCTCAAGTTGCACCAGGGGAGGTTTAGGTTGGATATTAGGAAGACTTTCTTTACTCAAAGAATGGTGAAGCCCTGGAAGAGGCTGCTCAGGGAAGTGGTGGAGTCCCCATCCCTGGAGGTGTTCAAAAAACATGTAGCTGTGGCACTTTGAGACATGGTTTAGTAGGCATGGTGGTGTTAGGCTGACAATTGGACTTAATGATCTTGGAAGTCTTTTCTAACCTTAATTATTCTATGATTCTATGGTATTTAACTTCCCTTACAACCCAAACCATTCTACGATTCTATGATTCTAAGTTGTCCTCTGAGACCAAAACACGAAGGTCTCTGTGGCTGATTCCACAGCGTACCAATCTTGGGAATGGCACTGGTGAGCAATAGACGATGGACGGACTCCTTGGGACTGTCAAGGGGTTTGGGTCACACTGAGGGGAATGAGCCACCCACCACTGTTGACCATTTGCACTGACTTGGAGATTCAGTTATTTCAATAAGCAACCACTTAAGTCCAGTGTTTTCCAGGATGAAGCAACACAAAGTAAGATTTCCACAGTCTATGCTCTGGCTGTTCCCAGAGCATGAGAGTCCTATGTCCACATCCCAGTCTTGTATTTGCTTTTGAGCTGAGACAGGAAGAACAACAGAGGATCTTAAGGCTGAGGTAGTCACAAAGAACAGCAAAGGATCTTCTTCCTGATCTTCACCCCATTATATTAGTGTGATTTACCTATGTTGTGAAGTCTCTGTCTGTGGATAATGCCTTAAAATGGATTTGAATGTTTCTTCAGAAGTATAATTTACATGTTACATTTGGTGCTACAAGCTTCATTTTCAAGTGTTTGTGTGTTTGCTGCCACTTGCGATAGCTGCATTTCACTCAGCTGAGATAGCAAGCGTCTGCATGGACCAATCTTCTGTTCATAACCTGTTTTGATTCCAGTTCAATTCCTTTTCTGTATCAGTGCAGGGACTGCAGCCCTCCATCCCCTCCTGCACTGTGCAAATCCAAAAGGTGTCTTCTAGCCCAGAGAGGTCTCCATCAAGGAAGATGTCTGTAAAACTTGCGAACTAGTGGTTTTTTCCCTTGTACCCATATATGTAATTCCTATAATGACTTTGTGGTCAAGGAAGGAGAACAGTCTTTCATATGGGTACTAGAAATACCCCCCCAGTATCCTCCCTTCATGTCAGTCCTGGCCTGAAATAGTCTCAAGAGCTTTTTTAATACATTTCATAGCGTTTAATTCAGCTATGATTTCTGCTCTGGGCTTTTTTCCCCCCAAAGCCATAAATTGGAGGAAATATAAGCACAACACGTCCTTATTTTACATTATATCAAATGTATTATACCTGGCTATAAGAATTGCTGGTGAAATGGCTGGGGCACAGGGGCTGTGAGGAGCAGCTGAAGGACCTGGGACTCTTAGTCTGGAGGAGAGGAGGCTGAGGAGAGACCTCATCGCTCCTGGAAAGGAGGTTGGAGCCAGGCAGGGGTTGGGCTCTGCTACCGAGTGAATAGGGATAGCATGAGAGGAAATGGCCTCAAGTTGCACCAAGGGAGGTTTAGATTGGATATTAGGAAGACTTTCTTGACTCAAAGAGTGATGAAGCCCTGGAAGAGGCTGCCCAGGGCAGTGGGGGAGTCCCCATCTCTGGAAGTGTTCAAAACATGTGGTTTTTAGTAGGCACAGTGATGTTGGGTTGACAGTTGGACTGGATGGACTTAGAGGTCTTCCAGCCTTAATGTCTCTTTGATTCTGTAACTTTTGAAAAACAGCTAGTGAGGAGCTCTAGGGAGCTTTTTGACTAATTTTTGTGTAAGGATGCTGTCTGATTTGTTTCTCTATCATCATATTGGTGTACCTGATGGGGACCGTGCTTCACAGACTTGGGGTTTTCTACCTTCAGTACTTCACTGACTGATTTCAATAAGCAATATTATTTATAACCACAAAAAATCATGCAAAGTTTTATTCATAAATCCACCATCTGTGCCTTTCGGCAGCATCCCAATGTGCTACAGCTGTGAATTGACCCCCAGGCACTGCAAACCCAATCATTTCTAGGCAGGTTGTGACACGGGTTTGTGTCACTGCTCTAATTCTTGCCACAATTTTCCAAAGTTGTAAAAGTCAGCAGCCAGCATGCTGGAAATGATATCTTGCTATGGATGCAGGCTAGCAAGGGCTTTCCCAGGGAAGAGGGTTCATGCAACACTGAGTGTCCAGCCATTCCTGTCTTGTGAACTCAGTGCTGTAGTGAAGGGCTGCAATAACATCTTTGCTGTGAGCAGATTTACACAGATACACCCAGAACAAACATTTCCTGTCATTTTTTTAATCTTCTTTGTTAGCTACAAACACAAATGTCTCCAAGGACAATCAAATGGCAACACTTGGAAATGAACCCAAGCAGTAAGCAAGTGCATTAACATGCAGGATCCCATTTTCGTTTTCTAATTAAACTCAATTGTGTTCTCTGCCCTGCATTTGAAATACTGAATATTTAGGGAGATTCATACTTCACCACCCCCACCCCTCAGCCTAGCTCCTTTCAGGCTTTGTTCAGCATGTGAATAGCTCCATTAGGAAAATGTGAAAGCATTGGACTATGCATTCGGTTGCTATTTTGACATTCCAGAGGGAGATGCTACTAAGCTGTAAATTACAGCATTGGACATAGTTGGTTTGAATTCAGTTCATTTTGGCCTGAAAAGCAGAGTTGAGCTATTTGACCTGCCTTAACCCATTTCTGTGCTTTGTTCAGGGAGGTACCTGAGTTGTTTGCAAATTCCTTCCTACCCCACAGTGTACACAAATCTGAAGTATTCAAATGTTTTAGCCCATATCTCTTGCTTTTAAAATAAAAATCATTTTGTGCCTAGTCATAACATGAGTTTTTTAAACATTTTTGTTGCTTCTCTTTCTTTTTTATATTTTCCTGAAGTGCAGCTCCAAAAAAAAAAAACCTGCTTATGAACTCCATGAAACTCTGGACGGTATTGAAGTGAACATTTAATATCATAACATGATTAAAGTCAGTTTTTACAGTAATCTGAGATGAGATTGAGGAAGTAATGGGTTGCAAAACCTTGACTCCAGGAAAGACAATGCTTGAGTTAGAGCCTAGTGCAGAGCTTTGCTCACGTGTTGGAGGTGCAGAAGTAAGGGACGAAGCTGAGCGTCGCGTTAGAGCCAGACACTGCAGAGGCAGCAGCAGCAGCCCTGAGAGAGTGGAAAGAAACAATGAAGTAAGGAACATTATCTGTTTTCTCAAGTGAGACTTGGTTACAGAAAAACTGAGATTTAAGAGACCTTCCCTGGGTTTTCCTGTTAGAACCTGAAGATTCAGAGCATTTCTGGGTCACAATAAAAATACAGGTCCTAATTTTCCACTTCCAAAGGCTTAAGACGAGTACATGAACACTGCAGATGGTTTGTGAGAAAATGCAGGTAGCCTGTTTATGCCCAACCCCAGACCTTTGAAAGGAAACCTGTGGCATGCAAAGTGAGTGTGCATCCCTGTGAATGGTTTCCTGTATCTTCAAACTGCTGTTGTCCTATCTGGAAGAGAGGGTTGCTTGAGTCATTGGTCTAACACAACTGCTGTTCCAGCTGTAGCTCTGCACCTACCTGGCTGCTGGCACTACATGTGTCCTGCTCGCATCTCCTGCCTTTTCTCCAGCTGTAGTAGGACGCATATCATCTGCTCCCACACTGCAATTACCAGCTCTTCAGAATCACCAGCTTTGCCACCACAACATGAAGGTGCTGAGGGTGGAAGGGAGCTTGCCAAAGGCTCTGCTGCTGCTGCCTCTGCACCCTTCCCTGGGGGTAGAGTTCTGCCAAGCCATGCTCCAACCTCTGTGGCTTGTGGTCTGAAGCTTGTAAAAAGTAGCCTGGGGCATGGACTGACATAATGCAGCAGGATCACTTCTCCAAGCTGTCTGCTTCTTTTTCCCTTTGCAATTTGGTCTTTGAAGAGTCTACGAAAAATGGGAAAGCATAGCTTAATGTTGTTAATTATTCTAGTCTCATAGGGAGGCAGGAGGCACCTTAGTTATTGCACTTTTTCCTTGCCTACAGCTGGGTTATTAGAATCCTAGAATCATGGAATGGTTTGAGTTGGAAGGAACCTTAAAGATCATCCAGTTCCAGTGCCCCTCCCATGGGCAGAGACACCTTCCACTCAATCAGGTTACTCAAAGCCTCATCCAGCCTGGCCTTGAACACCTCCAGGGAAGGGGCAGCTACAACTTCACTGGGAACCTGTGCCAGTGCCTCGCCTAAATCTCCCCTCTTTCAGCTTAAAACTATTCCCCCTCATCCTATCCTTGCAGTCCCTGATGAACAGCTCCTCAGCAGCTTTCCTGTAGGCCCCTTTTAAGTACTGGAAGTCTGCTATAAGGTCTCCCTGGTGCCTTCTCCTCTCCAGGCTTGGAGGCACTCGAGCCCTCTGATCATCTTCGTGGCCTTCTCTGGACTTGCTTAAGTTTTCCTTGTTAAGGAAATGCAGTCAATGTACATTGTCCTCTGTCTTGTATGTGTTTTCTGTCTTTTTGACCTCTCTTCTCTCTTTCCCATTCTTTTAAGTTTAGGCATAGCTGTTACTACATTGTAATAATGAGCACTCTTGAATTATTATTTCTTCACGTTGCCATGGTCTAACCCATCTGGAGGGAGTTGGGATGGATCTGATACCAAACAGAATGCAACAGTGTCATACTGCGGTGGAAAACAAAATGGTTTTGTACTAGAGTATAGAGACTGGAGGATCCTTTGGAAGACATGTTTAGTAAACCACCTCTCTTTGTCCTGTTTAGTTGAGCGAGGTGCTGTGCCCCATCTAGGGCACTGTGCTGCCAAAAAGATGTGGCCCATTCAGCCAGAGGATGGTCTTTCACCCTCTGATGAGTGAGGAATGAGGGTCATGCGGCAGCGATCTTCAAACGTAGAATGTGGAGCAGTAATGCAGAGAGATAGATTGACTTTTGTAGCCTTGGGAGACTTCATGGAAAGTGATGAGCTTCGCTGCACCAAGGGTTCAATGACAAGAAGCACCTTCTGGAATGGACTGAATGGGAAGTGTGGAACTTGTGATATGGGAGGTTGTTAGGACTAAAGCAAAGTTCTGTCCAGAGAGATGTAGGTGCAGCTCAAGTTGTCTTAAGGTGGAAGAACAAGTTAGATGACTCCTTCACATCCTCCTTTTTTCTCTATTTCTGGGACAGAAGGTCTGTAACTTTGCATCTGTAACTTTTGCTTAGACCCAAAGGGTTTATTGGCTATGGGATATTTCCAGGGAGGCCTGACTGAGTGGGAAGGAAATGAATCCTTTCCCAAGGCCACAATTTAATCTTATCAGGAATATCAATAAACGTGTTTTCCCTATCCTCACCCCAGGAGAACTAAGAGGGGCAAGCAGCATTAGGCAGCAAAAATTGGCTGATGTCTGCAAAATTGTGAGTAGATCTCCCTCCAGATGTATTTCATACCCCACACCAACACGCAATGACATTATGTGAGCTATGCTAGCAGGGCACTGACAGGGAGAGAGGAGCTGGATTATGCTCTTGAAGCATTTAGCTGAAGTAACAGTGTGCAAAGGGAATTTACTTTCATTAAAGTAGCAAGTTCAGCTGGAAGCACAAGATTTGCAGATGCTGCTACTATCTGTGGATTTATGTTGGCACTACAAGTACAGTCTGAAATCAGAACGATGGAAATGGAGCACTCAAACCAGCTAATTTCTGTTCATTGATTTTCATAAACCTCCTCATTAAGTCTGTACCACATAAGCAGTCCGGAGTGGTTGATTTCTCCCTCTTTCCATGCAATAACCAACTGCCTTATTAACCAAGGAGAAAACTAGGATCAGGTCAGAGTTTACTTTAGCAAACAAAAATACTATTTATGCAGAATATGAAGCAGTTCGGGCTTTTCATGGCAGGGAACGAGATGGCAATTACAGTTTGCCCTCTTCCCTTGCTCATTTCCAAAAAATATAAAACCAAGATGATTTGGAATTTATTAGTCAGATTCAACACCTGTGCTTAATTCCTGGGATTGAAGGGCAGAAAGCCAGTTGGAAAGTTCAGTCTCAGACAAAAAAGAAATGTCGAGAAAAACAAGCAACCACAATGCTAGCAATTCCAACGTGGTGCCATTATGGTGTGTACAAGCTTCAGTGCACTAAGAGCTTTAAATTCTGGAATACTAATTCAACTCATGAAGTTACACAAGGTCAAGTGCAAGGTCCTGCACTGGAGCTGGGGGAATCCCAAGCACGGTTACAGGCTGGGCGGAGAATAAACTGGGGGCAGCCATGAGTAGAGGAACTCAAGCTCAGCAGTGTGTGCTTGCAACCCAGAAAGCAAACTGAAATGTGACCAGCAAGTCAAGGGACCTGACTCTGCTCCTCTTCTCGGCTCCCATGAGACCTCAGCTGGAGTACTGCGTTCAGTTCTGGAGTCCTTAGCACAGGAAGGACATCGATCTGTTAAGAGCAAGTCCAGAAGAGGCCACAAAGATGATCCTTTAAAGGGCTGGAGCACCTCCCATATGAGGACAGGCTGAGAGAGTTTGGGTTGTTTAGCCTGAAGAAAGCAGTCTCTGGGGAGACCTTATAGCAGACTTCCAGCACTGAAAGGGGGCCTACATGAAAGCTGGGGAGGGGCTTTTTATCAGGGAGTGCAGGGGTAGAGGGTAGGAGGGGAATGGGGCTAAGCTGAAAGAAAGGAAATTTAGATGAGATATTAGGAAGAAATGGTTTTCTGTGAGGGTGGTGAGGCACTGGCAGAAGTCGCCCAGAGAAGTTGTGGATACCTTGTCCCTGGTGGTGCTCAAGGCCAGGCTGGATGAGACTTTGAACAACCCGATCAAGTGGAAGGTGTCCCTGCTCATGGCAGGGGGTTGAAACTGGATGATGTTTAAGGTCCCTTCCAACCCAAACCGTTCTGTGACTCAATAATTTTGTGAAACATGTTCATATAAAGTGGTTGGAGTGCCTTAAACATAAATAAGAGGGATGAGAGAGGAGTCCTGGAGGAGTCTAGGGTTAAACTTGCTTTTAATGAAGGTCCTGAAAGTTTTGCCCCTAGTAAGGTGTCATTTCACCCATTGGAAATGATCCTCCCTAGAACTAGAAACAGGCTCAGCCTTTCTCTGTGTGGATGGTTTTTTTCTCAAATTTCTGTGACTTTGCCAGATTAGCTTTGGGAATTAAGTAACGGAAATAAATTAAAAGAACTGGAAAAATGCGTGCATGTGTGTAGACTGCGTGTGGGTTTAGAAAACCGCATTGAATATATTAACACTGAATAAGAGTGGAGGAAATTCATAAAACCTTTTACATTCCACTAATTCCTGAACTATGCACAGATGTAAAGTAAACAAAGTGGCACTGGTAGAGAAAGCTTTTTACAGGGCTCAGTGGACATCTGGCTACAGTTAAGGCATGCTTTTCTCATATAGGATGAATACCCTGTTAAAATATGCTATAGTAGAGTCATGGAATCATTAAGGTTGGAGCTGCAGAGAATGATGAGGTCTCCCCTCAGCATCCTCTTCTCCAGACTAAACTGTCCCAGGTCCTTCAGCTGCTCCCTGTAACCTCTGTGCTCCAAGCCCTTTCTCAGCTCTATTCTCTGTCTCAGCACCTCAAGGTGCAGTTCTATGTGCTCTGAATTGGGAAGAGCCTTCATAAGTCGAGAGAACTATGAACAATGATGCAGTTATCAGGAGATGTTCAAGAACTTGTGCATCATGGGCACTGGAATTGTTTTGGCTTTGGGTCTAAGAATCACACCGATGAGCTGTGCAGGATTCAGAAGGAATCAAAAGAGGAAGAATGAGTGAGGGATCTAGAGCTGTGAGATGTCTCCTCTCTTGATGCTGCCTTCTGCTGTGCTGTTATCTGATACTGCTGGCTCAGCTTAACTTCTTGCATCCAGCTGGAGTGGCCCAGTGCTGCTGCTGGTTTGTAGGCTCCACGTAGAGGCTGATGCAGAGAATTGGAGCCTTTGGACTGGTCAGATTCCTCAGCAAAGCTTTCAAAGGCTAGGAATTTATTTTTAAGGCATGCAAGACCTCCTACCTTATGGCTGTTTTAAGGCTGATATAAGCTTTTCACATCAAAATGTTCCATCTGTTTCCATGGGACAGGAGTCGATTATTGTCATTCCGTTGGCTCTATGTCACTCTTCCTTAGGTTTTGCTGTGGTTTTCTTCTACATGTTTCTCCCTTTGTCCTATTTGCACTTTGCATCGCAATTGTTTTCTTTGCAGTGGAAACAGCTGTGACACCAGGAGTTGGAAATGGGCCAGATCCTGGTGATATGGGAGTTACTTCTTTACTAAAAGTTAAAATGCAGCATTCATCTGTGCTTTAAATACCTGTTTTATATACGCTGCATGCTCCTGCTGGGAGCAACATTTCTAGTGACCTCATCTTAAGAAAAGCGCAAAGTCGATATTTTATACCCATCCTATCCCGCTGTCATCCACTTTCTACAAGTCAATGACCTCTCTTTTCTCAGAGTCCTGGCATCCTTTGCCATCTGCGGATGTTTACTTCATACTTCTCTCACCACTTTTTTCTTTCTATTTTCACCGATGGATGTCTCGGTGGAGGATCTTCCGTCATTAGTCCCCTTCTTTCTTTCCTTGATCTTTATGAAAGCCTAACCATGACTATAAATGCTGGTATTATCACTATATGTCTATCTTACGGGTATATTTCTCCACATGCAAATCTCTTTCCAAACTTCTACCTTTTTTCTCTGAGCTTACAGTTTTAGCCTGATTCAGATACAATTTTACCTGGCCTTAGATATGGGTATCTAGCTATTAGTTTGTGTACCTAGGATGTGTACCTAGGATGGAGAACTTAAAATTGTAGAGTCGTGGAATCATTAAGGCTGGAAACCTCCTCTAAGCTCATCCAATGCAACCATCAGCCCAAGACCACCATGCCTACAAAACCATGTCCTAAAGTGCTGCAGCCACATGTTTTTTGATGCCTTCCGTGGATGTGGACTGCACTACTGCCCTGGACAACCTCTTCCAGTGATTTACCACTTTTGATAAAGAATTTTCTTCTAATATGGAATCTAAATCTTCCCTGGCACAACTTCAAGCTGTTTCCTCTCATCCTATTGCTTGTTACCTGGGAGAAGAGACCAATACCTACCCTACCACAGTCTCCTTTTAGGGCACTGCAGAGAGTGATGAGGCATCCCCTCAGCCTCCTTTTCTCTGGACTAAACATCCTCAGGTCCCTCAGCCACTTCTTATAAGACTTGTTCTCCAGACCCTTCACTAGCTTTGTTGTCTTGATATTTCATCTCCAGCTTTCTTTCTGGATCACTGTAAGCATCAGCAATCTCCTTCATGGTGCCTAACCTGTACCCTGGGTCTTTCTAAAGGTTGCACTCAGTGTGTTCTCAAGGGCTTTTTGTGTAACGTTGTTAATATTCTTTTTTACACAGTTATAATTTCATCAAAGCTTTTATTATTCTGTGTCTGATTTAACATCTGCTTTGTTCCTAGCCTTTCTGTGCTATCCTTTCTCCACCTTTCTGTAGTGTATCAACCCAAAACTTACAGTAAGAACAGTTCACAGGCCATTCTCATTGCATGGCTTCTTTTATTTATTGTCTATATGTTGATTCCCAATTCAAAGCAGCCTGCAACATGACTGTCCATCATTCCTTCATTGTTTTTTCTTCTTTCTCCCATTTCTCTCCACATTAGAAAGAACTTCTTTGAGTACCATCAAAGCTGCTACACTGTCAACTTATCAAGAAACAACTACCTTATGAATATATCAAAATATATACTGATATATCAAAATCATTGCTTATCTTGCAGTTACGTATTTGTGCCCAGCTGCATGCCTGTACCAGCTGGCACTGCATATGCTTTGCTGTCTATTTGGGACAGGTATTTACTCTGTTAGTGCCACCTCCAGGACAACTGTTGGGGTCTCCCTAGCTGAGACCCCCCTAAGGTGCTGTGATAATTCAAAAAGAGAAGAAAGTTAGCCAAGTATTCGGTAAGCTCCATCTGCATACCTCGAGCCCTGGCCTTTGGGAGCCTTTCTTCTGCGCAGTATGGAAAAAATTAACTAATTCCTTTCTTGTTATAGGGAAAGTGCTGTCAACCTTTAGCCCGTGACTTCTCTGAAGAGCTGTGCTAGAAGGAGCATGCTTTGCGTGTGCTTCTCAGTCCTTCCTGCAAGGCTGAAACTGAACGTCCTAATTTGGCTGCAATTTTGCCGTCTGGAAAAACTTCCCTTTGGTGCAATAAACTGAAAGCTCATTTTGCACACTACAGTCACAGACCACGAAATTCAACATATACTCTGCATAGCAGCAGTGTTGGAAAGCTGAAACATCCTTGTGTTCACAGTGAAATGTATATAGAAAGTGAGCTGTTGGGGGAGTTGAGATCATGCTTAACTTACTATTTACTATGTATCATATTCCTAGGATCAATGATGTATTCACCAAATCTGTGAATGAATGTGATAGGACTGATTGTGACAGGCCCAGAGGAGGCTATGTAGATGATCAGAAGGCTGAAGCACCTCCCATACAAAGACAGGTTGAGAGTGTTGAAGTTGTTCAGCCTAGAGAAGGATCTGAGGAGACCCTGTAGTAGCCTTTCAGTACTTAAAGGGGCCTATAGGAAATCTAGGGAGGGGCTGTTTATCAGGGAGTGCAGGGATAGGATGAAGGGGAATGGTTTTAACCTGAAAGAGGAGAGTTTTAGATGAGATATTTGGAAAAAAGAAATGTTAATATGAGGTTGGTGAGGAACTAGAAAAGGTTGCCCAAAGAAGTCATGGATGCCCCATCTCTGGAGGTGTTCAAGACCAGGTTGATGAGTCTTGGAACAAAGCGATCAGGTGGAAGGGGTCTCTGCCCACGGCAGCAGCATTGGAGCTGGGTGATCTTTAAGGTCCCTTCCAACCCAAACCATTCCATGATTCTGTGACTGAAATACAACCTCCCTGGTGATGGAATATTACTAGGATCCATCTATACCCTTTGGCCCAGTTCCATCACTACACATCTCATTCGAGCCTCCTGACTCACATTCTCCTTGGTCTGCCTTTAGCACATACAGGGTGTAGACATCTACGCCAGAGGTAGCACCCTGATCCTTCCATATAACCAAATGGGAAGAAATAAGCACTACAGGGTACAATAACCACAGTGAAGAAGCTTGTCTGAAGTTGAGATGTGGCAGTATTGCCTCTCTAAGGCTTTTTTCCCCAGCTGTGAGCAGCAGTGTTGCTTTATCAAAACTTAGATGCCCATGCATCTAAGATGTTTTGCTTAGATGCCCATGCCTCTAAGATGTTTTGCTTAGATGCCCATGCCCTGCTAGGAGCTCTCCAGTGGGACAGGATACCACGAGTATTAACACTGATGGGGCATTCCTGGTGTGAGGGGCAGCTGGCATCAATCCAAGCTGAGCCCAAGCCACCAGAGGTGGGGAAGGACTCTCGTGGAAAGTATCTTTTTATGTATATATGTCTTTACACAAATTATACAGTACAGGAGGAGTTTTGGTTTCTTTGAGATCTCCTAAAAAAAGGAGTCACTACATAATCCATATGTTACTAATTTATTTTTTTTTTATTTTAGAAATGGAAGAGTGATAAAAATAATATTGTTAGGCACTCAAGTATCATATTTCTGAGAAGTCAAGTAGACCCTACTTGGAACATTAACTATCTTTTAACATTTGTTTAGATTGCTGGGTTTTAGTATTTGTCTTTATTGTTGGTTTTGGCTATCATAAATAGGTAGATGGTCTATAATATATATAATGCTAGAAGAGCAAGTCTGGTCAGCAAAAACATGTATGGAATCATAGAATCATAGAATGGTTTGGATTGGAAGGGACCTTAAAGATCACCCAGTTCCAACCTCCCTGCCATGGGCAGGGACACCTTCCACTTCGTCAGGTTGCTCATCTAGCCTGGCCTTGAACATCTCCAGGAATGGGACATCCACAACTTCACAGGGCAACCTGTGTCAGTGCCTCGCTACCCTCACAGTAGAGAATTTCCTCTTATATCTCATCTAAATCTACCCTCAATTGTAATATATGTTCTGTGGTATACACCTGTTCTGGCAAATGCCATGAAATCCTTTCTAGGCACATTATCATGTCTCCACCAAAGAAACACAAGCTGTTGCTAGCCCCACAGCTTCCCCATTATGATCTTCCCCAACTTACAGCAACCGTGTAATTCTACTTTTGGGGTTCTTAGTGTGGAAGAACATACCATAGAACAATCATATGATTGACATCATATCATAGAACTATAGAATGCTTCGGGTTGGAAGGGACCTTTACAGGTCATCTCGTCCAATCCATCTACAGGAGCAGAGACATCTTCAACCAGATCAGGCTCAGAGCCCCATCCAACCTAATACTGAACATTTCCAGGGATGGGGTCTCCACTGCCTCCCTGGGCAACCTGTTCCAGTGTTTCACCACCCTCATTGTAAAAACTTTCTTCCTTATGTTCAGTCTAAATCTGCTCTCTCTTAGTTTAAAACCATTACTCCTTGCCTTGTCACAACAGGCCTTGCTGTAAAGTCTGTCCCCATCTTTTTTGTAGACCCTGATGCCCACCCCATCATTATGGGCATCAGTGTTATGCTTTCCTAGCCTTTTTCCTTACAAATTCCTAGGAACACTTTGGTTAAAATTTGGGGGAGGCCCTTAGGGCTGTTCTGCTGCTGCTACTGAGTGGCATTAGCAGGAAAAATCTCCTATGGTATCATTGTATACTTTCATTCTGCCCTTTGTAACTCACCCAATTAATTCTGAGGGCAATTGTTGCATATTGTGTAGGAAATGATCAAGTAATTTATGCTGATTATGTATCTCCTGTGGTTGGTAATGCATCCCAATTACATTAAGCAAGGCAGGAATTTGGAACTTCTCTTGCTTGGTGTTTCTTGCTCTTACAATGAACGATGTGCTCTCTTTTCCCCTCTGCTGTATGGATCCATAGTGCCTGTTCAACAGATACGTATTCCCTCTGAGGACACATTCCTTGGCTGCTTGTAATGCTATAGCATAATTTTCCTGCTTAGCTGCATCTTTCCCCAGCAGGCCTGCTTTTTGCCAAAGCTGACACTGCGAGCTCCTAATTTTCACAGCACACTCCTTGGGAGCAGCCTGATTTTCTATGCAGACATTTCAATGGAGCCATAGGCAATAAATCGGTGTCCCGCGGTGAGGGGTTTTTCCTCCGTATCACAACAACTGTTCAGCCTAAGATCCTCTGTGTTTTACCTCTGAGACAAATGTCATCCTAGAGCGAAATGCCGTGCAGAGAAGGATTACTTTAGCATAACGAATATTTTTGAGCTGACTTACCAACTTGTCTGCGGGTGTGCTGAGAGTGCTGCAAGTCTTATGCGGAGGATGAAGCTCATCATTCTGTCAGCGTTGCTCCTCTGTTGTCTCCTACAGCTCTTCACTGCTTGGCTTTTTGGGACAGAGACTAAATTTTTTTCACTGCTTTTTTTTTGATCACCTTATTCTTTTTTTACAGTCTACTTTAGACCCTAAGGCTGTGATGCATGAGAAGAGATATTCTAATCCAAATATTTGTGAAGGTTTGTTCACAGTCCAGAACAAAACTTTAGCATTTATTGACAAGAAATATGCTCCCATTCTTTCAATCTGTCTGCAACTTGCAGTCCTCTCCTGCTGGAGTATAGTTAGCATATTTCTCTGTGCTTCTGTTAAGCACTGCTCTTAAGGGTAGTTGTCTATACAAAATGCTGTTGGGCTATTTCTATAAAGAGTTATTTCACCTCTTGTTTTTTCCATAAGGTGAATTTATGTTGATTAATTACTTAAAACAAGTAGAATCTTCAAAATGCTATAAATGATAGCATTTTCTCCTTCTTTTCAAAGGAGAGTTATTACTAAGTAATTAATAGCACAGTATAGCCTAGATCTAGATAATAATGATTTGACATTACATGTCAAATGAAGGAAAAAAGCATGTTGAAACGCCTTTGTAAAACTGAGAGGCCTTCATCTCTCGTGTTTGGAAAAGAATGAAATCAGAGGAGGAAGGATATGGAGGGGAGTCTTCCACAAAATGACCACAATGGAGGAAACTCAAACCTGCAGGATGAATGCAATAAAGAAAACCTTCATCCTCAGTCGAGTAAAAGATCCCAAAGAATCTGGATCAGAATTTTAGTGAGAAATGGCAGTAGAGAGATATTAGGGTTACCTGGATACCCAGTTCCCATGGAGAAGACTTCTCCAGTAACATTCACATTCTTAGTGCTATAGTACTTAACAAGCTCAATAGAATGCATGAACCCCATGTATGCATAGTATCTGGCAGAGGCAGGCATCAGTTGTTGTTGGAGGTTGCAGTTGCCACCAGACTTCAAGGTGGTTACACTTGCTCTGAGCCTGGGAGAGGGAGGGAAACAAGTCCAAAACTGGCAAGTTCTTGTGTGATAAATCATAGAATTATAGAATCACTAAATTTGGAAAAAAAACTCTAAGCGCATCCAGAACAACTGACAGCCTGACACCACTGTGGTTACTAAAATGTGACCCAGAGTGGACACGTGTTTTATGAACCCCTCATGGATTGGGAAATCATCCAGTGCCCTGGGCAGCCTCTTCCAATGCTTCACCACTCTTTCAGTAAAGAAATTTTTCCAAATATTCAATCTAAACTTCCTCTGATGCAACTTGAGGCCATTTCCTCTTGTCCTATCACTTCTTACTTTGGAGAAGACACCAGCACTCACCTCACTTCAGCCTCCTTTCCTGAAGCTGCAGAGAGCAATGAGGTCTCCCCTCAGCCTCCTCTTCTCAAGGCTAAACAGCCCCGGATCCCTCAGCTGCTCCCCATAGCCCCTGTGCTCCAGACCTTCCCCAGCTCCGTTCCCATTCTCTGGACATGCTCCAGCCCTTCAGTGTCTTTCTCGTAGTTAAGGACCCAAAACTGAATCCAGTATTCGAGGTGCAGCCTCACCAGGGCCAAGTACAGGGGCACGATCACTTCCCTTATTATCTGTGTCTTTTCTTTCTGCTGTGATGGGAGTACTCAGCTCTGCTTTCAGTTAGAATCTGGGGGCTTTCCCACAAGCTTAATAGCACAGGACCTGCTACAGAGCCATGCTTTGTGAAAGGATGGGCTGTGAGTGTTAGCCTGCAGTGGAAGTCTGCTAAAGCCCTCTGAGCCCCCTGCCACTTGTTGCAAAAGGAATCAGATACTGTGCATCCCACAGGTTGCTTGGAGGTGTCACCTCGAATTTTGATCATCCGTGAAGGTCCCTTTCCTTCTTTACTTGGAGGGTTTCTCCCTCTAGAGTCGGTTTTGCTCTAAAGAAGGAGTGAAGCCCAAAGCAGTGAAGTGGCAAAAGGGAGTGTTTGTATTCCCTCTGGTGCGGGCATGTCCGGATGAACTCCTAGTTTGACCTGAAGACTTACTTTCTTTTAGTTCTTTTTTTAAACAGCATTAGGGAATTCCTCACCAGCTTGTTCTTGCAGTAGCCAAGGCAACAATGACAAGAATGTGGAAATCAACTAAGCAATTATATTCACAGTGGTGGTTAACAGCATCCCTTCATCTGAAACAAATCAGTTACAGTCCAGTGAAACCTGCAGTACCTAGTGTGTTTACATAATAGAGCCCTTGTTGTGCATTTTCGGAGCGTGCCAGTTCCCTTAAACAGGGTCGTTGAGTGGCAAACAGAGAAAAATATTAACCAGAGATACAGAAACCTGGCTGTTTTCTTATTTAACACCCTTCCACACAGAGAAATATGCCATTGTGTTTATAAAGGTATTTCTCCAGGTGCTGCAAAATGTTGTAGGTATGAAGTCCAGGAGTATAACTTAGAATTAAATGTGAATGTCAGCAGTGACCAATTGCCAAAGTGGGAAAAGTCAGCTAACAAGACTTTAAATAAGTGGGAGTTAAACTGATTTGGTCAGCTCTGAAAGTCTGCTCTATTTTCTATACCACTAGTGTTCAACCTGTGAACCCTGGGAGTCTGCAAGTTGTTTCTCAGCTTCTCTGCGAAGGGCAGTCAGGAATGCAGGTGCACATCTGTGAAATAGCAAGTAATGTAGCAACACCTCTGAAAAAAACCTTTGCATCTTGCTGGAAAATTTTCAGTGGCCAGCAAATCAAATGAGACAACAAAAACACAATATGTGATGGTAGGGAGAAGCTCGTAGCAGTCAGCCATCACATGCAGGTGGGAATTTGGAAGGCTTGCCCTACAATATGCACTCATTAATGTGAGCCTTGGCTTATATCTAGAGTAGAATTTGATCCTTTGTGTTCACTGACCTACAGAATCAGCTCCTGCTCCTGGAAGTGTAAGACATTAATAGTTCCAGGCTGTGTACCTTCGAAACTCCAGATTTGTGGGGCTTTTGTTGTCTTTTTGTTAAAATGAGGGAGAAAATGGTTCTTCAATGTTTTCCTTGACTTATTGACTGTTAGAAGACTTGGAAAGATTCTGCAGTGAGGTTTGGCTGCACCCAGCCAGCAGTCCTATAGTTCTTGCAGCCAATGCCTGCCATTCCTGAATTTGTTGCTTGGATTCCTCTCCATTCTGAGCAATTCTCTTGAGAGTGAAAACAAGCTGGTTCAGAGAGAAGTGAACAACAGGGTCCTAAATGGGAGTGCAATGTGAACTACAGTCACAAAGTTTCATGGATTAATGGCCAAATTGTTGTCTCATTAAAGTCCGATGGCAACATTCCCATAGGCTACAATAGGGATAGGATTTGAGCCTGAAAAAGATTTAATTTGAAGCATTTGAGTGTCTCCCAAAAGCCAATTATTAAATCAGAGGCAGCGTAACAACAGCTCAAATTTATTTCAGGACAACGAGATGCAGTTGGGAGGTCAGGACATGCTCGCCATGTCATTTCTATGGTGACTTCATTGCAAAACTCGGCACAGGCCTGTGTACGAGACAGACAATAAGGCTGAGGCAGGAAAGGGACTAAAAGAATCTCATTGTAACTGATGAAAAGAGCTCTTTCCATTAGCCACCTTGTAAAGCAACTTGGAAAGTGGAAGCCGAAAGGTTTCTTATGGCGACTGACCTCCACTGCGTTTCTCTACCTTTGGATCCATCAATAGACACCGTCTGGCTCTGCTCCAGGCTCTAAAGAAAGCTCTGATTAATCAAACAGTCACTGACAAAACCACACTAACAGAGTGCATCTGTGTCCATGGTACAGTTTCATACCTGCACATCACTATTTCCTCTTCCTCTAGACAAAAACAAAAAAATAAGCAGAAGTACGTTTGCATAGCTCCATGTGAAAAGTGTGTTAAGTATTTATTTTATTTTTTTGTTGTTATTCATGGTTAAAAAGAAGGTATCAGCTGGTAGAGGCTTTCCCAAAGTGTCATTTTTTCTTAGGTACTTCTTCTAGGGACACTAACCTCCTAATAAACAGTAAGAAGGGAGGTTTACATGAAATATTAGTACAAAATTATTTACTTTGAAGGTGGTGAGGCACTGGGACAGGTTGTCCAGAAGTCACGGATGTCGCATCCCTGGAGGTGTTCAGGTTGAGGTTGGATGAGCCTTTCAACAACCTGATCGAGTAGAAGGTATCCCTGCCCATGGCAAGGGAGTTGGAATTGGGTGATCTCTAAGGTACCTTCCACCACAAACCATTCCATGATTCTGTGATTCTAATTAGTGATTCTGGTCTTTCTCATTAACAAAAAAAAAAAAAAATAATGCCAAGTGCATGTGCATCCTCTTAATATGCTGGGACGCTTTGAGCACTTGAAATTGCAGGGGAGGTCTCAAAATTAGAAGGTGAGACACTTGGTTGTCTAACAAACCGTACTTCTAGAAAACTCATGTAGTCGTGTGAATAAAGTGGAACCCTGTAGTGGAGACAACTCACCAGTTACACCATCACACTGCTGAAACAGCTTCCAGCTAGAGCAAAGTACCTGGAGGGAGGTGCTGGCTCACTGAGGAAAGACAGGTTGTCCTGTAATAAGCAGAAGACCTGATTCTGTAGTTTTAGTTTGTCTTCCTAAAGGTTCTTTCTTATTGCCTGGCAATCCTTATGCATGTTTTTCTGTAAGCAAGTTATTGTTATCAGAAGGAAGCCCTACAGCTTTGTTTTTGCTTAAGCGGTCAGGTAGCTTGTGTAGATACATTTTTATGTGTTCTTCATTTTTCCTTTTCCAATGTTTTGGGGTTGTTGTTGGGTCGAGCTTTTTTATGGTGGGGTTTTTTGGAGTTTGTTTGGTTTTTTTGGTGTAGTCAGGCCCCCTTAGGATAATTTTATTTTATTCCAATGAATGAAAATCTTCATTTTTATTTTGGCTGAATAGATTTGATTCTTGATTCTGCTTTTGCAAAAAGAATGGAGAATAAAAACAAGTTCTCCTTTATCAAAGATGAGTTGGTTTTCAAACTTTTTGGGTAGGTCAAATGGAGACAAAATTTTGTACCTGCACACTCAAATCCAAAGATGCCAAGATGAGACATTTCAGAGTAGCAGAAATGAAAGGATTTCTGTTTGGAAGAGTGTAATTAGAATCACAGAATCATTGAGATTGGAAAAGACCTCTAAGCTCATCCAGTCCAATCATCTGCCCAACACCACCATGACTACTATACTATTTCCCAGAGTGCCACAGCCACATGGTTTCTGAACACATCCAGGGATGGGGTCTCCACTGCTTCCCTGGGCAGCGTCTTCCAGTGCTTCACCGCTCTTTCAGTAAAGATATGTTTCCAAATATGTAATCTAAACCTCCCCTGATGCAACTTGAGTCCATTTCCTCTTGTCCTATCACTTATTCCTTGGGAGAAGAGACCAGCATCCACCTCACTACAACCTCTTTTCAAGGGGCTGTAGAGAGCAATGAGATCTCCCATTGGCTTTTTTTTCATATGGAACCTGATACGGGACTTTCACTCTGGTGATTCTTGGAAATTAAAAAGCATCAGTTTTCCTTCCAATAAATGCAGCTTAATAATGTAATATTTGTTTTGCTACAGAAGTTGTATTTATTTTAAAAGCCATAAGTCTATAATGTCATAGAATAACTCAGTCTGGAAGGGATCTATAAGGATCATTGTGTCCAGCTCCCTGCTCCTTGCAGTCCTTGCAGGTTTAATATGTTTAAATCCTGTTGCATCTTGCCATCACCTCAACATTCACTTAAAAGAGATGTTATTTTTTAATAATAATGGAATAATTGTCATTTTTTACATTTATGCTTTTGTCTAGCAAACAAATCTGAAAGATTCATTGTTCCTGATCTGGTCTGGGCTCAACATGAGTTTTGCTGTGTAATTTGCTGGAGCCAGGGTTTTACCACTGGAATCCAATCTGTCTTAACCTGGAAAGAAGGGCTGAGCTGAGTGCTAAGCCAAACCCTCCAGCTAAGGAACAAGGAAAGCTTAGTTGGCTTTGCTTTCCCTTTCATACAGTGTATGGTATTGCATGGCCTAAATGCCAGCTTCATCATTTCCACCCTAGGCTGTTTCTGAACAAAGGTCTGCATTAAGCTCAGAACTAAACTGCCAGCCTTGGACAAGAGAGATGGCTTTCAGACAAACTTCTGAATTTGGCTTTAAAGTTTTCATGTTTAAAGTTTATTCTAGCAGGAGGATTAACTCAGCACTTCTGATTTTAGACCCTCGTAGGTGCCCATCTTTAGACCTCCTATCTCTGACTGTCCTCCTGGGACTCAGCCTTGGAGATGCTGCCCTCATTCCTTCAGGGAGACCAGATTCTGTGGTTATGGTCTCCTTCACTGTGCTTTATGTTTCTGAAGGGTTGAGTTGACAGAGCTTTAAGAATCAAAGGTTGTTTTGAATTGTCAGTGGTAAGGTTGAAGGGAAGGGCTTTTGACAGTTTCCAGAAAGTCGCATCCTGGATCTGCTTGACTTTGTCTGAAAGCTTTTTCCACAGCTAGACATCCTTGACAGTGTGTGTACAGCTTGCACACAAGTTGCCCTGGGTTGCAATATCTGCCCTGTCTCGGAAGACCAGACACTGCAGAGGTTCAGACATCAAGCTTTGTATCAGAATTCAATCAATGTAACCAAGGGCCCTATCCATTGGCCATGAAGATGATCCGAGGACTGAAGCACCTCTCATACAAAGACAGACTGAGAGAGTTGGGCTTGTTTAGCCTGGAGAGAAGAACACTCCAGGGAGACCTTATAGCAGCCTTCCAGTACTGAAAGGGGGCCTACAGGAAAGCTGAGAGCTCTGTATCAGAGAGTGCAGGAATAGGATGAGGGGGAACAGTTTTAATCTGAAAGAATGGAGATTTAGTTGAGATATCAGGAAGAGATGTTTTCCTGTGAGGGCAATGAGGCACTGGCATGGATTGCCCGGAGAAGTCGTGGATGCCCCATTTCAAGGCCAGGTTGGATGGAACTTTGAGCAGCATAATGCAGTGGAAGGTGTCCCTGCCCATGGCAGGGGGAGTAGACTTGTATGATCTCTAAGGTCCCTTCCAACCCAAACCATTCCATGATTATATGATTTCTTTTAAAAAGCACGATCCAAGGTTTAACATTGCTGTCTAGAAATCAGCATTTAAACCTGAGCATAAGGCTGAGACTCCCAACAGCAGCTGTCCCAAAGGGAGCAGACAGCTACTCTGTGACAACTGGAGTTGTTTGTGATCTTCAAATCAGTGTGCGCCAATTTGCCTGGTGCAACAAACCCCTGGGAACTATCATTAGGTACATTTGAAGGATCCTCCGTGTTATTGCTGATATTATTGGTACACAGAACATTTTCACAAAAGTAACCCAAGTTACTAATAACCATGAAAATAACCAAACTCTAGTGGTGAGTGTTCTTTATTGTGTGTTGAAGTAGCAGTAAGGTTCATCCTGCAGATTTGGCACTGATAGTATTTTTTTCCTCAGTTTCTGGCATGCTAGAAAAAAATCCCCAAAATCTTGTTTCAGAAAACCATCAGAGGAAATAACAGTGACAGAGTGTGACTACTGCAGCCCATATACAATGTTCACTGACTTTCTGTGAAGCTCTGAATGATACATCCTGGAAACAGTGACTTCCACAAGATAATTGGGCATTAATTATCAGCTCTTCCATGTAACTTCTTTGCATTTTCTATGCAAAAAAATCCCGAGAGAGAGGGAGATGGGATTGAATGAGCAAGCTACATCTGTGTTGAAATGAAGCAGCAAAATTTCCATTAGGAATGAAAATGCAGCTGAGGTTGGAAATGCCAGTGCGCAGGTGACTCCCAAAGTCAGCTCTTGGGGTAGTGCCTGGCCTTGCCAGATGGGCTGACGTATCCCATGGAGTTTCTCCCTGACCACTGTATAACATCGGAGAGCTGCACAATGTTTAACCCTCTAACTGCTCATTTTTCCCTTGCCCAGCTCATGGGCAGAGAGACTTCTGGTTGCTTGGAACCCCATCTGTCCTGGCCTTAAATACTGCCAGTGACAGGGCATCCACAGCCTCTCCGGAGAACCTCTTCTAGTGGCTCATGACCCTCACAGTACATTTCTTCCTCTTGGCCTGTCACTTGTTACCAGGGAGAAGAGCCTGACCCCTGCCTGGTTCCAGAACCCTTTCAGGTAGTTGTAGAGGGTGATGAGATCTCCCATCAGCCTCCCCATCTCCAAACAAAACTGCCCCTGTTCCCTCAGCTGCTCCTCATAAGACTTATACTCCAGATCCTTCACCAGCTGTTACCCTCCGCTGGATACTCAATCCTTTAGTTCTTGCCGTTTCCTGATATTCCATATATCAAATTATTTGGGGATAACGGGGTGTGTTCAAGCAGCCCAGGCTGTGTTTGTTACCCTTACTGCACTCACGTTTCATCTTTGCATCATCTAGCCAAATTGTTTCAGTTACAGAAGAATAGATGTTCTGCTGGAGGAAGGAACTGCTGCGTTGGCCTTGGCCAGTATTGGTCTAAGTGGGAGAGGCTGGTGTAATTGTTCCGAGATGGACAGTCAGCAGCCATGCCAAGAACAATATTGTTTCCATTCTAAGTTATACCATCTAATGGAACCAAGAACAGAACCACATTTTTCCTAAATTCACTTGAAGCTTTGCCAAAGGGTGATTTAGAGCTCCCAGCAAAAACTAACAGTTCAGCTGTCTTGACCAACATGCAGTCACACATGTTGCAAACCGACATAAATATTTTGCAACATCTTGCTACAGTCCCTGTTCCACGGGAATCAAAAGGGTTTTAATCTTTAAATGTAATCTCAGATTGTACTTTTCTTTTTCCCTTCTGAACTTGGATAACTTGTTTCATTCTGCACTTGATTAAAAACAGTTGGAAGAGGAGGACGGGTGTATTCATTTTGAAACTTGTTTGGAAAAATTACAGGAACTTTATTAGTTATATTTGATTTATAGTCTAGTGTAGCTATAGTTCTAGTGCGATGGATGCTTTTGAGTCTGGAAGTGCTTGAGCTCAGTCTCAAGAAAGTGATAAAAATTAAAGTATTTGTGTGAAATTAGTGATATTTTGTCACCTGGAATATTTGGACATAGTTCTACTCATACCGTATGGAAGAAACAGAGCTGAAATTTTGAAGGTTAAAGAAAGTGAAAAATAAAAGGACTATATCATTGGAAGAGTATTTAGAGGTCCGAGGCAGGGGGAGGGAGAGTTTGATAGAAAGGATGTATCATTTTGTATTTGTGTTATTGTACAAATTGCAGTCCAGATGCTCCAGTACTGGAGCCAAACATTCTGAGTGTGGTGCATCCAACTGCGTATAATTCAGAGACAGCTCAAATCAAGTTGAAAATAGATTGAGATAGCAGGGAGTGCACACAGCGGTGATGAGAGCTGCAGACATGAAAGGTCACATCTTACACATTTGAGCACTTCATGCATCTTCCTTTTTCCTCTTTGCGTTAAAAAGGAAGAAAAAGTTGGAAGGAAGATGTTTAGAGGAGGACGAGGGGCCAGGTCAGGGGGTAGTCATGGTAGGCTAGCTCCTTTCCTGGTGGTGCCAAAAGGATTATAGTTTGGGACAGCTGGATGACTGATCTCAGCATTTAAGCAAAACATGTGCTTAGTGAAAGAACAGCCCCTGAGGTCGGTACAGAGATCATCTCAGGGCTGGCTGGAGGCAGGATTGGAAAAGGTCATACTTTTGTGTTACAGACATATATATATATATATATATATATGCATACATACAGCTTTAGCTACCTGTCAATGTTACAAAAGGTTTTGTGAAATACAGTTGTAGGAATGCTGAAGTAAAGAGAGAGGGATGAAAGCAAAAAATACTTAGTTCCTTGAGAGAAGAAATAAAATACCATCAGAGGGGTAAGTCTGTGGAAGGCTGAGAGGTGAGAAAAGAAGGCCCCAGGGAATCCTACAAAAAAGCTGGGGTGGGGCTCTTTATCAGGGTATGCAGGAATACAACAAGGGACAACAGTTTTAAGCTGGAAGAGGAGATATGTAGAAGAGATACCAGAAAGAAACTTTTTCCTGTGAGGGTGGTGAAGGACTGGAACAGGTTGCCCAGAGAAGTCATGGATGCCCCATTCCTAGAGGTGCTCAAGGCCAGGTTGGATGAGGCTTTGAGCACCCTGATGCAGTGGAAGGTGTCCCTGCCTGTGGCAGGGGGGTTGGAAATAAATGATCTTTAAGGTTCCTTCCATCCCAAACCATTCTGTGATTTTAAGATTCTAAAAATGTTGTTATGCTGCAGAGCACAGAGAAGCTAAGCTCTAAGGTAAGCTGCCAAATGAGGACAGCACAAATGTCTCCTCTTTCCTTCCAGAGGGAAGCTGGACACTGTCAAGAATACTGTACGTTTCTTAGCTGGTGTAGTGCAATAGCACTGGGCACCATGATGGGCAACTGTGTGCCTTGGCCCCGTACCCGATATTGTAGCTGCAGTATCTCTGTGGAGTTCCAGTATAAGCTGCCTGGGTTAAAATCTGTCAATGGCCTTGCAAGGCAGGTGAACTGCGGAAGCAATAAGTGGAAAACAAAAGCAGTGCAAATTACTCAGATGGGATATGGAGGCTCACACAGATTTCTTGTGGGATGCTCTGTGTTGACCTGTGTGTTTAGTTGTCTTCAAGTGGCAGTTATGTAATTGGAGGAGAGTTTAGTTGTGGTTTTTCTATTTGTTTTATTGAGATGGCAGACTTCCTATTTAGGGCCTTCTTTATTTCTCATATTCCTAATTTTTGAAGGAAAGCACTGTCTTTCTCCAGAATCTTTCATTTGAGGGGGTATCTGAATGTTTTGCGAGCATTTTGTATGACCTGTAGTGTTCTGAAGCAGGCATATGCATATGCAGGCACATGGAGCGTGTCCAGAGAAGGGCAACAGAGCTGGGGAAGGGTCTGGAACACTGAGGTTACAAGGCACAGCTGAGGGACCTGGGACCATTTAATTTGGAGAAGAAGAGGCTGATGGGAGACGTCATTGCTCTCTAAAGCTCCCTGAAAGCAGGCTGGAGCCAGGCAGTGGTTGGGCTCTTCTCTCAAGTAAAAAGTGGTAGGGCAAGAGGAAATGAGAGATGTAGAACTCATGTAAAGCCAGGGAAGGTTTATATTGGATATTAGGATATTATACCCTCTTTTACTTCTCTCTATCTGTCTAAGAAACCTGTCCAATTCACAAAGAAGCCATTGCAATTCATTCTAGTTCCCTCAAGAACGCCTTTATCAGGCCCACAGATCTGCCACATCACCTGGCCTCTTTTTCTTTCAACTGCTGTGTCCTCTTCCACTTGCAGAGAGAGTAACTAATCCAAAATAAATCTTGACATCGTCAGTTTCTTATTATGACCACTCTACAGAATGAGCAGCAAAGCATTAGAAGAAGCTGCCCAGGGAAGTGGTGGAGTCCCTCTAGGTCTTCAGAAAACATGTGGCCATAGCACTTAAGGACATGGTTTAGTAGGTATGGTGGTGTTGGGCTGATGACTGGACTAGATGATCTTAGACTTCTTTTCTAACCTCAATGATTCCATGATTCCGTGTTGCAACTCAGTACACATCTATCATAACTGTGCTTCAGAAGCCAAGCCTGCTTGTCCTGGTTTAGATAGCAATGAGCAGAGAGCATCTGGTACTGCTCAAGAAGCTGCTGCTGCCAGTTCCTTTCTACAGAGCTTTGGTAGAAGATGCATACAAATATATGTGAATGGTATAGTGAGAAATCAGCTCTGATAATGTCTGTCACAGAAGTACTGCCAGTTTTGTTCAGATTAAGCTCCTACCCAAGACGTCTTCTTGTGAAACATCTAGCTCTCTGCTTTAATCAGTGCTTTTCAGTGTTTCTCAACAAAATACAGCCATCAGCAATAATCCACGAACTCTAATCCAGCTCCAGCCTACATTCAGAGTGCTGGAGTGGCAATAGGAAATGAGGTAAGAATTGCAGAGAGACTCTTATCCTCTCAGCCCACGGTGTGGTGCAGCTGGTGTGCAAGCAATAAGCGCACGAGCCTCATTTTAGGTAATTTACTGAAAGTTCAAAAAGAATTTAGTGCTCTCTATAGCACTGAACCCAAATTATATGCAACCATGATTCACATGGCATGGGAGAAGTTTCCAGACATTGTAAAACTGGCTTTTAGAACTCTATTCTCTTAATATTTTGAATCACATTTAAACCTTAAAATCGCCTTGATCTTTGTTTTCAGACGTATTTCCTTGTCCAAATTGAGAATGAGAGCCAGTTTTCCCAGACTTAGGAATGCAAGCATTGTAAATTATACTGAATTCTCCCTGTCTACAGGAAACATCATATCTGGGAGAAATGTGTGTCTACAGCATCACAGGAACTGCCACGCTCAGTGAGAAATACTGGTTTTTGAGCTGGCAGAACTCCTGCAGAAACTGATTTTGTGCTGCTCCCCCTCCCCCTGAGGTGAAGGAATAGCATCCCCCAGCCAGATATCTGTGTGGACTACAAGCTTCTCGTTTCTGTCCCAAACTAGCTCATCTCACTCCCTATCTTGCATAAAAAGGTGTGGTAGTGTGGTAGGTGTGAAACGTGGAATTACACAAGGATGCTGAGAATTGTGCAGCAAAGACACCAGGATGTCTTCATTCTCCTGGGAGTCGGGAGAGCCAGTCCACTGGGATCTATGTACCAGGATTGTGGAATCATAGGATGGTTTGCGTTGAAGAGACCTTAAAGATCACCCAGTTCCAAACTCCCTGTCATGAACAGCGACACCTTCCACTGGATCAGGTTGATCAAAGCCTCATCCGACCTGGCCTTGAACACCTCCAGGGATGGAGGATATTTTTGATAGGGTGCTGGCAATTTGGGGTTCACCTCAGGAATCTGCCCACGCCTTTGGCTGTAGCAAAAACCTGAGTCATTGGAAGGCTGAAAGCAGGAATAAAGGCTGCAGGGAGACTTTATATCAGCCTCTCACTATTTGAAGGGGGCCTACAGGAAAGCTGGGAAGGGGCTCTTTATAAGGGAAAGCAATGATAGGACAAGGTTTTAAGCTGAAAGATGGGATGTTTAGATGAGACATCAGGAAGAATTTTTTTCCTGTGGGGGTGATGAGGCACTGGCACAGATTGCCTAGAGAAGTCATGGATGCCCCATCCCTGATGTCCTCATTACGGTTTGCTACCAAGTATTTTGTTATATACAGAGTCATAGAATCATAGAATAGTTAGGGTTGGAAGGGTCCTTAAAGATCATCTATTTCCAAGCCCCCTGCCATGGGCAGGGACATTCCACTAGGTCAGGTTACCCAAGACCCCATCCAACCTGGCCTTGAACACCTCCAGGGATGGGGCATCCACAACTTCCCTTGGCAACCTGTTCCAGTGTCTCACCACTCTCATGATAAAGAAATTCTTCCTAATGTCTAGCCTAAAATGCCTACATAAAGAGGCATTAGTACGTGTTTCGTGTTTTGAGCTCATCTGGGCACAATCTTTGACTCCATTGTTTGCCTGTACAAACACAGTGTTCCTCAGGAACTGAAACAAACATCAAGTTTAATTACATAATTAAGTATGTCTTGGAGGGCTTTTTTAGCATTCTCAGTCTCTGTGGGAGAGTAAAGAATGATATGAAAGGACTAGAAATTCATTATTATATCACTTTGCAACAAAGGGAGTGGCCAAGAGTGGAGGATTGTTCTACCAGTGACTTTGACCCCAGAAGAAGAGAAGAACCCTATCCCTGGAGGTGTTTGTCCCATCCGTTGAGATGTTCAGGGCCAGGCTAGGTGGGGCTTTGAGCAACCTGATCCAGTGGATGGTGTCCCTGCCCATGGCAGAGGTGTTGGAACTGGGTGATGCCTGAGATCCTTTCCATCCCAAACCATGCTATGATTCTGTGATTCTATGATTCAATTAAGAGTTTGTAAGTCACAGACAGCAAAAGGTTTGCCCAGCAGTAACTGCTGAGAAAGCATAGTGGGGAATCTTTCCAGGTTTCAGAGAAGACGCATTGAATGACATCTTCTGCAAGGCATCATTGCTGTGGGTTTTTAACAAGCACTCATGCATGCACTCATATAAATTAAAGGCAATAAAAAAGTACAAGACATTTAAAATGAGAAAATAAAGGATTGCCCCTCCAGTGTGCTTCCTTCCCTCTTCTTATGTAAATATCCCTGTATTCACTGCCTCTGAGGCTGCACCTCGAATCCTGTGTTTGGTTTTGGGACCCTTAGTACAAGAAGGACATTGAGGGTCTGGAATGCATCTGGAATGGGGAACAGAGCTAAGGAAGGGTCTGGAGCACAGGGGTTATGGGGAGTGGCTGAGGGACCTGGAGTTGTTTAGTCTGGAGAAAAGGAGACTGAGAGAAGCTCTCTGAAAGCGGTTTGTGGTGAGGCAGACGCTGGTCCTTTCTCCCAAGTAACAAGTGATAGGATGAGAGGAGGTGGACTCAAGCTGCTTCAGGGGAGGTTTAGATTGGATATTAGGAAAAAATTCTTTACTGAAAGTGTGGTGAAGCACTGGAAGAGGCTGTCTGGGGAAGTGATGGAATCCCCAGCCCTGGAGGTGTTCAAAAAACATGTAGTCATGGTATTTTGTGACATGGTGTAGTAGGCACAGTGGTGTTCGACCAACAGTTGGATTTGATGATCTTAGAGGTCTTTTCCAACCTTAATTGTTCTATGATTCTATGACTCTAAAATATTTTCAATACAGCTTTAATAGGGTGGGATAAAGCACAGGACAGGACCTCTGGCAGTCCATCCATGCCAGCAAGAGAAGTATAAGTTGCTGAGAAGGAGTCTTGTGAAGGGTGTCATGGAGAGCAATGGCCCGGGACTGTACAAGCTGCATGAACCCCTTGGTCTGGCCATCCCAGCCACCACACAGCCCTCCCACACACGAGAGCAAAGGGAGATGGAAAGACAAGAGAAAACATTCTCAAGCTGCATTAGGGGAGATTTAGATTGGATATTGGGAAAAATTTCTTTACCGAAAGTGGTGATGCCCTAGAAGAGGTTGCCCAGGGAAGTAGTGGAGTCACTATCCCCAGAGGGGTTCAAAAAATGTGTGGATCTGGCACTGCTGGACATGGCTTAGTAGGCATGGTGGTGTTAGGCTGATAGTTGCATTGAATGATCTTAGGAGTATTTTCCAACCTTAATGATTCCATGGTTCTATGCAGTGAGCCAAGGTTTTCCTCCCAGAATATGCTAAGCAGCGGGAGATGGTCTGAGTTGGAGTAGATTCTGTATGTTTGACACTAGGTAAGGCCTAATTCAGCCCCCGCTGCCTTAACAACAGTTTCCTGATAAACCAGGAACTACATTTTGCGTCTTTGCTCCCTGCTGCAGAAGTGATCTATACTGAGTAAGTTATAAGGCTGAGCCATTCGTGCATCCCTCTTGTTTTCATCTGTCCTTGAGTGAAACAACCCCTTCTCACTGCTGAAGAGCGCAGGCAGTGGTAAAACTAATTGTCATCTGTGAACTGGCTTCACCCTTCGGTTCCTGAAATAAGTGGCTTTTGTGGGCTTGAGCTGCAAAGAGGGAGCTGCCACATAGCAGACTTGGTGCTGTCAAAGATAAGAAAACAGAAGAACTTAGGATTGTTTGCAACAACCCCCTCTTGCTTAGCTCCTACATAGCATGAAGCCTTGTGGTCAGCTGATATTTTTGCCTTTGTTTTTTGGGTAGTGACATAGCCTTTGCCCTCTCCATGACAACTCATTTCCCACACATTTAAAAATGAATTGGAGCACCTGGCTTTAGCTCTGCAGGGCTGTGGCTTCACCATCTAATCATTAGACCTTTAAAGACCGGAAAAAAAGAGTGGTACAATATAGCTTTCAGGCAGTCTTAAAAAAAACCAATCCAAGCCTAAAAGCTTTAATCTTAAACATAGCAATACATCACTGAATTCCAGCTTTTCATCTAGGGCAGAATGTGTTTCCAAATTCATTTCACGCTGTGCTGTTTCAGTGAATATAACCACTTCACCCAGGGGTTCTGCTCCTAGACCTTCCGAGAAACTTCAGAGAACAGCCTTCAAAGCCAGACCAGGCAATTTCTTCTCTGCTTCCAGCCCTGATGCAGAGCCACTGTGTGGTGGACCAGCTTTGTGCTTAAAAGTGTTTTGGAGATTTAACTGGTTGTGAAGGCAGCAGGTTCCACATCACGTGTGGTTGCAGTCACTCCAGTAGCTGGTTTGGGTATGATTATTGCAAAAGCACAGTGAGCTAGAGATGACAGTATGCTAGTCTGACCATACTCACCCTGTTAACAGCACGACTTTGATTGTGTTTAAACAAACAGTTTAATCTGTTCTCACAATCCAAACACATGTGTCTATGTGCATAGATCTCAAATTGCTGAAAAATCAAGTCCCAAGTCTTGAGTTTGCCATGTCTTGAAACAATAGGTAGGCACTGGAGACAACCAGACTCCTGGCACTGTGCAGATGTCAACTAGCCTGAATATAAGCACCAAGCAGAGTTGTGGCCAACGTGCATGCATATCACTCCCAGCCCAAGTTACACAGACAAACTACTCTACAATACCATGCTCCCTTTTGACTGTTTTCAGTCTTAATTCCCAATACCACTTCAAGAGGTTTCATAGAATCATCGAATTATAGAATCATTAAGGTAGGAAAAGATATCTAAAATCATCAAGTCCAACCATCAGTCCAACACCACTGTGCCTACTAAACCATGTCTCGTAGTCCCATGGCCACAAGTGCTTTGAATACCTCAGGGATGGGGACTCCACCACTTCCCTGGGTAGCCTCTTCTAGTGCTTCACCACTCTTTCAGTAAAGAAATTCTCCTGCTATCCAATCTAAAACTCCCCTGGTGCAACTTGAGGCGTTTCCTCTCATCCTATTGCTTGTTACTTGGGAAAAGCACACCGCTGAACATTTTTCCACCTGGTGAGTCCCTCCTAAAAGGAGAAAAAAAATGCAGCGGGACTGAAAGGCAAGTCCCCAGGTATAGTGTTTCACCTTCATAGCAGCTGTAATCCCATCCTGTCTCTGATACTGCCCCTGGGTGAAGAGAAGCTGGATGCTCCAGGCCATACTGGGTTATAGATGTGATTTAGGCAGAGCCCATCCCACTAGCAAGTAAAAATTGGGGTTACTAGTGGCCATGTAGACAGCTGCTTCTGTGAGGTGTCATAGAATTATTGTGACTAGAAGTGAGCTGAAATACAGTTCTGGGTTTTTTTTTTTTCTTGTATTGGATGTCATAGAATCACAGAATCATAGAACAGTTTGGATTGGAAGGGACATTGGAGCCCATCCACTTCCACCCACTTTGTCATAGGCAGAGACAACTCCCACTGGATCAGGTTGCTCAAAGCCTCATCCAACCTGGCTTTGAACACATTTAGGGATGGGGCATCCACAATTTGTCTGGGCAACCAATGCCAGTCAGTGCCTCCTCACCAATTTTTTTTTTCTAATATCTTATCTAAATCTTCCCTCTTTCAGCTTAAAACCATTCCCCTCATCCTGTCAATGCACTCCCTAGTAAGTGTGATATTGATGCTTTTTCCTATTTTAATGAGGAGAAAATAACTGAAAGACCTTTTTTCCTGTTGAAAAAAATAATTCAAGAAGGTTTTTAGTGGTTGGGGCAAAAATGCCAGGGATGCTGCATTTCTGCCTTTTCTCTCCCTTTCTCCTTTAGAAGAGTAACCGCCAGTGGTTCTTTTATTTGCTGTTGTATGGGGTGAGCAGGTCTGAGATGCTGCTCAGCCAAGCTGTGATGTGACTCACGGTGGACAAGCAAGCTGAGTATTTAGTGCCAAATACTTCTGTCTCCTGTGATCTGTCTTCTATGGTACAGGAAGTAAATTGTTTGAAACCGTATCTTTTATTTTCCATTCATTGCAGATAAACATTGACCTTCACAGTAGCTGTATCTTCCCAGCCACAATGCAATATTGTCAGTGTAAAGCCAAATAGTGACAGAGAGCTGATGCCCAGTGTTGTTCTTAATCCAGTGTTTCAGAAGTCTCCAGCCTGAAGAATACAGATGGTTACAAGTTTTCTGATGAGAATATGTTGGTTTTTTTTTAAATTCGGAACTGGTGACTCACAGAAACTCAAACTTTATCTTGTGGGAACATACCAGTTCCGCTATGAAACTCATTTTGGGGGTAGGCTTCTCAGGTCCAGGAAGGAAATTTAGGTCAGAAATTCCAGGCACTTCAGAGAACCAGCCATGTCCTGGATACAACATTTACCAATGAGCACAGAGACCTTGATGCTTTTTCAGGGTTTGACAGCAAACCTTGACCTCCTGCTTCCCAGGCAACTGCTGACTCTTTGTCTGCTGGCTGGAAGACGAATGACTTCTCTCTGCTATGTTCTTGCATCAAAGACTGGGGAAGTACCTGGCTTTACCCTGATAAGGAAGAGAAAAGAACTATGAAAATGCTTGCAGGATAAAGACTGTTTTCTTGTTGAATGTCCTGAATATCTTTTCTACAATATATGTAGACTTTTATTCTTTTTAATTTGCACTAGCACGCAATTTAGTAATCGTAGAATCATAGAACCATAGAATGGTTTAGGTTGGAAGGGACTTTAAAGCCCATCTGATTCCAAACCCCCTGCCATGGGCAGGGACACCTTCCACTGGGTCACGTTGCTCAAAGCTTTATCCAACCTGGCCTTGAATACTTAATAAAAGAGGTGTCACACTGTGTACAAAACATGGATCTGGCAAATGAGAGAATCGGTTTCAGTCCTTCCTTCTATCCTTTTACAGATTCCTTGGTATCACTAATAGTTTGACAAACCTTTACACCAGCAGCCTCACCTCTGTCAAGTGAGTGGCTTTTGCAGTGGTCTATTCCCATGGCTGTATGTCCTCAGTGGCAGTTCCCAGGCTTACCAGCATCTGTAGAGCTGTCTGTGGTGGATCAGCAGCCAGGGGAGCTGCCCTGAGCTCAAATGACCTGGTTATTTTTAATCGAGGTGCTTCCTCTCGCTAATTCACCATGTGACTGCACACATGCTTGTGCTGGCACAACTGTTGGGATGGCACTGGGACAGGAACAAGCAGCAGGAGGTGAGGGAAGGCTGCCAAAACCAAGTTCATCGAGATATGTCCTCAGCTTTTTCTTATGCCATATTACTAAAAATTATTTGTCATAGAGAAACCCTAAATCCATGGAATAAAATAGCAATTTGACAGCTACATAGTCATAAAGCTACTCATTAAGATGTTTTCAAGCATTTGTCTGAGTGCTTGAGTAGATATGGTGCAATAATTACTGATTTTTAATATTTTACTGCCAGTTATTCATTAAGATCTGAATCAGTTGGTTCATTATGTGTAGAGTTTTCATTAGGATTTAAGCTCCCTAGATGCTTCTGAAAATGTTTCATTCTATCCTGCTGTCTAATCTGCTATCAGTGTAGCAGAAATCTTATTAATTAAGGACTAAGGCCTATTATAATCTTCTTCCCAGACTGCAGAATGCATTCACCATTCCTGTCCATCGCATCGAGTCCAGTGCAGGCTGCTGCTGGCTGTCTGGTGCGTCAGCCCCTGCATGCATGGGAGCAGAACATGCTCCATCTTCTACCCAGGAAGGATGAAGTTGTCCTGTAAGAGCAGGAATATCCCACATTTGCTCACGTTCGAGCTTCAGGTGCAGACCAGTGTCAGCTACTTAATAAGTCTTGTGCCATTCTATGTGCTTCTTGGATAAACATAAGAGATTTGGAATTGAGAAAGCATCCTACAAGTCAAATCTGGTTTCTGTGCTGGTAATGTGCCACTAATACATATTGTATCTGGTGGAAAACTAGGAAGTAACTGAAGCTGAGGAGTTGGATGTGCTATGATGAGTTGATGTGTTGGGTGTACAATTCAGTAACTAAACCTAAACCTGTATGTGATTTGAAAAGTATTGTGAGAGCTGGGCTTTCCGGAGGGCCACCGGAAGGCCCTGTAGGTGTGAGCTATGTAAGGAATGTAAGAGCATAAAGTGAAAGAAACTATAAGCATGTGTACACTGTAAGTTTATATACACTGTGGAGACCAACCAGATTTAAATGATGGAAGACTGTGAATCATCAAAGCTGTGCTGGTGCAAAGGACTTCTAATCCAGAAGCTGTAGCGTCTGGGTGGTCCTTGTCCACACTCTCTGCAGCCAAGAACTTCCTCCAGGGCCTCCAGGGCCGCATGCTGGTGCTTGCTTTCCTTTTGGTATCCTATCTGATAGTGCATATCCTGCCATTTCAACATGCCTTCCTCTTTTCTTCCCAGGGAATGGCTTTTACCCTTCAAGAGAGGCTGCAGCTGGGAATTCATGGTCTCCTTCCTCCTTGCTTCTTGAGCCAAGATGTTCAAGTCCTCCGTGTTATGAAAAACTATGAGAACAAATCTAACGATCTAGACAAGTACGTAAAAACCATCTTATTTCCTCCTTCTTCACCCTTTATTTCCAATTCTTTAAAGCCTTTGGGAAGACCTGAGGATCCTACTTCAAGGCACACAGATTTTCTTCAGAGTCGCTTTTTCACAACCATCCATATTCTCCAGCATCAGGAGTGTTAATTCTGGCCTGTGCACTGTCACCTCAGTTCATGTGCCATCACAGTTCCAAATTAGCACTGATACTGCTTTCTTCTGCCACCATGTTCTGGAAGGCTATGGCATTCTGCTGTTAATTCCCTGTACTTTGTGTGCAAGCAGTGAAAAGACTGTCCTTGCCCTGGAGCACTGTGGGTAGAGTGATCACAACAGCCAAACACCACCATGTCTACTAAATCATATCCCAAAGTGCCCCATCTACTCATTTTTGAATACCTTCAGGGATGATGATTCCGCCACTGCTCTGGACAGCCTCTTCCAATGCTTCACCACTCTTTGAGTAAAGAAATATTTCAAAATATCCAATCTAAACCTCCCCTGATGCAACTTGAGGACATTTCCTCTCATCCTATCACTTGTTACTTGGGAAAAAAGACCGACATCCACCTCACTAAAAGCTCCTATTAGGGAGCTGTAGAGAGCGATGTCTCCCCTCAGCCTCCTCTTCTTCAGTCTAAACAATACCAGTTCCATCAGTTGATCCTCATAAGACTTCTTCTCTCATCAACACATTCACTAAAATACTGACTGGAAAAACAGAAAGAACCTGCCAACTGGTAGGAAAAAAAATATAAAAGAGAAGCAATGATGTGTAATCACTAATCTTCCTTTTCCTGAGCTTGCATTGCATCTACTGTTGTTCATCAGGATTATTAATGAAAGGAGGTGTTTAGCTGGTGTCACAATAGATGGTAGGGTTTACATCTCTGTCCGTCTCAGTCATTACTGATCTGAGGACTGAGAGAGCAGGACTCTTCCCCTGTAGAGCAATTACATTGCGCTGGGTTTTCAGTGTCACAAATTCATGTGTCGATCTTGCAAATTGTATCTTATGGGCAGCGTGTCACCCCTTTTTGAAGCCACACTGCATGACTGGGCACAGAACACAAAAGAGAGTTCATCGTTATTATAGAATCATAGAATCATAAAATGGTTTGGGTTGGAAGCGACCTTAAAGACCATCCAGTTCTAATCCCCTGATGCAGGCAGGGACACCTTCCACTGGATCAGGTTGCTCAAAGCCGTATCCAACCTGGCCTTGAACACCTCCAGGGATGGGGCATCCACAACTTGTCTGGGCAACCTGTTAGTTATGGTCATCCAAGTTTCTCAGACAGGAAATAACTGGCAATCTCTCTTTACTTTTTGAGTTTTTCATTTTTCTGGCTTCAATTTGACGAATTCAATCTTACCTACTGAAACATTTCCAAGAAAGGAAAATCTTGGCACAAATGTAGCTTATTCAAAGTCACAAAGTGATGAAACAAACCTGGTGATGCATGTGTAATTCTGGACAACACTAAGAATACAAACTTGATTTAACATTTTAATTTTCAAAATTAATATTTCATCCAGGTTTGGGTTTTTTTCAAATATGAAATTTAAGAGTAATTAGGTAATTGAGGCTGGGGAACAATGGAGAGAGAGGTTTTGTGGAAATATTTTTGAAAGGAGACCTTATAGCAGCCTTCTAGTACTTTAAGCTGAGGAGGTGCTCTTTATCAGAGAGTATAGGGATAGAACAAGGGATATAGTTTTAAGCTGGAAGACACTAGATTTAAATGAGATATGAAGATGAAATTTTTTACTCTGAGGATGTGGAGGCACTAGAATATGTTGCCCAGAGAAGTCATGAATGCCCAGTCTCTGGAGGTGTTCAAAGCCAGGCTTTGAGCAACCTGATCCAGTGAAAGGTGTCCCTGCTCATGGCAGGATGTTTGAACTGGATGATCTTTAAGGTCCTTCCAACCCGAACTATTCTACTATTCTATCATTCTATGAAGTGCAATGCTTTGAAATTTGCCTATTAGTTTCTGCATATATGCAAATTTAATCTTATAGATTGCATAATAGATTTGATTAATAAAGATCATGTCCCTCTCTGTCCAAGATAGCCCTGAAGTCACTTTTGATCTTTTCCATTGCATTTGTTTTTAATGCAAATTCCAAAATCCTGAGGTTAGGCAGGTGTCTGACTTCCAGCACTACTGAGTCTTTTTAAGCTGCTGCTGAGGGTGGTGGAGCAGGTCAGGTCTTCTGGGAAACTTACTCCAAGTATCTGCTCACGATGTGGCACTGAGAAGTGTCAGGCTTGGGAGAACTGAGTACATCCTGAGTGAGTCAACTACTGCATTTTATGAGCCTGTCAAAATCCATAAATACTGAGTATATCTGTTTTATTTCACTTTTAAGGTATATTGTTCTTATGACATTGCAAGACAGGAACGAGAAGCTGTTTTATCGAGTGCTGACCTCTGACATCGAAAGATTCATGCCCATCGTCTACACGCCAACAGTTGGCCTTGCTTGCCAGCAGTATGGTTTTGCTTTCAGGAGACCACGGTGAGTGAAAAGGCTGTTCTTGCCACTTTTCTTAATTCCATGTGAATATCTCTTTTGTATCAACAATCCATCGTTATGTGGGCAGCCCAATACATCTAGAACTTGATCCCTCATCAGAAGATGGACCAGTTTCATGTGTGTACATTTGAGGATTAGCTGGCAGTTGAGAATAGCCCTGCCTTCTTCCTATAAACAGAAAACAGAGTGGTTTTGTTCTCAAACAGTACTGTACAGTGTGTACAACTGAGCTCCAAACTGAACTTACGGCTGCACCGCATCTGCTCTCTCTGGAGCACTGAGAGCCTTCTGCTGTGCTGCTGTTTGAGTAACTGTTGGATTTTGGATACATTGTGCTGTTTTTGAACTTTTGTTTACGCTTCCACTAATCATCCCACAAGAATCATTTTCATAGGAGACGGTGCTCTGCATCACTGCCTTCCTCACCGCTCAGAACAGCTACTGTGTAAATTCATGCAACATTAAACACAGTGTACCGTGCCAGAAGGCCCTGTTCTGCATAACTCTATTTAGCGATTAATGTTTAGATAAAGCCCTCAGTAGCATTCTGTAATATATTTTAGCCCTCACTTGAAAATTCAGTGTTAAGGTTCAGTTTTCTCAGCAAGATTTTGGGTTTTGTCCTTGAAGTGCACCAGTGGGCAGATAAACTTTTTCGCTTTCATTATAGGAATACGCAAAATAAAGGAATGGAATAGTACCACTTGAAAAGCATTTCACAAGCATGAGGTTTAACTGCAGTTTCAGCTGAGAGTAGTGTGATAGGTGGGAAAACTGAGGCAAGTATTACGGAGTTGCTCAAGTTCACCAGGAGAGCCAGAGTCAGGCCTTGAAGATGTAAGGGCTGTGTAGACAGATCATAGAATCATAGAATCATTAAGACTGGAAAAATACACCAATATCATCCAGTCCAACCATCAGCCCAACACCACTGTGCCCACTAAACCAGCTCCCAGAGTGTCACGGCTTCAAGTTTTTGAACCCTCCTGGGATGGTGACTCCATCACTGCCCTGGACAGCCTCTTCCAGGGCTTCACCACTCTTTCAGTAAAGAAATTTTTCTAGATATCCAATCTAGAACTACCTAATCACAACTTGAGGCCATTTCGTCTCATCTTATCACTTGTTACTTGGGAGAAGAGACCGACACTTATCTGGCTCCAACCTCCTTTCCAGGAGCTGCACAGAGCTCTGAGGTTTCTGCTTAGCCTCCTCCAGACTGAACAACCTTAGGTCCTTCAGCCGCTCCTCATAACCCTTGTGCTTCAGACCCTTCACCAGCTTTGTTGCCCTTCCCTGGACACACTTCTGCACTTTCTTGTACTGAGAGGCCCAAATAAGCTATTCAGATTATGAATAACAGATTATGGATAAATTATCTTGGCAAACATGCTCACATCCCAGAGGAGAAGGTCCTGGGAGTGTTGGTTGACAGCCAACTGAACATGAGCCAGCAGTGTGCCCAGGTGGCCAAGAAGGCCAATGGCATCTTGGCTTGTATCAGAAACGGCGTGGCCAGCAGGTCCAGGGAGGTTATTCTCCCTCTGTACTCGGCACTGGTGAGACCGCTCCTCGAATCCTGTGTTCAGTTCTGGGCCCCTCACCACAAGAAGGATGTTGAGGCTCTGAAGCTTGTCCAGAGAAGAACAACGAGGCTGGTGAAGGGGCTGGAGAACAAGTCTTACGAGGAGTGGCTGAGGGAGCTGGGGTTGTTTAGCCTTGAGAAGAGGAGGCTGAGGGGAAACCTTATTGCTCTCTACAATTACCTGTGAGGAGGTTGTAGAGAGGAGGGAGCTGGTCTCTTCTCCCAAGTGACAGGAGACAGGACAAGGGGGAATGGCCTCAAGCTCTGCCATGGGAGGTTCAGGGTGGACATCAGAAAAAAAAATTTCATGAAAAGGGTCATTGAGCACTGGAACAGGCTGCCCAGGGAGGTGGTTGAGTCCCTATCCCTGCTGGTTCTTAGCTAATCAAGATTCACAGCAGCACTTGTTGCTGCATGGCTGCTGGATCTCTGCCTTCAGTCTGCCTTTCATAGAATCGTAGAATCATAGAATAATTTGAGTTGGAAGGCAGCTTAAAGCTCATGTAGTTCCAACCCCCTGCCATGGGCGGGCACACTTTCCACTGGATCAGGTTGCTCAAAGCCTTGCAAGAGGTTAAAACAATGTTAGAGAGCTTTGCATCAGCTTCCAGACCTGTTGTTACCCTGGGGAAAGCAGGGATGTCTTGTACAATGGACTCTTTCTGTAGTTGTGGCTGTCGGAAATTTCCCCTTGTCATAATTCACTTCTTTCTGATGTTTTAAAGCACTTGGTACAAACACCTATTCTCATAGTGTAACAGTTTTGCTGCTGAACTTGGGCTTGAAGCTTTTCTATATTCCAGCCCATGCCTTCTGCAGGAAAGGGCAAACTATCATGCCCTTAGTACGCAGAATTTCCTGAAGATGAAGAGTGAATTTCAGCCTAGCCTCAGATTTGGTTCTAGCAAAAGGGTGGTTTTGTTGCAGAAAGAAGGGAGCTATTATATCATAGAAAGTGATGAGATTAAAATGAGAAGCATTCATATGTGCTTTTTTGGTCAATCTAACTCTTATTGTCTTGCACTATGTTTTTTCTCTCCTGGAGCATATAATGTACATCAGGATGGGAAGGGGCAACTCTTCATGGGATGACTTTCTGCAGGAACAATTCTCTGCAAAAAGCCATTAGAGTTAGGCTTAGGCTTAAGCTTAGGGTTAGGGTTAGAGTTGTCCTTACATGGAATTGTCCCCTCAGAGAGTTGTCCTGTATAAAGCTGGCTGTGTCGAGTTGGCTGCAAAGAGTTGTCCTAGACCCACATCAGGAGCTGGCTTGCAAGACACAGTTCAGAGTAGGGCGCCAACACTTTTCTGCTAAAATCATTGGGTCTTGCAGAATTAGGGAGCTCAGGAATTAAGATCTAAGTTTGAATTTCTAGCTGTTCCCATGTTTGTTATCCTAAGCTGCACTGACAGTCTGGAAAGGTGATTCTTCTAACCTAGTTTTATTTGTGTCAGAAGGTTTTTAAAACAAAATGACACCTACATAAATATATCTCACCATTTTTTTAAGGAGGACATGGCACCTAGAAATAGAGAGGATGTGTAAGAACTATAGAAACATGGAATGGTTTGAGTGGGAAGGGCCCTTTAAAGGTCAGCTACTCCAACCCTCCTGCCATGGATAGGGACATCTTCAGCCAGATCAGGTTGCTCAGAGCCCCATCCCTCTGGCCTTGAACACCTCCAGGGATGGGGCATTTCTAATCTCTTGGGGCAACCTGTTCCAGTGCCTCACCACCGCCCCTGTAAAAAAAAATTCTTCTTTATATCCAGTCTGAATCTCCCTTCTTTTAGTTTAAAACTGTTATCCCTTGTCCTATTGCTACAAGCCCCACTAAAAACTCCATCCTCAACTTTATTTAGCGGCCCCCTTTAAGTATTGAAAGGCCACTGTAAGGTCTTCACAGAGCCTCCTATTCTCCAGGATGAACAACTCCAAGCCATTTGGTTTTTTTCACTGTCACAGGAAGCCTTATATAATCCTGCTCATTAGCTGTTTATTTTTTATGTTAAATCTGCAATAAAGCTACCCTACAGATCCTGTTCTCATACTTAACTCTCATATAAATAGAAAGCTTTATTTCCTCTAATATATAACCTAAATGATCTTTGCCAAGGTCATCCTCTCTACAGTAGACTTTTCAGGGTAAAAAACTGGGATCATGCTCAGCCTGGTGTTTTTCTTGCCTGTAGTGGTTGCTCTTCTGTCCAGGCTGTCCCACTCTGGAGTCTCCTGTTTGGCTGCATTTCTCCTGATGTGCACCACAGAAGAGCAAGCACCACTTCACCATGGAGGGTTGGCAGTGCCGAGGAGACCGGAGTAGTTAGATTTCAGCTTTTGTGAACACATCCCAGTATATTTTCACCTTTTGTGGCATTACCTGAGTAGTCTGGTCACTGTAATTCATTTTGTCATCTTCTCCCTGGGAATCTTTTCTTTGATTTAATTCCCACACAACGCCCCCCAGATATACGTCACTCTAAAATTGTCGTTAGCATTTCTCCTCACTCCATGTCCCGCTGGGAACTCTGTCCTGTTGCTTTTAGTTGATCTCTCTAGTGAGTCAAAGTCTTTCTAAACCTGTCCTCAGGGGTGCCACACCTCCCAGCCCATCTGGGCAATGAGGAGCTAGTTTCAGTGTTTGCTACAATTACCTTTTCATCCAGTTACATTCAGTGCTCTTATCAGGCCGGAGAGATGAGATCTCTCAGTTTAAAAGCATCTGATGGTGCTCCAACACAGATGGATGTGCAAATATTGCAAAGCTTATGGTTAGGAGAGAAGTCAAGTCTATGGAATATTATACAGTCTTTCTGTGACCAAAGCAGCAGCAATTAGTGACCTGGGGACACAATGAACTTCTTGCCTGTGTTGAGACCTTTCTTAGCCCCATTAGTGCTTGGCATTATATTTGAAAGTTGAGCCTGGAAAGATTAAAGCGCAAATAACTTGCTTACAAAGCAACTCTTGTACAAGAGCATCTGAAAATAGTCCTATGATGTCCAGCAGGGCTTCTCTCATGCGAATGCATTTATCAGTGTTTGCATGGTTGCAGATTTTGTTTGCCAGATATTGCTGTCATCATAATTGCAGAGCACAGTGCTTCTACCATTCCTGGTCACTATGTACAAATCCTTAGTGTGGACTTTTTACCTGAACTTCTGTGGGGCTGATGTCACAGAAGCATAGAACAGTTTGGGTTGGAAGGCACCTTAAAGATCATCCAGTTCCAGTCCCCCTGCCATGGGCAGAGACACTTTGCACTGGATCAGGTTGTTCAAAGCCCCATCCAGCCTGGCTTTGAACATCTCCAGGGATGAGGCCTCCATGACTTCTTTGGGCAACCTGTGCCAGTGCCTCACCATCCTCACTGGACAAAATTTCTTCCTAATATTTCATCTAAATCTTCCCTTTTTCAGCTTAAAAACGTTCACCTCATCCTATCTATACACTTCTTCATAAAGAGCCCCTCCCTAGCTTACCTGTAGGACCGTTTTCAGTACTGGAAGGCTGCCGTAAGGTCTCCCAAGAGCCTTCTCTTCAATAGTCTGAGCAATTCCAACTCTCTCAGCCTGTCTGTATGGGAGGTGCTCCAGCCATTGGGTCATCTTTGTGGCTTCCTCTGGACTCACTCCACTCCTTCTCATGTCCTTCCCATACTGAGGACTCCAGAAATGAGCACAGGACTCCAGGTAGAGGTCTCATGAGAGTGGAGTAGAATCACCTCCCTCAGCTTGCTGGTCAAACTTCTTTGGGTGCAACCCAGGATGCTGTTGGCTTTCTGGGCTGCGGGCACACATTGCAGGCTCAGGTTAGCTTCTCATCCATTGAAAGTATGCAGGAGTCAGCTGCTCTGCCGAGGCTTTTCGCATTCCCTGAGAGAAAATCTGGAACATGTTGGTGAGTCACTATTGAAGAAAGCTATGGGGACAGAAGAAACTTGCAGAAGTTCAACTCTTCTTTTCTGGAGACGTAAATACCCTTGAGGACAGGTTACAGAACATTGTGAAATGTATTATGGTGAAGCTGAACCTGGGGAATGAAAGCTGACAGATGCAGATGTGCAAAAATTGTGAAGGAATGATGATCTGTGTCTCTGATACAAAATGAGCAAGTGAAATATCAGACACTCTAGAGAAATGTCTTGTCAACAGATCTGCTTCTACTGAGGTGCCTTTTTTTTAATGGTGTTGCACGGTCTGAGCAGTGGGAGAGAAAGTTCCCTGCCACTTCTGGACACTATACCCAAACCAAATGGAAATTGGAACAAAGGTTTAAATCCCATAGACTTGTCCCTAACCACAGAACTGTCTGCACTTCCTCTTCTATGGATCAGTGGAAACAAAAAGTGAGTGGGAAGACTAAGTTTTGGATTATCATCCTGAAAATTGTACTTTGAAACCCCTTTTGGCAATCTCCTTCTGGTAAAAGCAGTGGTTGTCATAAATCCTCTTGTTGCTGCCAGCCTGTTTCATCCTTCGTCCAGAAGCAGCTGAAGTCAGTGTCAAAGAAGATGAATATGATTAATGATCGGTGTTTAGATAATATCACCACAAGGAGAATGCTCCCTAACTGGCTCTGTAGAAAGTGTCATGGAGATAGCATGTAGTCAGGAAATCCTGAAGAAGTTGGCAGAAGAATCATGGAATCATAGAATTATACAATGCTTTCGTTCAGAAGGGACCTTTACTGGTCATCTAGTCCAATTCCCCTGCCATGGGCAGGGACACCTCCCACTGGATTGGGTTGCTCAAAGCCCCATCCAACTTGATCTTAAATGTTACAAGGGATGGGGCCTCCTCTACCTCCCTGGACAACATGTTTCATCACCCTCCTTGTAAAAAGATTTCTTCTTTATATCTAACTAAGTCTACCCTCTCTTAGTTTAAAACCATTATTCCTTGTCCTGTCACAACAAGCCTACTGAAAAGTCTGTCCACATCTTTCCTGCAGGCACCTTTAAGTACTGGGAGGCTGCTGTAAGGTCTCCCAGGAGTCTTTTCTTCTGCAGGCAGAACACGCTCAACTCTCAGCCTGTCCTCACATGAGAGGTGCCCCAGTCCTCTGATCATCTTTGTGGCCCTCCTCTGGACCGATTGCAACAGCTCCATGTCCTTCTACCCTATAGATGGGAAATAGTCCATGTTATGGAATGAGAAGACCATGGCCGGAGTGGGTGAAGAGAAAGCTGTTGGCACAGAGGAAGCCCTGGGCTGCTAAGAATAGCACAGCCTTTCTGAAAACTTCCTCTGAGAGGTAGCAAATTAGTTCAAGGATTCTTACTGCTCCTTTTGTGCTGACTCCAATTTTCCAGTCATATCTTTTCAGTCTGCTGTACCCCAATCCTTGTGCTTTCTCTGTTCCCCATTTGGTTAAGTGGTACTCAAGATGGGAGAGGAGCACAGATTTGTCTCTGGGCATATGAAGAGTAGAGCTGGTGGATCAGCTGTGATTTGAGGTCCTGTGAAGTTGGGGGAATATGATGGGCACTGTTGGGACTGTGAGGTTGTGCCAGGGTTATTAAATTGGAGTGGGAATAAAAAAGATCTTACATCTCTTTTTTTTCATTAGAAAAACAGTCAGTGCTCCTCCGTCTGTATCTCCAGTCTTTTCTCTCTCTCTCCCTTAATTTTCCTGAGCAGCCAGGGGAGATTCAGGCTGGACATTAGGAAAAAATTTTTCACGGAAAGGGTCATTGAGCACTGGAACAGGCTGCCCAGGGACGTGGTTGAATCACCTTCCCTGGAGGTGTTTAAGGGACGGGTGGATGAGGTGCTGAGGGTCATGGTTTAGTATTTGATAGGAATGGTTGGACTCGATGATCCGATAGGTCTTTTCCAACCTGGTGATTCTATGATAATCTATGTGCAATGGCTCTAACACTCAAGAGAAACTTCTATGTGCATGAGGCTAAATCTCAGCCCTGCTTAAGTTAACGGCAAAGTCTCACATCATTTTATGGAAGTCAGGCTTTTGCCTGCTGTCAGAGGTGATTTGAATATAAGTCTGTTGAGACTCTCTTATTTAATAGGAGAAGTTCAAAGGAAGAGGTGGAGTTGGCCAAAAGAAAAGTTGCCCTGGTGAAGGAAATTCAATAGGATGTGTTCACCTTTAGTTTGTCATAGATCTATGCTACTGCCACAAGGAACAACCCCACCTTAAACAAAAAAAGGTGAAAGAACGAGAAATATTTAGAATAGTGAATACCCGGATGTAAATTGGAGGGGAAATAACATGGGCTATCATAAAAACCTTGGACTGCAATACCCATTGGACTGTAGGACAACCTTATCTGCTAATAACAGGGCATCCATTTCTGAAAGAGACGAGAAGAGACGAGAAGAGAAAGAAGAGATGAGAAAGAAGAGACGAGAAGAGAAAGATGAGATGAGACGAGAAGAGAAAGAAGAGATGAGAAAGAAGAGACGAGAAGAGAAAGACGAGACGAGACGAGACGAGACGAGACGAGACGAGACGAGACGAGACGAGAAGAGAAGAGAAGAGAAGAGAAGAGAAGAGAAGAGAAGAGAAGAGAAGAGAAGAGAAGAGAAGAGAAGAGAAGAGAAGAGAAGAGAAGAGAAATCTAATGGCAGCATAAAGAGCTGATCTGCCTTTGCCAAAGACTTCCCAACACATCTGCCCAGAGTGAGGTCTTCTGTAATCATAGAGTCATAGACTGGTTTGAGTTGGAAGGGACCTTAAAGATCATCCAGTTCCAACCTTCCTACCATGTGCAGGGGCACCTTCCACTGGATCAGGTTGCTCAGTGTCATCCAACCAGGCCTTGAACACTTCCAGGGATGGAGCATCCACAACTTCTCTGGGCAATCTGTGGCTGTTGCTCACCACCCTCATAGGAAAAAATGTCTTCCTAATATCTCATCTAAATCCCCTCACATTCAGCCTAAAACCATTCGCCCTCATTGTATCCCTGCACTCCCTGATAAAGAGCCCCTCCACAGCTTCCATGTAGCCCCCTTTAAGTACAGGAAAGCTGTTATAAGGTCTCCCTGGAGCCTTCTCTTCTCCAGGCTGAACAAGCACAACTCTGTCAGCTTGTTCTTAGACTTTGTGGTCTCCTCTGGACTCACTCCAGCAGATCTATGTCCTTCTTGTGCTAAGAACTCCAGAACTGAATGCAATATGGCAGGTGATTCCTACCTTCCTCAGGTTTAGCTGTGTTTTGGGGTTTTTTTCCCCTGAAGAACTCTGTGTGCAGATACAGCATTCAAGGATTTTGACAAGTCAAGTCACATCAATCTTCAATACATGACTATGGGAGACGTCCTTTAAAAACTACTGGCATTTTCTATATTTGCTACAATTTATGGCAAAAGTTAAACTGTTTTGTTGTGTGAATTCATAAGACAGGGTGTGCCACGAGAAATGTAATTTTTCTGGAAGCTGTTTGCTCTGGTATTTTCTAAGTAATATTTATTTTCTTTGTCACACTTTGTCCTATTTCTGTGTTTGCTCTTGGGGCTCCCTGCAGTGTGCTCTGAAAGTGAAGGTGTGGGTCTTGGAAGAGTTTGCACAGTGCAGGAAGGAAATATAATCAGGGCAGGACTTAATTGAACTTCCCAGGAACTTTTGATCCCCACCTTAACCTCTGTACTATCAAGTAAAACAGAATACATTATGTGTTTAGAAGTGAAAACAGATAAGGGCTCCTTGATCAATATCACTGAGCAACAGCGCTGATTGCTCATCTCAACGCATTTCTCCTTGCAGCCCTACATACATGCAGGTTTACGGCTCTACAGAGGCAGGGAAAAATCAGGGGCTTCTGTGGGGCTGGTGTCACAGAAGCATAGAACAGTCTGGGTTGAAAGGAACCTTAAATATCACCCAGTTCCAATCCCTCTGCCACAGGCAGGGACACCTTCCACTAGGTCAGGTTGCTCAAAGCCCCATCAAACCTGGCCTTGAACACCTCCAGGGACGGGGCCTCTGTGACTTCTTTGGGCAACTTGTGCCAGTGCCTCACCACCTTCACAGGAAAAAATGTCTCCTAATATCTCATCTAAATCTCCCCTCCTTCAGCTTGAAACTATACCCCCTCAACTCATCACTCGCACTCCCTGATAAAGAGTCCCTCCCTTTAAGTACTGCTATAGGGTCTCCCCACAACCTTCTCTTCTCTGGTCTAAACAACCGCAACTCTTCCAGCACCTCACAGGGGAGGTGCTCCAGCCTTCTGATCATCTCCATGGCCTCCTCTGGACTTGCTCCAACTGATCCATGTCCTTCCCGTGCTGAGAACTCCAGAACTGAATGCAGGGCTCCAGGTGAGGTTTCACGAGAGCAGAGTAGAAGGGCAGAATCCCCTCCCTTACTCTGGTGGTCACACTTCTTTGGATGCAGCCCAGGATATGAGTGGCTTTCTGAGCTGCAAGTGCGCATTGCTGGCTCTTGTGGAGCTTCTCATCTACCAGCAGGCCAAAGTTCTTCTCCTCAGGGCTGATCTCAGTCAATTCTCCACCCAGCCTCTGTTAGTGCTTGGGATTGCCCTGACCCAGGCAACCTTACACTTGGCCTTGTTGAACTTCATTAGGTTTGCACAGGCCTACCTCTTAAGCCTGTCACAATTCAGCCAAACTCCAGTGACCACAGAGCGGCTTGCAGCAGCAGTCAGCATCCATCCATGGTGACATGCCAACTTCTCTTTTTCTTCACTAGTATGAAGATAATTTTTCCAGGTGAACTTCAATGTTACTCTGAGATTGTCTTGCTCAAAGCTTTCCAGGAGGAGAAGGTCACCATGTGCCATGCCTGTCAGAGCCTTTTTCAGTGAAAACATGTATCTCAGTTTAGGTTTCTGACCGCTGTCTCACAACTTTTCCATCAGTGTTCAATGCAGCCTCAGGCAGGCTTAGATGTTAACAAAGATCTGACTCATGTCCTTTGTTTGTTGCCTTTTAAAGCAATGGCTTCCCATGGACTTCCTACCGATTCTGGTGGAAGTCCAGGCCCTACTTAGTCAAAACACTCAAGGACTTTAATGCGAGCAGGATTTCATCACCTTCAAGTTGTGAGTAGGGATGCTTAATCTTTGTCCTGACTGGCTTTGTTCTGAGGAGGAGCCTTTCCTGTCCTGATTAAAACAGAAAAGAAACATCAGAGATATTGTCTTCAGTGTTTTAATTGGGACAGGAATGGCTCCTTCTCAGAACAAAACACTCAGGACAAAGATTAAGCAATAAATAAGATTGATGGGCTGATTGCTTTGCAGAAAGCACATGGAACTTGCAGTTGAGTGGTTTGAGTTCTTCATGCTACGTATCAGACCCTGGCAAGCCTGATGTTTGCAATATCTGTAAATATTGAATGGTGCTGTTCAAATCCATACCTCCCCTACTAAGCAAGTGTCTTTTTCTTCAGAGAGTAGTCCTTTTAGAGGAGTAAGGGAGAAGAAGAAGGATGAAGCTGTTGTATTGGCTGAGTGGGACTTCTTGTGGTTTTCAACTCCTGTCAACTTAGAAGCTTTTGAGATCCGTCTAGTGGTGGCTTTTTTCCTCTACATGGACATAAATATACAAATAAGGTCCTATCTCACCTAGTAAGAAAAATTCCTGTCAAGCAAAGAGCAGGGTCCTTTTTCTTCATGCTAAGATACAAGTCAGTGATCCAGCAGAATCATCTGTTCTGCTCTTCTGTGGCTTTTGACCTGAATAATGAAGTCAGTGGACATAATTGCTGCCATATATGATGAGTGTAGAGAGGCCATTAGCTATATGGAATCACAGAAGCACAGATTGTTGAAGTTGGAAAAGACCTTTAAGATCATCGAGTCCAACTATACACGCAAAACTGCCAAGCCCACCACTAGCCCACGTCTCTGAACACCTCATCTACATGTCTTTTAAATCCTTCCAGGGATGGTGACTGCACCACTTCCCTGGGCAGCCTCTTCCAGTGCCTGATAACCCTTTCAGGGGAGTAATATATCGTAATATCCAGCCTAAACCTCCCCTGCACAACTTGAGGCCATTTCCCTGTGTCTTGTTACTTGGGAGAAGATGCCAACAGCCATATAAATGCAAAGAGGCAAGTGGAGTCATAGGAGTGCTACCCAAAACCAGAACACAGGACAAGACTGTAAGAGGAGCAAAGCACTGGCCAAAGAGGTTTTACTGGAACTCGATAAAGCAAAGGCACTGGTTGCATTGCATTTTGGTTTGATTGCATGTGGGAGACAACAGTCAGCTAGAAAAGTGGGGGAACACAACAGCAGGAGGGTTGCAGACACAGCCACAGAAGCATTGGTAATTGCTAAGAAAAAGCTATTAGGAAGAGTGACTTTGGTGTAGAAAGGAGATGAGGAGAGATTTGGAGCTGTGAGGAAAGAAGTGGCATAATCTTTTTCACTCCAAGTTTGGGGAAGTGAAGCTTTGTACATTATCTGTAAACAAACAGTGCTTTAGAGATAAGTGCTGTTTTCTCCATCGTACAGTGTTTCTTCTAAGGGGAAATAGCTCAGAAAGTAGCATTGCCAACCATAAAGATCAACAAAGGGATCAGTACTTTGGCTTTTTAAAAAAGTGACCACTCATTGAATGAAAACATTGCAGAACCTCTTTGTTTCCTCATATGTGAGACATGTTAAAACTTGTTCCTTCACAAATTCCTAAAAGAAATGAATTTATTCTATAGAACTGTCACTGATGTCTGGCGTTGCTTCCTCTGGCCACCAAACATATCCTGTCTCCATTGTCCCTGAACCCTTTCTAAACTGAGCCTTGCAGATCTGGGATTGCCTTTATTGTGGGTCTTTCAAAATGCCATCAGGGCAGCCAAGATATAACCTATACTGAGCACCAACACAGGATTCTTCCCATGGCTCACAGGGGAAGAATCATAGAATGGTTTGGGTCGGAACCTTAAAGATCATACAATTCTAACCCCTGGCATGGGCAAAAAACACATTCCACTGGATGAGACGGCTCAAAGCTCCATCCAACCTGGCCTTGAACACCTCCAAGTCTGAGTCTTCCACAATTTCTCTGGACAACCTATGCCAGTGCCTCACCACTCTCACAGGAAAAAATATCTTCATAATGTTTAATCTAAATCTCCCCCCTTTCAGCTTGAAACCATTCCCTCTCATCCTATCCCTATACTCCCTGATATATAGACTCCTTGTGTAGCTTTGTAATTCCTAATGCACTTCCATGAACTCATCCAGAACAAAATCAGAAAGGAAAAGAAAACATCCTTAGCTTAGGGATGATAAAAGGTGTTGTGTAGTGTAGGTGGATGAATCCAATCCCTTTGACAGATTCTGCAGTGATGATTTGCAGCCTGCTGAATCTTGAAGTCTAGTTTGGGCAGCTTGACATGACCTGCAGAAATCCAGAGGGATATAGTGTCTCAGTGATAAATTAAGGACCTGCAACTCTCCTCAGAGTTTTCTGGAACCTTACAGACGTGCTTAGTTGCACCATAAAATCTAGTCTAACTTCCACCTTAACAGAAGGCAGCTGTAGGGAAATCTGTGGTGTTAATGGTCTGAGTGGGAAACTGGAGCTCTGAAACCTTAATGAATGCAGCTTGGAGCACTCCTTACTCAAAATTACCCCCACAAAAGTAACAGCTCTCTGAAAGTTACTGTTTAGCCAGAAGTAATTGTACAGTCTATGTGTTCTGGCTTGACATTCCTGGAGCAGTTAATTTTTACTAAGCTCTTTTTTCTTCTGGTTTTGGCCCCGTGCATGTGTGTTTGCCTGGCAGGATCTTATAGCAGCCTTCAGCTACTTAAAGGGGCCTACAGGGAAGCTGGGGGAGGCTCTTTATCAGGGAGTGCAGGGATAAGATCTGAGATGTGGCCTCACCAGCGCTGAGTACAAGGATTTGATCGCTTCCCTGCTCCTGCTGGCCACACCGTTTCTGGTACAAGCCAGGGTGATGTTGGCCTTCTGGGCCACCTGGTCACAGTGCTGGCTCAGTTGGCTGTCGACGAGCACTTCCTTTTCATGGTGCAAGCAGTCATTAGATTTTGGAAGACACAGGCTGAACACTGACAGATTGGGAGCAGACGTTGGAAACCAGCCCCCTGCCCTCCCGAGACAGTGGTCAGAATCAGGATCTCTTCAGAGGCAGTGGGAATCAACCCTCTCCGTTTTGTGTAAAACCCACAGTTCATGGAGCCACAGGACTGTTGGTGGGTAGCCTGTTGGGTTTCAGCTTCTGCTGCAAGCACTGGGTGTCTTTCAAAGGTTTATCAGCTGGTGGACTCCCTTCAGCACTGAGATACGAATGTATGAGGCACATAGGAAGATATTTCAGTAACAGGTGTCTCAAAATAACTTGAAATATCCACAATGGTGTTACTAATCTCTGCTTTTAATTCTCAGTTAATAACTCCTTTCTAAGCGTTGATGGCGAAAATACAGTACCGCTTTCTCATCAAGATTAACATCAGTGAATACTGCCTTTGAGATAGGCCATGTAGACGTGATTAGTACATTAGTTACTGGGCACAGTTTTGAAGAACTATGGTGAACAAATGAAGCATTGCACTCCTTTTCTTTTCTGCATTTCTGATCTTTCAGCGTGATTGTGAACTTGATCAGAGTTGAAGTCAGCACTTTTATTTTTCTTCTTTTCAAAGCGAAGATCTTTTTCATTAGGAATCCCACGGTTAACTGTGGGAAGATATCTGTGCAGTAGAAGAGTCACGAGAGAGGAGTTCTTGCTTTAGAGAGTAGCCCAATTATGTCTGATTATTCATCACTCATATAGACTTACAATGGAGGTTGTTGTCAAGCTTTTTCTACCTAATATTTCACATTAGAACCCCAAAGCATGACCGGATCTGAACTTACTGGGGCTGAGCAATAGCAGAGAGATGTAAGCAGCAAAACTCATAGAATCATTGAATTTTAGAATGCTTTGATTTGGAAAGGACCTTAAGGATCATACGGTTCCTACCCTCTGCCGTGGGAAGGGACACCTTCCACTGGATTAGGTTGCTCAAAGCCCCATCCAGCCAGGCCTTAAACACATCCAGAGACGGGGCGTCCAACACTTCTCTGTGTAAACTATGCGAGTGCCTCACCACCCTCACAGGAAAGAATTTCTTCCTAATATGTCATCTAAATCTCCTCTCTTTCCATTTAAAATTGTTCCGTCTCATCCTATTCCTGCACTTCTTTTCAGCTTTCCTGTAGTCCCCCTTTAAGAATGGGAAGATTGCTATAGGGTCTCCCTAGAGTCTTCTCTTCATTTGTCCATTGTTCCAGCTGATACTAATCGCTGACATAACTCCTCCTTTTGTGAGTAGGTAACAAGGCATGGAAAATGGGTACTTCTGCCTGTTAAGAGGAATCATGGCACTAGAGCCCCCAAATTGTGCTGATTAGGGATCACTTTGAGTACCATGAGCAATTTAGCCTGAGACTCATATGAAGGAGGTTGCTTTTTGAGTTTAGCACTGCCTAAAAGGCATTGCAAAAAAAAAATGCTCCAAACATCCAAGCAAAGATCAGCTAATGTGAATAATGCCATCCTGGATATTGAGGGAATCCCTGCTATGGATGCTATTTTGATAACAATAGTAAAGAAAAGAAAAATAAGCCCCAAATCTAAAACACGTTTCAAGAATGCTGTCTTCCAGTTCCTAATTTTATTAAAGAGAAGGCATTGTTGTTTAAGCAATGAAGACCTTTGTGTTAAGAAATGATCAGCCTTAGTACAATTAGATGTGCGATTGTCTGTATGAATAGTTCATACAGAGATTTCCTCTAAACATTTAATTTTCTGTTTCACTTTGACTGTTTCACTTTGACTGTTTTCATTTGGTGAACACAAGTGTCAAAAACTAGGGTCAGATATTATGGGAAGAAAATACTGTTACAAGGACATGTTTGGCTTGGTTGAAGCAAATGCCACAGCAAGTATTGATCTAATTGCATCCTGTTGGAGCTCTGTTGACCAGAGAGGGGACCCTAAATCCCTAGCTCAGTAACAGACAACCACATCATTTGTAGCAGGATGAGAAAGATTGTGCTTTCACTGTTTGAAGTGGGGTCCTCAGTACAAGAAGGACATTGAGGGGCTAGAGCGCATCCAGAGAAGGGCAATGGAGCACAGGATTTATGGGGAACAGCTGAGTGATCTGGGGGTATTCAGTCTGGATAAAAGGAGTTTGAGGGAAGACCTCATCACTCTCCGCAGCTCCCAGAAAGGAGGTTGGAGCCAGGCAGGGGTTGGGCTCAGCTTCCAAGAAACAAGTGATAACATGAGAGCAAATGGCCTCAGGTCACACCAGAAGAGGTTTAGATTGGATATTAGGAAAAAAATTCTTTACTGAAAGAGTGGTGAAACATTGGAAGAGGCTGTCCAGAGTAGTGGTGGAGTCACCATCCCTGGAGGTGTTCAAAGAACATATGACTGTGGCACTTGGGGACATGGTTTAGTAGTCACGGTGGTGTTAGGCTGACAGTTGGACTGGATGATCTTTTCCAACCTTAATGACTCTGTGGTTCTATGAAGTGCCAGCAATAAGCTCCCCAGGAAGGAACGTGTAACAAGGCTTATGGAAAAAACATCAGCCTCCCCTGCATTTACCTGAATTATTTTAACTGGAAGACTCTTCTTCACTAAGAGTTTGTTCCCTGAACCAAAGATGGTGAAATGTGCCACACCAGTGGCTGTTGAGTGAAGTTGCCCTTAAAGACTTTAAGCCTTGGGGGTTGAAAATGAGAATTAAACTCATTATTAGCAATCCCTTGAGGTCTCATTGCTATGCCAGAAAATAGCCTGCTTTTGTGCTCTGTAGCTCATTTCCACGTGTTTTCGAGTTTCACCTGTTTTGTTTTATCCTGGGGTTATTAATTTTATGACAAGGCTTCTTTTTCTTCTTTTTTTTCCCTTTCTTAGGGGATTGTTTATCACCATCCATGACAAAGGCCATATTGCAACAATGCTCAACTCCTGGCCTGAAGAAAATATTAAGGTATGTAGCATGTTTCCTGTGGACTGGGAAAATACAGGGATTTGGGTGGAAAATTGGACACAGAATGCAACTGCTTGGCATTATTTACGGAATTACATATTCAAAAGGACAAGCTAAGAAATATTCCCTTCCTCAGAGAATTTCCAGAACTTCAGAGACTCTGTTGTGTGTATGGGTCAGGAACACCTTTATCAAAGGTGGCAGGACCTCGGGCAATAGAAAGAGTGTGCATGATAGTAAATTTGTACAGAATGGGGGTTCTAGCAAAGGAGGAAGAAATAGGGTGAGGGGGGTGAATTCTGTGGCTAACTCACATCTTGTTAGATGGACCAAAGCTTTTCAAGGTATCTCTGTAACTGACTTGCTTGTAGGACTCCTCCCTAGAGCCAATGAGTCATGCAGTATCCAGAACACTGGCAACTCTGCAAACAATGTTTGATATCCAGCAGCTGAAAATATTACTGACACCCCACCCAAAAAAAGGGATCTTGTGAAGTGTTTTTCACTTGAGCTTGGGGCTGGGCAAGTCCCTGGCATGAAATAAAGTCAACATGTAAGACAGGTCTTGCCAGTCACCTCCTTCCATCAGCCTGAAAGTGCATGTGTCTGAGAATTTCCCTGTCTACTGACAGAGCTTGAGTTCCCTATCAGCATGTGTTTCTTCCAGGAACAAAGATTTGGGCACTAAGTAAAACTTGCAAGCATTTTCCATTTCTAAGGGGAAAATAAAAAGGACTCTAACATGTTCCCAGAAAAAAGTAATCATACTCCTATAACCTTGTCTTTGGAATCATGATTAGAACAGATGCAAACTAGATATTTTGTCCTTGCTCTGTCTGTCCAAAGATCTCAGTATTTCCATTTGTTTCTATCTCAGGACTGCGAGCAGAACTCATTGTGGCTAATAGCTGTGTTTTTGCAGATGGGAAAACTGGCACAGAAAGTTTAGAGATGATTGTTAAAATAGCCCCCTCTGGCACCCAGATCAGATATAGGTAGGGCAGGGGTCCACGGAAGAGATTCAGGCTATCTGTTTTCCAGGACTGCCAGACGCAGCTGATCATAGAATCATTGAATAGTTTCAGTTGGAAGCAAACTTGAAGATCATCCAGTTCTAACCCCCTGCCATGGGCAGGGACACCTTCCGCTGGGTCATGTTGCTCAAAGCCTCATCCAGCCTGACCTTGAACACGTCCATGACTTCTCTGGGGAACCTGTCCCAGTGCCTCACAACCCTCACAGGAAAAAAATCATCCTGATATTTAATCTAAATCTCCCCTCTTTTAGCTTAAAACCATTCCCCCTTGTTCTATCCCTGCTCTCCTGATAATGAACCCCTCCCCAGCTTTTCTATAGGCCCCTTTTAAGCACTGGAATGACTGGAAGGACTGTTTTTATCAGTTTGGGACTGCTGGGCTCCCAGTGTGTTTGTAAACAAATGTCTCTGTGCCTAAACTGGTAGACACTGGAACACTTGAGATTCTGAGATAACTAAGGAGACATAGGGACTGCACCCAAGTCCCTAGAGGGACCTAGTGTTTTGAAAAGGTTGAATAGCAACACCAGTAAGTCCCATTAAAGAAAGAGGAGAAATACATGGAGATGCTGCCCCACCTTTTGCTTTGTGGCTCCTTTGAGCTTCGTGGCAACAGCATTTACTGTGGAAATGGGAAATTTGGATTGTCTGCCTGGATTCTCTGCCTGGAAGTTTGCTCTGCTTAGCTTACCAAAGCCTTAGCCAAGCTCTCATGCCCCACCTCAACCCCTTCTGTGGAATCTGGACTCCTCTGAAGGAATCAGTGCCAGAAGCAGAACAAGCGAAAGAAGCCACTTCTGAGCATACTCATGTGGGAGTGTAGGCTTTTTGTGTCTCTTCAAAGGTGGCTAATGAATCCTGTAATGAAGAAACATTGGATAAAATGTCAGTAGCCCTCATCAGCACATCCCCTTTCTATTTTTTTTCCTCTGGTTCCTTAATTTTGTAGGGTGTCACTATAACTATGTGTGTTATGACCCTGAAATATATCATGCCTGAAATGACCAGAGGGGTTTTTTTTTTGCTAGAGGGCAAAATAGATGTAAAAAATGAATAGGCACGTGTGTCCTCTGTAGCTGTAGCTTCTCCTCAGGCTTACTGAACTATGTAATGTAATGTAACTCTGTTCTGTCATTACAAACAGTGGTTTGGGTTGACGGAGAAAATAGTCTTGGAGTGTGTAAATAGTTCACGTTGAATAAGAAAGGACACTGAAACAAATTAGTGTGATTCTTCCTGAAATAGTGAAGTGCAGCAAGAGGTTTATTCCACTCCCAAACAACGAAATGCTTCTCCATCACAGCAATAAATCAATATTTCCTTATTATCCCCCACTCCAGGAAAGTACCTCTACCGAGATGGCTTCTAATCCCCCATCCTCTTAGTTCTTACTAAAGCACGTGGATGCATATGTCCTATGTCCTAACTTTAGCCTTAAATGTGCAGATCAGCAAATAAATAACTTCTCTGTCTCCTTTGAATTCCAAGCTAGACCCTGCACTTGATTCCCCCACAGCCTGACAAAACATTTAATGTGAGCTCCCTGTTCTCTGACGTGCTGGGGCAGTGCTGAAAGTTATTATTGTGTTTTACAGCTTTCTCCTGCAGTAGGACTGCACTCCAGTATCTTCCTTTTCTTACTGATTTTCAGAATTGCCCCAAATAGTGCCTGACCGTGGGGACAAAACCAACAAATGGTGTAGTTAACCTAAAAATAGTGAGGCTTAGTCAGATCTGCTTGGTCATTTGCATCCTAAGGTGTTGGTGTACAGTGTGGGTTGAACAGCTCGACTTTAGGGACAACATTAAGTAGGATTTTATTTCTCTTCTTGTCACAAAGAAATGATAACAAGAAGAAAAATGTAATATCATGGACAAGAGATTTTGGTGAAGTGTAACGTGATGGTATTGCTGAAATGCAAAAGGCCAGTTGCATAGAGTTAAAAGGCAGTTGTTTAACTGCCAACTTGGGGAGAAAAATTGGTCTAATATTGACTACATAGAGCAGCAGCCCCTCCACAGTCCATGCTGCTGCCCATTCTGATGGCTTCTGTCTACCTGCCTTACAGCCAGGGTACCTGAGGGAAAGGGGCCGGGTTATGGTGAGTATTGTTTTGATTACCTGATGTTGGCTACTCAATGTGATGTATGAACTTGTTACTACTTGGAATCATAGGATCATTTAGATTGGAAAAGACCCTTCATATCACTAAGTCCAGCAGTTCTTCCACAGATACAGTTCATAACCACAAGCAGTGCTGTACAGAGCTCTTTTTCCTGAGAAAGAGAGAAAAAATAAAGGCTGGACCTCTTTTGTGCAGCTTCTGGTTGAGAGATGCACAAAGAGCCATAGTGACTGGGTTCTGGTACAAATGAATTGAAGTGCTGGCAAGCAGAGCTGCTTCTGTCCCACACTGCATGCACCTACACATCAGTCACATTGTTGCTAACCTGAAAAATGCACAGCACTCTATCACTAACAGCTAGATAGCCTGAGGTCATGTAGAAGGAGCAAATATCCATTGCACAATTCAACTGCAAAACAGCATTGGTGTGAAGACAGTGGAGCTGATTTTGCTTTGGAAGCCTTGGCTATCACATTCAATGGTCTCTTTTGATTCTCCTAGGCCATCGTGGTAACAGATGGAGAGAGGATTCTTGGTTTAGGAGATCTAGGAAGTTACGGCATGGGGATCCCCGTGGGGAAACTTGCTTTGTACACAGCTTGTGGTGGAGTTAACCCACAACAGTGTCTCCCTGTCCTGCTGGATGTTGGCACAGACAATGAGGTAAGAGTTTTTCATAGATCTAATGGGGGAGAGAAAGAATTGAGATTAATGCTTAACTGAGGCCAGTTCCCTAAATCATAGATTCATAGCATCATATAAACACAGAATGGTTTGGGCAGGAAGGGACTTTAGAGATCATCCAGTTCAAACCTCCCTGACATGGGCAAGGACACTTTCCACTGGATCAGGGTGCTCAAAGCCTCATCCAACCTGGCCTTGAATGCCTCCAGGGATGGGATATCCATGACTTCTCTGGGCAATCTGTTCCAGTGCCTCACCAACCTCAGAGTAAAAAATTTCTTCCTGATATCTAAATGTGAAGGCAAGCCAGATACATCAAAGATGTATCATACAGTCATAGAATCATTAATGTTGGAAAAGGCCTCTAAGATCATCAAGTCCAACTGTTGAGATGATGGCTACACCAGGACTGCAGGGAACTGGCCGGGTTTCATTCCTGTTTGATGCTCAAGAAATTTTCACTCATATGAAGAACTGAAAAAAACCCTAAGTAGTCTCATGGTCCCATGATGAGATGATTCCGAATGTTGCCAGTTGGAGCTCCACCTTTCAGCTCAGCAAGGTGAGTTGAAAGACTTTGTACATGAAGTCCTAGATTTATTATTCTTCTGGTAATTGTGAGAAAATAGGCAGATGCTCATGTCTGGATAGAGGTGACTGTATTCTAGAAAATAGACAATCCCTGGTGGGTGGTTTGGGAATGATTAATTCCAGTGTTTTGTCAGATTGCACACTTTAGTGCACATGATAACCAGACAAGAAGACTCCATCTGTTTACAGATTTTTGCCTTATGACTCTGGCTCAGAAAGGCCAAAGTGCAACGTTTCAGCAATGCCAGAATGGACATCTGTGAGGATGTCGTTTTCTAAAATTAATATCCTATAGTTATTTGTGAGGGCCTGGGTTTGTCCAGTTTCATAAAATGTACTTACACCTCACTTGACCCCGAGTAAACAAAGCACATGTTTCTTGAGAGACATAACAAACCTGGGCTATAAAAGCTTTGAGTTTGTGTATGAAGAGAGAGAAGTGCTAGCGTTTTCAGACATGCCCATGCTCACTGGAAAGCTAGATTTTTCTGCACCTCTTAACACACCAGCCCTAAATGTCTCACACTATACGCTTGAAAAGAATGAAAAAAAGCAAAATGCATGGCTGTCGATGACATCTGGGATGAGATTCCCAGTAAACTCTTTGGTCTCTGGTCCTAGGATTATTTTATCCCTTCAGCACAGGGACCTGTCATAGTTCTGTGGAAAAAATGGAGTGCTCATCTCAGACTGTTCCAGTCTTTCCTGAAAAGTGGGAACTCTGAACTTGGAGTCTCTGAGGCTAAAGCTATCTCAGTCTCTCACTTCTTGGTGTTTCCAGTCAACACAGCACTGTACTTGACTTTGGCTCCTTCATCTCTTCCTTCTCCTCCATACTGGTCTGCACACCACCAAGTGCTGGTGTGCTCCAAGCCCTGCAGCTGAAGTTTCCCTCCAGAGGAATCTGTGTATCAATGTTTCCCCACTTCCAGGGATGGGGCATTCACAACTTCTCTAGGCAACCTGTTCCAGTGCCTCACCACACTCACAGCAGCATATATCTTCTTAATATCTAATCTAAATCTTCCTTCTTTCAGCTTAAAACTTTTCCCCCTCATCCTATCACTGCACTCCCTGATAAAGAGCCCCTCCACATCATCATATGACTACAAGAGACCAACTTTTTGCGTAGGCTGAGACGTAAATCCATCCGTGGAAGAGAAGGTGTCAACAGAATTGCTTTGTGTCCTAGGCTCTCCTGAATGATCCACTCTATATTGGCCTGAAACACAAGAGGGTTCGTGGGAAAGAGTACGACGAACTGGTTGATGAGTTTATGCAGGCTGTCACCAACAAGTAAGTCGGATTATATACATGGCTTCTCTGGAACAAATGTTGCAACTCCTGCAATAAACATTAGTATAATTGATCATCCAAGCAAATGTTATTTAAACGAAAGTCTCCTGGGTGGTCAACAAATTGCTCTTTGTGCTTGAACACTCTATATCAAAAATATTTGTCTTCAGAGAACTTAAATGGGACTATTTATAACCATTTCCTGCCCATATAGATCAGAGGTGTCAAACTTGTGCCCTGTGGGCTGCATCTGGCCTCCATCTTACATTTATGAGCCTCATTCAGCACAGACAGAATCTAGACTTCGTTCGTTTACGTTTTGTATAGGAAGTTTGTAGTTTTCACCATTATGAAGGAAATAATCTAATAGGAAAAGGCACTTTACTGGGCAGAGTAATACCTGTCCGAGTCTGCAGACTGTGTGTCTATCGCTTTGGTAAAAATAGGAGCTTCCCTGATGGCATTTAACTCTGTGGAGTGATAAGGCCAGGACCGTAAGTTTTGCCGTTTTAATGGTGGGACAGACTGAGTGCGTATTTCCATTCTTACTGACTAGCTGGGGTAGAAGGTCTCTGATATACCAAGGAGTTCAATGTAAGAAGAGCAGAACCGCACGTTCAGTGCTGTGTGGGCACCTCTTCCACTGGACTGAGTTCATCTTACAGTAAAAAAGAAAATATATTAAAATCATAGAATCGTAGAATGATTGAATGGTTTGGGTTGGAAGGCACCTTAAAGATCATCCAGTTCCAATCCCCCTGCCACAGGCAGGGACACCTTCCAGACGGAGCCGTGGCCCCTGTATCTGTATGAACCCGATACCACTGCCTTGCCTGTTGGCTTAAAAATACCTAAGGGTTACTGCAGAGAAGAGACTTTTTGTTTGTGCTATGAATTGTCCCTCTTTATATTTGATAAGAAAGCTTAACTGAAATTTCAGTCGATTACCATGCAGTATTATCAAATCATGTAATCATGCAATGGTTTGGGTCAGAAAGAACTTCAAAGACCATCCAGTTCCAGCCACCCTGCCATGGCCAGGGACATGTTCCACTGGATTAGGTTGCTCACAGCCTCATTATATTAGGCACTTAAAGGTTATCTAGGGGGAAAAAATTCTTTGAGGCTAGAAAGCTGGTAAAATACAGCTAGGAAATCACTAGAGAGTCTACAAGAAGAAATTATTTAAGGGCTCTCAGGTTTGACTTGTGGGCTTATTTTGATTCTAGTCACTAATTAATCCTTCAAAGCAACTATCCCACTTCCTTCTGGCCAGGAGACCACAGGATATTGCAGTGTGGGTGTTGATGATAGAATGGGAACAATAGAATAAGAATCCAGATTATGATCTCAGCCATCATAAATTGCACTCTGAGATTGACTTTTGTGGTGTTAAATGCAAAGCTCGTTGTACCCAGTGGTCCTGCAACAGGGATGTCAGCAACATGGGTCAGAGAGAAACTTTGCCTTTTCTGTGCCTGCTGCTGGAGAGGAAGGATTGGTTGTTATTTTCCTGTGTTTAATTTACATCAACTAATCTCCACATTGAAGGGTGAAAACACACAGCCATGAAACAATGAGCCCTTATCTTGTGAGGAGGTGATGTCATGTCTAATGCTTTCATACAAGTAGTGGGAATCAAGTTCCTGGGGCCCCTGTCCCAACTTTTCTATTTCTCTTAGCTGCGATGAGTTGCTTGAACACAGATAAGCCCCAAAAAACTTCTCTGCAAAGTGGGGCTGGGAAATTCCATGTTGCATTTCTCCATTCACATCTGTAAAGTATTTGAAGATCCTTAAGTGAAAGGAGCCATTACCCTATATTATCATCCTGACCACCAGCATACTTTAAAGCATTGTTGGAGCATGATCCTTTGTGAGCTCTGGGCTGGTGAATAATCCCACTAGCAGCCTGGGTTTGGCAAACTTAAATGAAACAGATTCATTTGGTTTCAAATTTCCACTGGAATGACTGGATGTAACCCAGTAGGAGTTTTTGCTTCTGTTACAAAAAGAAGCAGGAATTGTTCAGAAGGTCAAGAACATACTGTTTTATTGAATATAGCCTGCTTCCACGTGTGAGGAAACCTGTAAGTACAAACCGCTGTAATCTGCTGCTGCAGTTCCTTATGCAAGTCTATGATGTCACATGCAAATTCAGTTATCTGGGGAGGAGTCTCCTGGGTTGCCACAAACCTCTTGCAGTGCGGGAGTTTTCATTTTCAACTTGGTGTTAATGCAGAAATTCTGTCTGCTTCCTGAGGGTACTTCGACTTCTCATGGAAACCATTTGTCAGTTCCTCTACAGGAGTACCTCCCGACCTGTCAAATCACTGCTGGCTCAGGGGACATTTGTCACTGATGTGGAATGTGTCAGAGTGCACAAGAAAGCCAGGGGAGTGAAGATTTACTCTTCTAGTGGAATATTAACGTCAAACAGATGTCAAATTTCTGTAGCTGAAGACCTCTACAATCAGCTCCTGGTCTCATAATAGCTACTCTGCAATGACATGAAAAGCATCTTAGGGGCTTTGGAGTTAGCACTTAGAGTATTTTGAAATAAAGTCTAACCTTTAGGCAATTTTAGAAAGAAAACCCCTCCTGAAACACCAGGATAAATTACTGCATTTTCCTGTTGCCTAAACCTCAATTCATTACACATTCACCTAAAAACACATGTAATGACTGAGTTATTGTTAGATCTCTAGGCCATACATTTTGCTCCTCTTGGGAGGCAAAAACATGCAAAATTTGGCCTGCTGAGCTTAGCCTATGACTTAAAGACACAGCCTGACAAATTGCTGTTTTCTTACAATGAGTAATATGTGTCATATGGGAAAATACACTACTTCATTTTTCGCTTTCCTCAGTTGCCATGGCAAAGGGCAAGCCAGTTTTATTCTTGAACTCGTGCATTTTTGCAGGCTGGAATAAATAACCACCTAAAGTGTCGAATGTTCATAATCGGAATAACCCACAGAATTTCTGGAGACTGTATGAGCAGATTTAAGGTCACAATCACAAGAGAACCATAGAACCATAGAATGGTTTGGTCTGGGCAGAACCTTAAAGATCATTCAGTTTCAGCCCCCCTGCCATGACCAGGGACACATTCCACTGGATTGTGTTGCTCAAAGCCTTATTAAACCTAGCCTTGAACACATTCTGGGATGGGGTAACGATGACTTCTCTGAGCAAACTGTTCCAGTGCCTCACCACCCTCACAATAACAAATTTCTTCCTAAATTACTCTTGCAGTGTCACTGGGTAAGAAACAGAAGTGAAGAACTAGTTTTAGAGAAACCAAACATAGATGGGGTGTCATGAGAGAGTAGAGGGGCAGAATCACCTCCCTTGACCTGCTGGCCTCAGTTCTTTTGATGCAGCCCAGGATACAGATGGCCTTCTGGGCTGCAAGAGCACATTGCCAATTCATGTCAAGCTTCTCATCAATCAGCACCCCCAAGTCCTTCTCCACAGGGCTTCTCTCAGTCACATTGTCCCTCAGCCTGTACCAATACTGGGGTTTGCCCCAACCCACCTAGACGGCAAACTTTGCACCTGGCCTTGTTGAACTTCATGAGGTTCACACAGGCCCACTTCTCCAGATTATTCAGGTCCCTCTGGATGACATCCTGTCCTTCTGGCATGACAATTGCACCACTCAGCTTGCTGTCATCTGCAAACTTGCTGAGGGTGCACTCGATCTCACTGTCTATATCACTGATGAAAATATTTAACAACATTGGTCCCAGTACAGAGATGAATTGTCCAAGCATCCTACTCCACAGCCTGCAGATGTGAGGATTAGCCATGCTGGGGGGAAAGCTCCAGTTCCACAAAGAGAGATAGAACTGCAGAGGTCGCAAGAAATGCACACTGTGTGCACAGTGTGCCCAAGAGGAAAGGGAACAGCCTTGAATGAAAAATCAGAAAACAAAACCTTCCTTTTCAGAAAAGGATGGAAAGAACTCAGAAGTGGAATAAACCAAACTGGAGACTGGTATTTACTCTGTTTCAGTGTACCTTGTCAATCTGAAATACTTATAATCTACACCTGAGCTTTTCTTTTAGACAAAGTCAGTTAGGTCCTGGGTGTTGTGATGTCCCAGATGCCAAATGATAATAGAATGTTTTAGAGAAGATGAGTCACAGAGAGTCAGGGTGAGATTACTGGAGGATACCAACTCTAGCCAGCCATGGCTTTCTTGGGTAGGAAAACATTCAGTCCTGATGTGACCTGCTGCTCTTGGCTTCAAACTCACCTTCAGGCTCTGAGCTGAAGGCTAGGAATCCCATGGATTAGTAGGAGCACAGAAGAATCTATGAGAACGGAAAACAAGCCAAGCAGACTGACCTCAAGAGCAGTTTGCAAGATCTCTCTGCAGTACCACCCTCAATTCTAGCCACAAATTTAAGGTTATTTATATGTGGCAGAGGGGATCTTCAGAAATCCTTGTTCAAATACTGACTTTACAATCACTTTTTCTAAAGAGAGCATTCTGTGCCTATAGACAGCAAGCATGGTGCAAGTGCTTTGGAGTCTACTTGCTTGGACTGCGTTCATATCAGACCTCAAAAGTTAAACAGAGCAAAATTTCTTAGCTGGCAAGACAAAAGCATACTTCACTAAAAGTGATTCCTCCAATAAGAAATCTTAATGGTTTCTTAGTGGAAAATAAAATGTTTCCAATTAAACACAATAATTATACAGAATTAGCTTTATTAAAATCTAGTTTCCATTTAAAAGATGTTATGATGGGAGGAGACTGGCAGTTGAAAGGGTGAAAAGCCACTGACTTAGGGTGAATGACTTACATTTAAGATCTTTCCAATGAGCTGTGATAATTAGGTAACATCATATTGTCTCTCCTAATCTAGCTTGGTGACTAAAGTTAGACATCTGAATTTAAGTTGGTCACCTTAGACCATCATCATAGAGGCAGTGGAGAAAGAGGCACCTCCAGAGATGTTATCTACTTCTATTTTCCACTTAGACTGGTTCAAAGAAGTTGTGATTGGATGTGCCTCTTTATGTTGTCTGAGAAAGTGACCAGAGTTGCCTAGCTCAGCATTACACAGCCAGCTTTTAGAGACAGAATCATAGAATCATTAATGTTGGAAAAGACCTCCAAGATCATCAGGTCCAAACATCAACCCAACACAACCATGGCTACTAAACCATGTCCTGAAGTGCCACATTCAGGGATGGAGACTCCACCACTTCTCTGGGCAGCCTCTTCCAATGCTTCACCACTCTTTAAGTAAGGAAATTTTTCCAAATATCCAGTCTGAATTTCCCCAGGCACAAGTTGAGGCCACTTCCTCTTGTTCCATCACTTGTTACTTGGGAGAAGAGACCAGCACCCACCTCACTACAACCTCCTTTCTGGGAGCTGCAGAGAACAATGAAGTCTCCCCTTAGCCTACTCTTCAGAACAGACTGAATGGCCCCAGGTCATTAGCTGCTCCTTATAGGACTTGTTCTCCAGACCCTTCACCAGCTTGTTGCCGTGCTCTGGACACACTTCAGCAGTATATTTCTATGTAAAGATACTGGAAGAAATCCTAGTCTGCACTGCGTCTTATTCACTGAATTGTAGTACAAGTAGCAGCTCTTTGACCGCTTTTTCCCTTTGCAATAACAGATATTCTCCACCTTCTTTCCTCAACTAGACTGTTTTTATTAGCATTGTTACATATTAAAGCACTTCCGTGCTCTGGTCCCACATCGGCTATGTTTTACTTTTGGATGCTACCCAAATACTTTGTAGAGAGCTCCAAATTCCTGTGGCATGAAACAGGTTACACAAGTCTTGAGTTACTTGTGCTGTGAAGAAAGGACAGTAGAATTGACTCACCATGTTGATACTCACCAGGATGCTATTGCAAATGGCCCCATCATTGTTTTATTCATACTTCTTGCTAAGTTTAACCTTAGCTGCTCAGGTCAAACTAAGACAGAGCATTGGAAATAGCCACCGAAGCACCAGTAGGAAAGAGCAGTAAGCAAAATCTGGTGGAATTCTAACATGTCTCTCGGCCTAATTTTTGTTTAAGCTCAGTGACTGAGCAGCACAAAAGTCCTCTCAAAATCCCACAAGGTGTGTAGTCTTTGAGAACTCATCCTGAGATTCCCATCTTTAACTGCAAGTCCTAAATATTTTGTTCACAGCATCAGGTCTCAGGGTGTAGCTACAACCAATTTCACAGAATCATATAATCATAAAATGGTTTGGATTGGAAGGGACCCTAAAGATCATCCACTTCCAAATCCCCTGCCATGGACAGGGACATCTTCCATTGGATCAGGTTGCTCATAGCCTCATCCAACCTGGTCTTGAACACCTCCAGGGATGAGTCATCCACAACTTCTTTGGGCAACCTGTTCCAGTGCCTCACCACCCTCACAAAAAATCATTTCTTCCTAATATCTCATCTAAATGTCCCCTCTTTCAGCTTAAAACCATTCTCCGCCCCCCCCCCCCCCCCCCCCATCCTATCCCTGCACTCTCTGATAAAGAGCCTCTCCTCAGGTTTCCTGCAGGCCCCCTTTAAATACTGTAATTTGGTTTTATAAATGAGAACTTTAGTTCTCACACTATACAATGGCTCACATAGGTTCAGAAATAAGGTTTATTCTTCAAAAGGCTCAGTGGACATGTTTTAGAGAAGAAAATAATGTTCAAAAAAACAGCTCAGTGAAAAGATTTTGCATTACAGCACTGTCCTGTCTTACTAAAGGGCATGAAGAGAAATGAAGTTTATGGGCTACCATATCTTGGAGGGTTCATACCTTCCATACCTTCCTTGTTCTCTGCATAATAAAAAATGATCAAAGACAAAAATAGGTAGAAATATCTGGACAGTGTCTCATTCTGCAGACCAGGAATGAGAAGTGAGAAAAAAGAAAAAAAGTGCTCAAAAGAGAGAAAAAAAAATTTGTGAATTTGCCTCTGTGGTCAGGGAAACTGACCCATCTACCCTACTGCTCTTTGAAGAGCTGATCACACATCCATTTAACGCTGGATGAGATCACCAATTTTATTAAGCAAGTCAGGAATGTTAGTTCCTCAGTGATGCAAATAAGTAATGTCTGGTGTTAGAGAAATAGTTTCTATAGCAACTGAGTTTGCCTAAAGATTTGTTATTTCTTTGAAATGTTAGCAGATGTTCTGTATGGTGTCATCTCACCCTTAGCCATGTTTTGCTTACATGTTCAAAAGATGGATAAGAAGGTCATGGTTTGTGTTGGAAGGGACCTTCAAAGATCATCCAGTTGCAACTCTTTTACCCATCCAACTTTGCCTGGAACACATCCAAGGATGGAGCATCCATGACTTCTCTGGGGAACCTGTTCCATTGCCTCACCACTCACACAGAAAAAAATTTCTTCCTAATATCTCATCTAAATCTCCCCTATTTCAGGTTAAAAACATTTCCCCTCATCACCTCCACAGCTTTCCTATAGCCCCCTTTAAGTACTGGAAGGCTGCTCTAAGGTCTCCCTAGAGCCTTCTCTTCTCCAGGCTGAACAAGCCCAACTTCATTAGCCTGTCCTGTATGGGAGGTGCTCCAACCCTCTGATCTGGGTGGGAAGGGTCTTAAAGATCATCCAGTTCCAGCCCCTCTGCCATGGGCAGGGACACCTTCCACTGCATCAGGTTGCTCAAAGCCCCATCCAACCTGGCCGTGAACACTTCCAGGGACAGGGCATCCATGACTCCTCTGGGCAACGTGTTCCAGGGCCTCACTACCCTGGAGTAAAAAATTTCTTCCTAAATCAAGACTGAATCTCCCCTCCTTTCGTTGAAAACCATTCCCCCTTGTCCTATAGCAACAGGCCCTGCTAAAAAAGAGTGTCCCTGTTGTGGTCCTTTCCTAGAAGCAAGCACAGAGAATGTGAAGCAAGTGTAAGATCCAATTCTTTTCCCTTTTTGAGACTGGAGGGCTTGTGAAGGGTGAGTTTCTCATGATGGACAAAATAGAGGAGCACAATGCATGTGCTCCTCATTGTCTCCTTGCTGACAGATGTACTTGAAATGGAAAATAATGATAATAAAAACTCTGACGCCTTCCCAGGAAAGCCTGACTCCCTGCACTGCGAGTACCATGAAAAAAGCTTTTGAGTCACAGTTCTCAAATGGAACATGTTTCATCCGGTATCAATTTCTAGTTTCAAGCAGGGGTGTCTCATACATCAGGTTTCAGTGGCAAAGAAAGGAAGACTGAATGAGCAGTAGGTAAGGTGATGCTGCTCTGCACTGCTTACAGTCCCTGAGAGGCTCAGGCCTCCAACACGGGATAACTCTTTAGAGCCCTTTTGCTTGCCTGCAGTCCAGAAATTGCTAACAGTTGCATTACTCACTTCATGAATATTTCCCACTGCCCCGTCACATTTATGAGAGAGAAAAAGAGTTCTTATGGCACTTTTATGTTCTATTAGCAAAGCTGTAATGCAGTCTAGAGTCATAAAGAGCTGAAAATGTATAGCTAGGAAGCAGATTTTCAGAAAAAGCACGCTTGTCCTGGTGTTACTGGATAATTATGGAAAGCAGGCAGTTATTTCCTACCTTTTGAGTCTATGGGTCACTGACTGTCATTGAATGCTGATTGCCGGCAAAGCAGCTGTGTGGAGAGAAGCCTGTTTCTGAAACACAAAAATCTGGCTGTGAAATCACACCGTGATGCACTCACTCTGTAAGATCCTACAGGCAGGGTTTTTTTCTCATCTCTTGGTCGCCTACAGTTGAAATGCACACTCAGTGTTGTCCTTTTCACTGATGTTCCCTTTACAGTCATATCTGCTATGTTGCAGCATGGCAGTTATAATATCCATTGCAGAAGAGCATCGCCTTTGCTGTGATAAGCTCATCAGTAAGTAAGCCAATGACAATTTGTCATACCAACAGTCCAAAGGTGCATATATATGTGTGTAGCTATATAGATATGCATATTAAGAAGCCCCTTGAATTATGAATACCATTCATCCATGGTGACTCCATATTTCTGAGTGTATTGGACCTTGGGAAGGATCTGATCCTGTTTTCTGTTACTGGGATGCATTTTTCTGACAGTGCTTCTGCCTTTGTGCTAGAGTGTCTAGCTACATTGTCTTGACAAAAGATGCATATGTCGTTCTATGTTGTGGAAAATACTTTTATCCATTTTTTATCACCCTTTAACTTGCAGGTATGGCATGAATTGTCTGATCCAGTTTGAAGATTTTGCCAACGCTAATGCTTTTCGTCTCCTCAATAAATACCGCAACAGATACTGTACATTCAATGATGACATTCAGGGTAAGTGCTGTTAGAAAAATGCAGATTTAACCTTCACCTTGTCATGAAGAAAGGTGGTTAAGATCGCAAGACTCTTTATTATACAATACTCAGATGTGTGAGAAATGTCAGAATTTACACATAAGCATTTAAGACTATAAACAAAAGCACAGCAGTCTGAGTTGAAAAGTGAGTCTCCATTGCTTTTAAGAATTAAACTGTTCATTGTAGAGATGTTCAAGGGAGAAAATGGATCATTTGCTTTACATTATTAAGGTAATTTAGGCAGTTCTATTAATTTTCTGTAATTTAGCAAAAACAGTGATGATGTCTTAAGAGTTACTTAAGGCTTTCAGTTTCTGTGAGCTGGGTAGTTATTAGCTGATCCTGGTATTGTACCACTGTTGTTATAGAATCATAAAAATGTTTTTTTGCAAAAGACCTTTGAGGTCATCAATTCCAACTGTACCTCTCCACTACTAAACCATATGCCTGAGCACCTCATCTTCCCATCTTCTAAATACCTCCAGAGATGGTGACTCGATCACTTCCCTGGGTAGCTTGTTCCAATGCCTGATAAACACTTTCAGTGAAGGAATTTTTCCTAATACCTCCCCTGGCACAACCTGAGGCCATTTCCTCTCATTTTTATGACTTGTTACTTGGGAGAAGAGGCCAACATCCACCTCACTACAGCCTCCTTTCAGGTAGTTGCAGACAGTGATAAGGTCTCCTTTAAGCCTTCTTTTTCTATAAGCTAAACAGTCCCAGCTCCTTCAGCTGCCTTTCATAAGGCTTGTTCTCCAGCCCCTCAATGTCCTTCTTGAAGTGAAACTTCTTGAGTTATCCTCTTTATTACATGTGCAAACAGAAAGGTAAACCCGCTTCTTTTCTCCATGGGTGCTGACTGCAGTGTAACCTGAGAACAGGCATGTTCTCCCCTAGAGTGGTTAACATAATTCTTCCAGCACTAAAGAGAAGTGACAGCAGACAAGAGAGCTTTTAGCAAGCATGTCTCCCAGGCCCTGTGAGGCTCAGCAGCCAGCAAAACTGCTCAAATGCACAGAGGGTTACAAGCTGCAATTTGATGGCATCCTGGTCTTGTGCTGAGTTTGCTTTAAACCATCGGAAGAGCTGTTTGCCCATCAACAGGGAAGAATCAATCATAGAATCATAGAATAGTTTGGGTGGGAAGGGGCCTTAAAAATCATCCATTTCCAACCCTTCTGCCTTGATCAGGGACATATTCCACTGGATCAGATTGCTCAAAGCCTCATCCAACCTGGCCTTACACCTCCAGGGACGGGACATTCATGACTTCTCTAGGCAACCTGTGCCAGCACCTCACCACCCTCACAGGAAACAATTTCTTCTTAATAGCTCATCTAAATTTCCTCTCTCTCAGCCTGAATGTGTTCCTCCTCGTCCTATCTTTGCACTCCTTGATAAGGAGCCCCTCCCCAGGTTTCCTGTAGGTCCTCTCCCCTTCCCTTCCCTTCCCTTCCCTTCCCTTCCCTTCCCTTCCCTTCCCTTCCCTTCCCTTCCCTTCCCTTCCCTTCCCTTCCCTTCCCTTCCCTTCCCTTCCCTTCCCTTCCCTTCCCTTCCCTTCCCTTCCCTTCCCTTCCCTTCCCTTCCCTTCCCTTCCCTTCCCTTCCCTTCCCTTCCCTTCCCTTCCCTTCCCTTCCCTTCCCTTCCCTTCCCTTCCCTTCTCATTAGTTTCTCTCTCTGTGTAAATAGAAGGGTCTCATCAATTGAATGGAAAAGAGGCCAGGCAATGTGGTAGATCTGTGGTCCTGGATGAAGGTGTTCTTGAAGGAACTGAGTGAATTGGAAAGGTTTCTTGGTGAATCAGACCAGTTTCTTAGACAGACAGAGGGAAGAGGAAGAGGATATTAAAGCAAAACTGAAGATTCTGAATGGGAAGCAGAAGAGTATTTATAATGTCTTTTTGGCCTTAGATTATGACTAAATGCATCAGACATTTTCTGGAAATGACTCCCTCAGAGGGGTGAGCCACATCTAGGAGGATGCTGTAAAATGGCATTGCCATAAAATGAACCTTGTCTGTTTCTCCCCAGTCAGATGTCTGCCACGGAGATGTTGAGTGCCCCGAAAATTATCCAGAATCCCACCTGTTAAAACGATAGGATTTCACCTCTTAGTAAACTCCTTATTATTCTCAAACTAAGTATCTAACTGCCACTGGCTTCACAGTAATAGATAAGGAAAGAAATCCTTCTGATCTTTTGCACAGATGAGGTGAGCTGAGGGAAACAAGCCACTGTTTCAGGCTTTTTGAATGTAACTATCAGAAAGAAAAAGTGATTCCAGGCCAGGGTTGTAGTCAGGAATGACTTTTGGGGACCTCTGGGAAGCTAATATAACTTGAATCATCTCAGTTAACCCTGTCTTAGAGTCATGTCAGAGATTAGTGGTGTAGAAGCTGGAATGAGGAGTCTGAGTTATCCACTGGAATGTACCCTTCTGTATCCCCAAGTGATAGGAGAGAGGGAGGAAGTGCCATTTTCTTATTTAAACCCTCCTGTTCTTTGGTTTTGCCTCAGGCTCTCTCTTTTGCAACATGCTGGTGTTTCCTGACTCGCCCACATAGAAAAAAGTGGGAGAGTTCAATGCAAATCATGTTCTAAATGATTAATGAGAATTAAACAAAGCCTTGTTTAAGCAGGCCTGATTTGTTTTACTCAAGTCAGGCAGGAATAGACCTCCTGAAGCCTGAATTTTTCCAGCTTCTGAGCTGGCACTGTTTTAAGTATATTGATGTAAAAACACATCTTAGGCACAAAAAGTGCAAGTTAGATCAGGCCTGAGCTACGCTAATTTAAACTCCTTGGCCATTGGTTAGCAGAGCTGGTCATGCAGTGCACCTCCACACACATACACAGATGAGATGTGAGAAGAAAGTATAAATTGTTCCACTTACTCTCCCTTAGACCTCCCTCTTACTGCCCTAGGGCCAACGTGAACAGAAAACAGTTTAAAATATTATTGTCCACTTTTTTTTGTCCCACAAATTTCTGTGTTACCAAGTCCATCCCACAGAATTAAAATGACTCAGCCCCCTTCTGGTTCGAGCCAGCCTGCTGACGCTGAGCGGGACGCCTGCCAGGTGCCACAAATGGGGATGAGGTGATTGCTTTTATTTGGAAAGCCATTAGCCTGGGAGCTAGGAGCTGGCTCACAGTGCCCATGCATGGAAGCTCCCCATTAAGGGAGTGCTTCTCCTTGCTCTATAGGGGTGATGACATCAGTCCTTTCCCGGCTCTGTCAGGGTTCATGCAAGGGGCAATGGCTTCAATTTCAGCTCTACAGGAGAAAATTGATTGCCATTTCTTCCTTTTTCCCAGTAAAGAACCAGAGCAGGCAATGAAGCACATGGAGAGATATGAGAATGCTTTAGATCCTGCTCTTTCTTTTCCTGCTGTTTTCTTTTCCTTTTGCTCTGCTTAACAATGTGCACAATGATCAACAAGAAGCAGACAACTGAAAAGTCTTACAAAAGTGTTGAGTCTCATGAATCCCCGAGACAGGCATACAATCAGAGAATGGTTTTGATTGCAAGGAACCTTAAAGATCATCTAATTCCAACACCTCTGCCATGGGCAGGAACACTTTCCCTTGGATCAGGTTGCTCAAAACCTCATCCAAATGGGCAAACTGTGCCACTGCCTCTCAGGCATCTTTAGCTTAGTGCTTCATACAATAAAACAAAAGAACCTTGAAGAAGTTAGTGTAGAAGGGACCTCTGGACATCTCCCAGCCCTCACTCAACTAAAATGTGATTTCAAACTTAGATCCAACTTTGGCATTAGATCAGGTTCCTCAGAGCCTTGTCCAGCCAAATAATTTTCAGTATCTGCAAGGATGGATATTTGCAGTCTCTTTGTGCTACCTGTTCAAAGTTTTCTCTTCTTCCTTGTGCTTTGACTTCTCTTCCCACCTTATTTTTCCTAGGAAAAGTTCATTCTCCGGGCTGATCCATATGTTACCCTCGATATTCACGTATTAAACACGAATTCTGCTGGCTTGCATTGCTTTACTCAGTGCTGAACAGCAGAAGTTGTCCAAGCTGTAGAAAAACGAGGAAATGTTTAATGTGTTATTTAATTAATTGTATCTGCTCATGTTATTCAAAAGCCTTTCACACATATAAGGAGGGCAAAGGGAATAGCACACAGAAGCATAAAGTCTCTTTAGCAGTCTTTTAAAACTAGACCTGATATACAAGGACAGGCTGATAAGAGTTGGGCTTGTTCAGTCTGGGGAAGAGAAGGCTCTGGGAAGAACTTACAGCAGCTTTCCTGTAGTAAAAGGAGGCCTACAGGGAAGCTGAGGAGGGCTCTTTATCAGGACGTGAAGGAATAGGATGAGGCGGAACAATTTTAAGCTGAAAGAGGGGAGATTTAGATTGGATATTAGGAAGAATTTTTTTCCTGTGAAGGTGATGAGAAACTGGCACACGTTGCCCAGAGAAGTTGTGGATGCCTCGTCCCTGGAGATATTCAAGGCCAGGCTGGATGAGGCTTTGAACACCCTGATCCAGTGGAAGGTGTCCCTGCCCATGGCAGCGGGGTTGGGACTGGATGATCCTTAAGGTTTGTTCCAACCCAAACCATTCCACGATTCTGTGATAACACTGATAGCCTGTCAAAGAAGCACCAGACTGTTTCACATATATACGTATGCAGGAGACTGTAAAGAGACAGGATTTCTAAAAACCTGAACACCTACACCATACAAATGAAACTTCTTCAAGGCACTTCAAGATGGGAAACCCTAAATCACTACCCACATTAAAAGCACTCATCCTTTTGTACTTCCACAGTCCCTCCACAGCTGAAGAAATCTGCAGGCAATGTACAGAATCTCACTTGTGCAGAATCTCTCTGAGCCTTTTCCCAGTCTTTGGAGCTGTGATTACTTTTTGTTGTTGAATCCATGACTGCTGATGAGTCTCAAAATATCTCTTGACCCACCAGCCACCTTTTCTCACTATCCTGGCAGATAACCCTTCCATAACCTTTCCAGGACACTTCAGGAAGCAGTGCCTCAGATTGGGAACAGGCTGACTCCAGTGTCTCAAATCTAAGCAGCTTCAAACATTTGGGCAAGGTTGAAAACAACCATGTGCAAATGTGGCCTAATTTGTAGGCACATTTCCATGTGCTATGTTAAGCAGGCAAAGCTAGTTTTTGGCTCAGTATTAACTAATTTCAGCAGGTTAAAATGGTACAGCATCTTACTTTGTTGTTTCAGCTGGAATGGAAAATGCATCAGTAATTATCGCAGGAAACTAAGGAAGAGGGGAAGCACAATAGGAAGGGAGCGCTGGACGATACCCTGATGCAGAACAAAGCAGGCTATGTCCTGCCAGGGAGCTCCAGAGCAACACTCTTTCCCTGTGGGGATTTACCCAACCTGAAGACAGATATCAAAATGTTCTCGGTCCTGTAGGGGCTCACCAGTAGCAGAGGAGGCTTCTGCATTTTCCCTTGATGCTACTACATTAACTAGTTAACAACCCACTCCTAGACTTGTGTCTAAATCATAGAGCCATGGAATCATAAAATGATTTGGGTTGGAAGAGACTTTGAAGATCATCCAGGTCCAACCCCTCGGCCGTGGGCAGGGACACCTTCCACTGCATTAGGTTGCTCAAACCCTCATCCAACTTGGCCTTGAACACCTCCAGGGACAGGGCATCCACAGCTTCTCTGGGCGACCTGTGCCACTGCCTTACACCCTCACAGGCAAACATTTCTTCCTAATATCTCATCTAAATCTCCCCTCTTCCAACTTAAAACCGTTTCCCTTCATCCTGTCCCTGCACTCCCTGATACAGAGTTCCTCCCCAGCTTTCCTGTAGACCCCGTTTCAGTACAGGAAGGCACCTTTAAGGTCTCCCCAGAGCCTTCTCCAGGCTGAACAAGCCCAACTCTCTCAGCCTGTCCTTGTATGGGAGGTGCTCCAGCCCTCAGATCATCTTCGTGGCCTACTCTGGACTCATTCTAACAGATTGTGTCTGAGATGCAGAGCTCATCTTAAAGAAGATACCCGGTGGAGGTCACCTCTAGGTGCCTGTTTTTAATCCTTGCACTGTAAAGTGCTTAGTGTATGGAGTGCGATGCTGTATGTCATGGCTCTGGTCTGCAGCATTGCTGTTGCTCCTACCCGTGAAGAAGCGCAGAAGCAGTGCCAGTGAGCAGACCAAACCCCTCATCAAGAGGCTCCCTCATCAGTCCTTCAGAAAAAGTATCCCCATCACAGCAGTGGAGACTCTGTGGATGTTGTTTTATACCAACATGCTGAACCAGGTCAGAGCACAGCCCTGTTCTATTCCTTTTGCCTCCTCAGCCTGGACTTAAAAGCAACAGACAGCTTAACACAGAGGTGACATATGCTGTTCTTTACTGCAAAGGAGGAGTTTGCGATAGCAAACATCCAGTGACTGAGTGATCAAATCATTCTATGATTTTACGATAGCTTGTCACCACACCAACACATTTTCTGGGTCAGCAGTGTCCCAACCCTGTTAGTGGAGGAAGTGAGTGCCTTCCCTCAGCATCAATGCTTTGCATTTTACTGCCCTTCTTGTTAACTTGCTCCACAACATTTCTAGAGTTATTTTCTTAATGTCTTCCAGAGGCTCTTTGGGGGAAGGATAACAACAGAGGTGAACACCTTCAGCTGCAAACACTTCAGCAGCTTTTTGCTTAGGCTTTGTTGTGTTTGACAGTTGATTATACATTTGGAGTAGACCTAGAGAGGCTTCACTCTGCTTTCCAGAAACAGGCGGAACTGCTGCAGGGAGTTCATGTGAACCAGGATTTGGAAAAACCCTAAGCTTCCTCTGCATCCATAAATTTAGATATATTTTCTTGGCTGCCTTTTACTGGCGCATTACACTGCTATTTTCTGTTCACTGGGCCCTTATCTTGTCATTGTTTTGATGGGGCAAAGTGTAAGCAGGCCAGACAAGGGTGAAAAAATAAAAGATCAGGCTCTTCCACCAGAGTACTGTGTTGGAGAAGGCAGAATCTCTCACATGAGTGTTGTATGAAGAAACAGGCAGTGGTGCAGCTGCATGTCCCAGTGCTGCTGCTGGAAGGATTCAGCATGGTGGAGATGCTTTGCTTTGCACAGTAGGTGATGGGGCAGCAGCAGCCCTCACCATGGGGGACTTCTACCCCCAAACATCTGCAGAGTCCCCTGTATCCCCTGCTCACGCTCTGTGTGTGTCACACACTGTACAGCCTCGACATTGACAGTGGGCAGGACTTTCCCTATTGCAGTCATGCCAGCACTGTCTGCAGCTCCATATGTGAAGCCATTTGCCCCTCTGTCTGCTCTCTCTGCTCTGAAGGGAGGATGAAGTCCATGGGTATGGCTGCCTCTGGACTCTAGCCTTTTCCATCTATGCAGTGTCTTCAAGCTGTGAAGCAGATCCTTTCCCTCTAGTTTTGCTCCAGTGTAGCTCCACTGACATCTATTGGGGCTTGTTCTGACTGACTGCACTAATAAACCTCGGGCCAGGGGGCGGTTCTTAATGTTTTACGATATTCTGAATATGCCTGAATGCCAAGGATGATTTCCTATGGCATGGCCATTTTCTGGAGAGCACCTTAGTTTTAAATGTGCCTTTTCTTTGCTGATCCTTTTGCTCTGGGCTCCCCGAAGAGACTCTTAAAGTCTGCTTGCTATTGTGTGGCATTACATCAAGCATTCCCTTTGAGTCTTGGATGGATGGGATGATTTGCAAGCGTTTTCTTTTCTTCTCTCTATGCCTTTCCATATCATAGAATCACAGAATCATGGAATGGTTTGGGTTGGAACAAACCTTAAGGATTATCCAGTTCCAACCGCTCGGCCATGGGCAGGGACACCTCCCACTGGATCAGGTTGGTCAGAGCCCCATCCAACCTGTCCTTGAACACCTCCAGGGATGAGGCATCCACAACTTCTCTGGGCAAACTGTGCCTTTGCCTCATCACCCTCCCAGGAAAAGATTTCTTCCTAATATCTGATCTCAATCTCCCCTCTTTCAGCTAAAAACCATTCCCCCCTCATCCTATCCCTGTACTCCCTGATAAAGAGCCCCTCCCCAGCTTTGAGATAGGCTCTCTTTAAGTCCTGGAAGGCTGCTATAAGGTCTCCCCAGAGCCTTCTCTTCTCCAGGCTTAACAAGCCCAACTCTTATCAGCTTAAAAACATTCCCCCTTGTCCTATCCATACTCCGATAACTCTCTGATAATGATCCCCTCCCCATCTTTCCTGTATCTCACCTCAGATACAGACCAGCCAAGCTGGCTCTGGCTAATTACTTAGGGAAGTAGTTATCTGCAATAGCAGCATCCAATCTCTTTGGAAAATAGACAGACCAATGTGTTGGGTGGTTGGTTTGTTTTCTTACCACAGATCATGGTGAGGGGTTCCCCTCGTGTCATTTTGTGGTGTTTTCAGAATTGAAGCTCACTGATTAGCCAGTTCCTTACCTGAACCAGCTGTGAACTCTCCTCCATAGTGATACTCTGTTGTTCCATGCTCAGAAATTTGAATTATCAAAGAACTGTTTAAGCTGCGGCCACAGTACAGTGACTTTGTTACTTGAGTAATGGGAGTGGGATGCAGTTTGGTAGATGTGGAGGGATTAAAAACACTGGAGAGAGAGGAAGAGGATTAGGAATGGCAGAAATGAACAGAGACCTGCTTTTAGTCAGAGTTGCAGTGCAAGCGCAGGAGGATGAGTAATGGCACACCCAGTCCCACAGGTCTCCATTCGGCAAAAGGCAGACTGCTCTGCAGACTGAATCCATGCACACTTTCTTTCCGTATGCCTCAGTTCTCAAATTCCTGCTGGTAACATCTTTAAAAAGATCCAGAGTCCCTCTCCTGAAATGGGTCATCTAAATGGGTTTGTGGATCATAGGGTATAGAGCAATCTTTCCTGGGTCAGGACCAAGAGAAACAAGGTATTTCTGTAGTTGCATTCATTTCTGTAAAATACTTTCCAGGCTTCTATTTCTGCTCATGCTCTGACCTGACATCCTGTTGCAATGTAATTGTTACAGTTCTGGATTTTTTCCCTCTGATAAGTTCCCCACTCCCACTCACATGGGGATTTGGGGATTTCTGTGCAAAGTAAGCCTGGGATATAGCATGTGAGTGTGCTTGAGTGTATGTGTAGGTATTCATATTCTACTGCATGTAACAAGCATCTCTGCTTGGCATGTCTGTCAACTGTGGGGACCCTGGTCTTTCCCCACTTCTCTGCAGTTCAAACTGCCAAGGTGAGATCCCTTTCTCCACAGTGTAGATGGCTGCAATAGAAGTGTCTACATGTGTTCCAGTTATCTTGTCTCTCTTAAAAAACTGTAGTTCCTTTTAAGGAACATTTCATTTGACCCCATTCAGATGTCTGCTTAATCACAAGCAGGATCATACATCTTTATTTAGAGAAGTCCCATCCTTCACATTTGCATGGCAACAAGCTATGCAGTTCTGCTGATTATAGACATACCAGAATAGGAGTATGGTCAAGCTTTGTATCACCCATAAAAATAAAAATTTAAAAACTAGGTAATTTTCTGGTGTTCCTTGGATGTTCATCATCATCTTCTGTAATTTTTCTACTCTGGTGTCAGGGTATTTACCAGGCACATATATTGCTCTAACTACAGCTTCAAAAGGCAGGAGAAGTAAGGGGAAATCCATCATATGCATCCTTCAGTTGTCTGAGTTGGCATGTTAATACTGAAGCAGCAGAGAACTCAGTGGTTGATTCCCTCCCCACTAGCTCCCTTCTAAACTGACTGAAATCAGACAGTCTGGAAAAAAAATATACAAACTGTTTGCTGAGCTAACAAAGGGAAATCATCCTTGATGCTGAAGCATCTCAAGGGATTCATTGCAAGAAAGAATTATAGGGTGGTTTGGGTTGGAAGAGACCTTAAAGATCATCCAGTTCCAACACCCATGCCATGGGCAAGGACACCTCTCACTGGATCGAGTTGCTCAAAGCCTCATTCAACCTGGCCTTGAACACCTCGAGGGATGGGGCAGCCACGACTTCTCCGAGCAACTTGTGCCTTTGTCTCACCACCTTCACAGGAAAACTTTTCTTCCTAATATCTCATCCAAATGTTCCCTGTTTCAGTTTAAAACCATTCCCCCTCATCCTATCCTTGCACTCGCTGATAAAGAGCCCCTCACCAGCTTTTCTGTAGGCCCTTTTAAATACTGGAAAGCTGCTGTAAGGTCTTTCTGGAGCCTTCTCTTCTCCAGGATGAACAAGCCCAGCTCTCTCAGCCTGTCCTTGTATGGGAGGTGCTCCAGCCCCTGATCATCTTTGTGGCCCTCCTTTGGACTTGCTGTAACAGATCCATATCCTTCTTGTGCTGAGGACCCCAGAATTGAATGCAGGGCTCCAGGTGAGGCCTCATGAGAGCAGAGAAGAGGGCAGAATCACCTCCCTTGCCCTGCGGGTTGCACTTCTAACGCAGCCCAGAAGAAGCCACAAACCATCAATCTAGTCCATTTTGTGTTTAAGACAGGGATGCTTGCAATGCTCAGACAAGTAAGAAATGATGCTGATGCCGTTCTGTACCTCTGTGCCTGTGCATGGATATCATGATGCTAACATTTCCTGTAGGAATGGGGCCACTTCCACCTCTGCTTAACCAGAGTCACTCTTAAATGGCACTAATTATTAATTTATTGAGAAATAAACTCATTTGAGTTACAGATGCAAAATGTTGATGGGCTAATGGTACTGATAAACACTTCTGGTCTGGCCAATGAAGATTTTCTTTGTTGGAGAAGCTCGTATAGGTTCCCTAGCAAAATAAGCCAAGTCAATGACAGTTACTTTACTTCTCCTCCAGAGTTACTGTGCTCCACCAGGTTTTCTGCTTGCATGGCAACAGTGACAGAGAAAATCATTCCCCGATGCCATGATATGCCAGCAGATTTCTAGTGCAGCTATGGCTTTTGCACTACAGAACAGGTGCAGGTAAAGCTGAATTTCTTCTCTAGGTCCTTCCCAAATGAGGCAGCACCATCTGCTGGTGCCACTGCTCCTGGTCAGGCTTGAATCCTGTGCTACTCTGCTTCCCAACTCGGCTGTTCGCTGATGTCTGGCAGCACTCCAGGCCCTGAGGACCCTGCAAGGGGCTGCACTGAAGCACTGGCTGATTAAATGGGCAGGAAAATAGGAAATGCTAGGAAGCTGGAAAGATCAGATATATAGCCTAGAAGGGTTGATTGTCTGCCTTACCTGTGACCACCCCGCAGGATTTGTAACTTGTGGTCTCCCTGTTTTCTCACAAAGTTTCTGAAGATGAGGATGGAGATACCAGCATTAGAGCTGGGGATAGCATCAGAGCCGGGGCCCATTTGAACTGGTATCCTTTAAAACACTGAGGCATCAAACTAACAGAATCAATGATCCTTATAGATCCCTTCCAAACTGAGATATTCTTTGATAAAATTGCCTCCTTCATTCACCTTTAAAACTTGTTTCCAGCTTGCTCAGGTGTTCTGAAATACCGCCAGTGCCTGGATGTTTATTAATTGGAGTCTTGATTTTTTTCCCACCATGTTCCTTCACCTGGGATAGGACATTAGATGTCCTGTATGTGATTGATGTGGGGGGAAGGCAGGTTTATTCTGTCTGGACATCTCCTGCCCTTGATGGATGAAGAGTTGTACATATCACAGTGACTGTAATAGCAGGACTCTGCCCTCCTTATACTGGATTCTTTCTCACTAATCTGTTCTCAATGACACCTTAATGCTTTGCAGTGAGGCATGATGGCTCTGAGTCAGGGTATCAGAGTATCAGTAGAGAAAAAAAAAAAAAACAAGATGGTGCTGGGCTGTGAAGGTAAGTGAGGAGACAAGGATGGTAATTCCATGGTCATAGAGGATTTTGTGACAAAGACATCCATGTTCAGACCACCACTCTGCTACAGATGTCTTATGTGACCTTAGACAACTCACATGCATCTTAAACTCTCGGGAGTCAAGTATTAACCACTTCTAGCATCCTAGGATTCAGTGTTCCTTTGACTCTGTAGAGGGAAACTGGTTTTATCATGCCTTGGAGGGGTCTTCTGGGGATTAATACTTAATATTTCAGAGTAAGGAGGGCACTCTGAACATTTAGTGACAGGGTCTAAGAGAATGGTTCCTACCACAAGGTTTCTAACAGCATATCAGTAGGACAGACAATCCGTTTGCCAGGATGTCCATCTCATGGTGTTTCTCTCTTTTCAGGCACTGCGTCTGTTGCAGTCGCTGGCATATTTGCAGCCTTAAGGATCACAAAGAACAAGCTCTCTGACCATAAGTTTGTTTTCCAGGGAGCTGGAGAGGTAGGAATCTTCTTGAGTTTGTTCCTAAATACAATCTAAATTCAAGTTTAGAGCGAAAAAGTCAACCAGGAAGCTTCCTGCAAGGCTTGGCTGCATGAAAATTAAGCACAGAAGCAGGTTCCTTGTCACGGGTCAGGAGTGGGCCCTACAGGTGGATCTTGCTGTTCCGTAGAAGTTGCCAATGATCTTTCAGTGACCTCTTGGCCCATGAGTCAATGTCAGACTTCCCAGGTGCTGTCAGGCTACCCGTTTGTCAGCAGGGCTGTAACTGCAGGGAGGTCTGTTATGAGGCACCCTTATGATGGTGCTGCAGGAACATTAAGGGGGCCAATTTGAATCCCCAAAAACTGGTATTCCAGGTAAACCAGAGTCTCTTTAGCAATAAAGTTAAAAGGACTCAGACTCAAAGTTAACTGTAAGAATGTAACCTTGCTTTTTGGAGTCAGCTGCATTGCCCCCATAGCAGGGGTTGGGTAGCCTGGATGGCACCTTTGCTCAAAGAGAGAGGGGAAAGAACAAGTCTCCAAAGCCTGGACTGTGGACTAAAGGCATTGATCCAGGGCCTGGCTCATCTCTCGCCCATCTGTGGGACTTGAGGAAGGTCTCTTCTTCACTGTTTGTCTATTCCTCTGTGAAACAAAGAATGTTTGTTCTCTTTTTCCACTCCTTCTGTCAGACACATCTGTGCCAGTCAGGGTCTCTGTGACACAGGGACCTTCCTGCCATGTTAGTCCCCATCAGAGCAGGAGGTCCAGGCACAGTTGTAGGACCCTTAACACAAAGAGCATATCCAGGGCAGCTTCCTCAGGCAGGAATGGGAGAAGAGGACTTTCCTCGTGGCAGTACTTCAGATGCAGCAATCCCATTCTGCTTTGAGTTCCTCTGTACTAGCATCGTCACCAGCGTTGTTCAGTGTCTGGTCCTTTTCCTGCACTGCAGCAGCTGGTTTAAATGTTGGACACGGCCTCTGTCAAGGTCCCACCTCCACTGGTCCAGCCTCACAGCAGCCTGCTCTGCTGGATGATTGGTTTTTTTTTAATTTATGGCAGCACCCACAATGCTAAAATCTGCCCCATGCCATGGCACTGTACAACCACGGAGCAGAAAGCCTCCTTCTTTCCATCCATTCAGTACTGGAGGATGACCCAGCACATCTTTCATATAAAATCTTTCCCCCTCCAAAAGATGGTGATACTTCAATGAAGTGTTTCACTGTGTTCCAGGCTGCAATGGGCATAGCTCATCTCATCCTCATGGCCTTGGAAAAGGAAGGAATTTCACGAGAGGATGCCATCAAAAAAATTTGGATGGTGGACTCAAAGGGACTGATTGTGAAGGTGAGTTTCTCTCTAGAGATGAGCTTCACTTGGTCTGCTGCTCTGCAAGCTACAGACAGGCCAGAGCAGGCAGGTACCTTGGGCCCGTGCTCAGCCCTGGAGTAACAACTGCAGTTTTATCGATGTCAGCAGAACTGTTCCTGCTTTCACAGGACTAGGTCTCATGGTAACAACAGTGTACAGCAGCACCAGCTGCCCTACAGGCAATGCTTTGAGCTAAGTACTGTAGTGATAGAATCATAGAACCATAGAATGGTTTGGGTTTGAAGGCACCTTAAAGATCATCCAGTTCCACCCCTCTGCTGTGGGCAGGGGCATCTTCCACTGGTTCAGGTTGCTTCGAGCCTTATCCAGCCTGGCCTTGAACACCTCCACAGATGGGACATCCATGACTTCTCTGGGCAAACTGTGCCAGTGCCTCCACACCCTCACAGGAAAAAAATTCTCCCTGATATCTCATCTAAATATCCCCTCTTGCAGTTTAAAACCATTCCCCTCATCCTATACCTGCACCTCCTGATAAAGAGCCCCTCCTCAGCTTTCCCGTAAGCCCTTTTTAACTCCTGGAAGGTTGCTATAACATCTCCACAGAGCATTCTGCTCTCCAGGCTAATCAAGCCCAACTGTCTCAGGCTGTCCTTGTACAGGAGGTGCTCCAGCCCTTGGAAGATGATTCTGCTAGCCATAGACTCAAGAGGTGCTGGAAGTCTTGCATGTCCTATGAGATATTGCAATAGCAACGTCTTGTCCTGCTTGGTGATTCAGCCTAGCCCAGCTCTACTCTACACTCACTGGGTCCTCGGGGCCTCTGCCCTCCCTCCCCTCAGACTTAAGGAGCCTTGTGCTACATGTACAGCTTCTTTGCCCTGGCAGCCAGATCCTTCCTCCACACAGTCAATGTGTTTTGGAGGGCGGAAAGAGCAGGGACCAGGCCCACTACACCAATAGGTCAGCCTGAGTGGCTGATGCTGAGGTCCTGCTCTGTGAAATCTGGTTTAGGTAGAGGCACAAGATATTAAATGAAATGATGAATTACTATGTTACACCTTTAGCCAACAGACCAAACTTTGACTCCTTTTTCCTTCACAGGGAAGGAGCCACCTGAACCATGAGAAAGAAATGTTTGCCCAGGACCATCCCAATGTGAACACACTGGAGGAGGTTGTGAAGAAAGTGAAGCCTACGGCAATTATAGGTGGAGTTCCCTTAGCATAACCTTTTCACACCAATTCAGCTCTTAGGAACATTTCTGTCACTCTTCCAGGGCCTCATTTCATTCTCCCAGTCAAAACAAAATGAGAGGGTTTTTACTCCATTTTGTCAGTTGAATTCTCCTCATTCTTTCCCCTTCATTCATGGGGCCCAGGATTCTTCTCTTTTGGAGTTGTCAGAGCCCTCACAGACAGGGATGTAGAAGGAGGTACTGGGAGAGGCAGAATTTGGGACTCTGGGCATCAAACATGGCCCTGAGAGGCTTTGAAGGACAAGGATGACAATGGGCAGCTCAAGCAGGTCTTTGGGAGTCAAAGTGCTATGGCCAGACTGGCCTAAACACTGATCCTCGCTCTACCCAGAGGAGCAGAGGGCTTTGTTTTGAGACAGGATTTTAATCTCATGATAATATGAGAAAGAAACATTGCCCCCTGCATCTCCAGAGATGGAACCTGTTCCCTCCCACAGTTCATTTACAAATAGAGGCATTCAGAAGAGATCAGACCAATGCACCGAAGTCGGACAGTCAGAAAGTCACCATCTCACTCTGCCGTTGTTGTTTTAGGTGTCGCAGCCATTGCAGGAGCTTTCACTGAGAAGATTTTGAAGGACATGGCAGCCTTCAATGAGAGACCCATCATCTTTGCCCTGAGCAACCCCACAAGTAAAGCAGAGTGCACAGCGGAGCAGTGCTACCGTCTCACTGAGGTACTCAGCATACAGAAGCTGGGTGCTCTGGGTACCAGCTGCAATTGCTTTGTGGTCCTCTAAAGAAAGCACTGGCTTCTTTCACCCATAGCTGCCTGAGGTGTCCCATCCTCACAGTTTACTGTTCCCTGTGTTCTGCCAACCCAGTTCTTTATGTAACAGTTTCATCAACCAACTAGGAGACAATGTCCCTGAAGAATTATTGTCAAGTGCATTGATCTGGCTTGAGAGAGGCAGTCTTGTCTCACTCTCCCCTTTGCCCTCCCCACCACCCACTGCTGGCCAGAGTAATCACACAGCCCCTAGATGTTTATCCTGCATGAGTGTGTTATCACATTCCATAGATGGTTCGTAGAATCATAGAATGACTTGGGTTGGAAGGGAACTTAAAGAATAGCCAGTTACAAGCCCCCTGTCATGGGCAGGGACACCTTCCACTGCATCAGGTTGCTCAAAGCCTAATCCAGCCTGACCTTGAACACGTCCAGGGATGGGGGATCCACAACTTCCCTGGGCAATCTGTGCCAATGCCTCACCATCCTCACAGTAAAAAATTTCTTCCTAATATCTATCTAAATGTCCCCTTTTTCAGCTTAAAATCGTTCCCCTCATCCTATCCCTGCACTCCCTGATAAAGAGCCTTCTCCCCATCTTGGTTGATAGAGGGGATGGTGCAATTAATGGAGGAGAGCAGCCATTTAACCACCTCCGCTTGCAGCCTTAAGCTCCTCATCTATGCAACCCCTATACTGTTATTAGAGAGGAAGAGACTCCTTTTCAATGTGTTCAGAGCAGCTGGGCAGTGCAAACACCAAGACAGTGTCCTGTCCATGGCCCTGTTCGTATCTCTGGGGACCAGACCCTCCAGAAGTGTCAGCTGGAGATGGCTCTGGTGGATATGCCCCTCACTGACTGGCTGGAGATTAGTCCACTTGGTCACCAGAGTTCCCTGGGCAAAGATCATGGTGAGCAGCAGAAATACAAGACTTCTTTTCTAAATTTGTATGCCTCTTTCTCTCTCTTTGATCAGGGCCGGGGAATATTTGCAAGTGGAAGTCCATTCTCGAAGGTAACACTGCCCAATGGACAGACTTTCTTCCCTGGCCAAGGAAACAATGCCTACGTCTTCCCAGGAGTGGCACTGGGGGTCATTGCCTGCGGAGTCCGGCACATCTCTGATGATATCTTCCTCATCACAGCAGAGGTTTCCAACTGGGATTTAACTACTATTTTTTAAAAAATCATAATAGGTGTTTTCAAGAACCTAACTTGGAACAGCCCATTGGCACACTCTCAGCAAAAGCTATAGCCTTTCCCAGTCTCAAGGAAAGCTCACGCTTCCATTGCACTCACAGAGGTGCAGGAACCATGATAGGGTTCTCATTCTCCATACCTGCTACCCTGGCACAGTCCTTACACCATTCTGGCTCCACTTTTAAGTTTGTAAGGAAACGTATATACACGTATTTTGAATAGTTCAGCTTTCCCACTGAAAAATAATCCCAGTTCTGCTGCTGAGGCTTCAGCCACATTCCCAGTAACACCAATGAATGTGGTCCACGCTTGAGACCATCTTTACATTTCTTTCTCTTCTTTCTAGTCTATCGCCGCCGAGGTGACAGAGCAGCATCTTGCAGAAGGAAGACTTTATCCTCCCTTGGGAAGCATCAGAGAGGTGTCTCTCAAAATTGCTGTGAAAGTGAGTATTTCCACTTTCCATGGTAGAGAGGGCAGGAATTAAGTCCTTCTAGTACTTAAAGGGGGCCTGTAGGAAAGCTGGGGAGGGGCTCTTTATCAGGGGGTTCAGGAATAGGACAAAGGGGAACGGTTTTAAGCTGAAAAAAGGGAGATCTAGATGAGATATTAGAGAGAAATTTTGTTCTGTGAGGGTGGTGAGGCACTGGCACAGGTTGCCCAAAGAAGTCATGGATGCCCCATCTGTGGAGGTGTTCAAGGCCAGGTTGGATGAGGCTTTGAGCACCCTGAACCAGTGGGAGGTGTCCCTGACAATGGCAGAGGGGTTGGGATTGGATGATCTTTAAGGTCCCTTCCCACCCAAATCATTCTATGATTCTGTGATTCTATGATCCTTTCCCTGTCGATGGGCAAACAGCACTTCTGATGGTTTAAAGCAAACTCAGCACGAGACCAGGATGCCACCAAAATGCAACTTGCATCCCTCTGCACATTTCAGCAATTTTGCTGACTGCTGAGCCTCACAGACCTGGGAGACATGCTTGCTATAACCCCTTCTTGCTGCTGTCACTTCTCTTGAATGCTGGAAGAGTTATGTTAGCCACTCTAGGGGAGATAGAGTTGAATGTTCCCCTGCCCATGACAGGGAGTTGGAACTGAATAGTCTTTAAGATCCCTTTCAATCCAAACGGTTCTATGATTCTACGAAATCGCTATTTTGGAACTTCTCCTCCTGTATTTGATACAGGCTTAAGTACGTAAGTACTATTCCAGATCTGGCCTTGCTGTCCAGTTGTGGGATTGGCCCCCTCTATACATCAAATTTGTAATTCACATTCATGGGACACCCCACTGGGAATCACACTGGCATGCTAGGAGTTACTGATGGATGCACAGTGTAGCTGAAGAGCTCAAGGGTGAGAGTGGAGGTGGTTAAACGGCTGTTCTCTCCTTTAGTTGCACAATCCAACTCCTTTGCCAGGGCAGTGTTGCCAAGGCATTTCTAAGCAGGATTTCTAAGCAGCCAGTAATTGCAGGCAGCTTGCAGCCCTTCACCCAAAAGATGAAGTACAGCTGACTCAGGGAATTCTACAAAGAGAAAAAAAGAAGTAAAAAGGACACAATTTTGGGGGAAGGAAAGAGGGAAAATACAGCCAGGGCCAAACTGCAGTTAGTTTCTACTTCATAACATGCCAGTGTTGTTTCATTAGCATTGGAAGAGGCCGCTCAGGGAAATGATGGATTCCTAATCCCTGGAGGTGTTAAAAAAATGCTTAGATGTGGCGCTTTGCAACATGGTTTAATAGGCATGTTGGTGTTGATGGTTGGACTTGATGATCTTAGAGGTCTTTTCCAACCTTAATGATTCTATGATTCTATGATCAGCTCATTTTGCTTATCTCTCTGCAGATCGTTGACTGGGCCTACAAGCACGGTCTTGCTTCTTGGTACCCCGAGCCAGCAGACAAAGAAGCCTTTGTGAAGCAGCTGGTTTACAGTCCTGATTATGATTCCTTTGTTATCGACGATTACCGGTGGCCGCCCACAGCCATGCAAACACAAAATATATAAGTTTTTTTGAGAACTGCTTTCTCATTTTTACCATCAGTTCCCATGGTTCATATTGTTGCTGATATAAATGCACCTCCAGGCTTGCAGAATGATCAAAGTAAATGAATCCGAGTATTTTTTCACTTCCAGATGCTTTTTCTCTTCGGGAGTATATCAGTAGGTAATAAAGCAGAGTCCAAGCCCTGAAAAATTGTCATGCCCCACCAAATACTATCCCAGTGGGATGAAAATATTCCTGACTGTAACTGGAAATACTGATTCTGGTACATCTTGTCTTGCCCAGGCAGATAGCAAGGAGGGGACAGGACAAGGAAGTTAGTTAGACTCTGTTCAGTGGTGCCCAGTGGCAGAACAAGGTGTAAGTGGGCACAAGCTGGAGCTTAAGAAGTTCCACCTGGACATGAAGAGAAACTTCTTTCCTGTGAAGGTGACAGGCCTGCAACAGGATGACCAGGGAGGGTGTGGAGTCTCCCTCTCCAAACATATCCAAACCAGCCTGTATGTGTTCCTGTGCAGCTGGCTGGAGGTGGCCCTGCTGTAGCAGGTAGTTGGACTGGATGAGCTCCAGAGGGCCCTGCAAACCCACTCCACTCTGGGTTTCTGATGAGACAAAGATGGGACCCTGGACCAAGCTCACTGCACTGTGTAGCACCATGAAAGGTGATGATGCAAAGACCCTTCAGGTCACCCAGCCCACTGGGCAATCTGAAGCCAGGCTGGAGCACTTCCCCAGTCAGGGACAATGCTGGTGCAGCTCCAGGTCCCAAGTGCAGTGATGTGCTTAGCACAGCCATTGGTCCCACCTTGGGACCACCCTCTGCCTGGCCCCTGCACCAGTCAGCTCCTTGTGGGCAACACAAGGCAAGGGGGGACACTGTGCTCGGCACAGCAGCAGCTCCCAGTGCCAGTGCTATGCTGGCATCAGGCAGGGCCATGCCAAAAGGTCACGGAATCATCTAGTCCAACCATCAGCCCAACACCAACGTGCCTACTAAAAGATGTCCTGAAGTGCCATGTCTGCACATTTTTGGAACACCTCCAGGGATGGGGACTTCCCTGGGCAGCCTGTTCAAGCGCTTCACCACTCTTTCAGTAAAGAAATTTTTCCTAATATCTAATCTAAACTGCCCCTGGCACAACTTGAGGCCATTGCCTCTCATCCTATCACTTGTTACTTGGGAGAAGAGACCAACACCCACCTCACCACTTGTGGAGTCCTTACTCCACGAACGATATCTTAGTACAATTGAAACACCCTAGAGGTACCCTATGGCCTACTGGACACCAGCTCCACTGCTGTGACATGCAGGACTAAAAGAAGAGCCCAGCTGCAGCAGAAGGAACTGATCCTTGCTGCTGGGAGGTTGCTCATTGCCCACTGCCAGCGTGGGCAGCCCAGTGTTCATCCTGAGCCATTTCTCCAGTCTTTATCCATCTGTTGAACAGCCCTTGGGGGTTCCACCCAAGCTGAGAGTGTTGCTCTGCTATTATTGCTGGTTTCCTTTGTTAGCAAAGCAATCCTTTCCTGGCAGTGGTCTTACTTGGGGCTGTATCTCCTGCAGAGTCCAGGGACAGTGGTTTTGCCCATATCATTGTGACCAGCAGGTCGAGAGAGGGGATTCTTGCCCTCTACTCTACTTTCACAAGACATCATCTGGAGCCCTATGTTCATTTCTGAAGTCCTCGGCACAGGAAGAACATGGATCTGTTGGAGCAAGTCCAGAGGAGGCTATGGAGATGACCTGTGGGCTGGTGCACGTCCTGTATGAGGACAGGCTGAGAGAGTTGGGGTTGGTCAAGAGAAGGCTCCAGGCAGACCTTATAGCAGCCTTCCGCTATTTATAGGGGTCATAGAGAAAGATGGGGAGGGGCTCTTTATCCGGGAGTGCAGGGATAGGGTAAGGGGGAACAGTTTTAAGTTGAAAGAGGGGGGATTTAGATTGGATATTTGGAAGAAATTCTTTACTGTGAGAATGATGAGGCATTGGAACAGGTCCCCAGAGAAGTCGTGGGTGCCCCATGCCTGGAGGTGTTTAAGGCCAGGCTGGATGAGGCTTTGAGCAAACTGATCCAGTGGGAGGTGTCCCTGCCCATGGCAGGGGTGGTGGAACTGGCTATTCTTTAAGGTCCCTTCAGACCCAAACTATTCTATGATTCTAGGTAGAAAGAGCATTCTTTCCCAATTGGCTTCTGATGGCATCATCCTGTTTCTCAAGTAGAAGTCCTGTTCCTCCCTGATAGTCCCTTTCCCCGCCTGCAAGCAGTGAAGCTCTGTCTCTGCCTGGCTGCATAGCCAGCAAGGGTCTGCTCTGAAGAGACTTCTCGTTGCCTCCTTCCAGGGACAGCTGCTCACACATTGCTCTGTTACAGCCCCAAACACTATCCCAGTCGATGAGGGTCACTGGAAAGCTGGACAGGGGTCTCCTGCTAGTGCTGCCAGATTGTTGCTGATTTTCTTCACTGATCTCTCTCACCTTCCCCTGCTTTTACTGCAGGCAGAAAGGATGCAAACCGTGTGTGCCATAGGATTAAATCAATCTCCAGCATCACTGGCTGAGGAGTGACTCCACAGAGGAAGAGAGGAAAAGTGCATGTGGGAAGAGTACCAGGCTCACAGGGAGAGGAATGAGGCAGAGAGGGCCTTTCTCTGCCCGCAGGGGCTGTTGCAGACACTTTTCCCCTCTCTGAGCTTGACCTGTAAGCATCCCAGGAGAAAGACTGGCATTTTCTGAGTCTTTTTCTTCCTTTGAGGATCAGAGCTCTTTCCAAGCCCTGTGCAGAGAAGAGAAAAGGTTCACAGAGATGATGAGGGGACTAGTGCATCTCTCTTGGGAGGAGAGGTTGAGAGAGCTGGATCTGTCCAGCGTGGAGAAGATCCCATCAATGCTGATCAATATCTGATGGGTGGGGGGCAAGAGCAGGGGAGTAGACTCTGTTTGGCGTGGCCTTAGCAACAGGACAAAGCAGACCAGAGACAAACTGAAGCATGAGATGTTCCACCTGGACAGGAAAAGTTTCTTTCCTGTGAGGGTGACGAAGCCCTAGAATAGGCTGCCCAGGGAGTCTGTGGAGTCTACTTCTCCAGAGACACCCAAACCCATCTGGATGCATTCCTGTGCAACTGGCTGGAGGTGTTCCTGCTGTAGCAGAGGGTTGGACTGGATGAGCTCCAGACGGCCCTTCCAACCCCCACCAGTCTGGGATTCTGTGGAAGATTTCTTCCCCTTGCCTTCAGAGGCCAAGGGCTGAAGCCTTTCCAGATTACTTTCTCAGAGACAGAAGACTGCAGGGGAAGCTCTCCTGAACTTGGGCAAACCAGGCTGTGAGGCCTCCACATTCTTGAGTGGAAGGTCCTGCCTTTGCATCTCCATCTAGAACACATTCTGTGCTTTTGCTTGAAGATGCAGGCTGAGAAACTGAAGCTCCGGCTTCTGGAGATTGAATCCTCGCTCCGGCTTCTGGAGATTGAAAGGAAGACTGCTGATAGCACTGCAGTTTTGTAAGCACCTTACCTGGGAATGAAGACTACATCCACCCTGGGAATTTCTTTCCAAGGCTGAGGCAGTGTTCCCAAAGTGTAGGATTCAGAATGAACCACTTGAGGGCTGTAGAGGACTTCTGCCAGAGCTTTTCCTGCCTGAAGAGTTCCTGTCACTGGTACATCACATTTTATCAGCGACTTGAGCATTGGCAATAAATATTTTATTCTTGGCAAGAAGATCCTCCCGGGGAGGAATTCCATCTAGAAATCAGCACCTGCCGTGTGGCTGCCCTACAGGCAGGGAAAGAGATTAAATCGGCTTAGGGAAAACACAAGCTGAATATTGTGGGCATTTTAGCTGCTGTCTGTTTGTGGTTTGTTTTCTGATTCAAAGCAAGAATATTTATAGCTGATCATTTTGGGTTTCTCTGTTTGCTGCCATTTCTGTCTTATCAGCAGAATGAATCTTATATTCCCAAGCTGTTCTCCTTCTCTTCCTTTGACAAGTGATTGACAAATCATTGACAAATTTGAAATGAGAGCTAAAAATAGAAAAAATACAAGGAAATACTATCAAGGCTTCAGGGAGACCTTACAGCATCCATCCAGTACTGAAAGGAGGCTACAGAAAAGCTGGGGAGGGGCTCTTTACCAGGGAGTGCAGGCATAGGACTCCACAGCTGAAATACCCTAAACAGCTGCCAATATGTGCTACAAATTCATAGGAAGATAACATCATAGAATGGTTTGTGTTGGAATGGACCTTAAGGATCATCCAGTTACAGCTGCTCTGCCATGGACATGAACACCTTCCACTGGATCAGGTTGCTCAGAGCCTCATCCAACCTGGCCTTGAACACCCCCAGGGAAGAGGCATCCACAACTTCTCCGGACAATCTGTGCCAGCGCCTCACCACACTCACAATAAATAACTTCTTCCTAATATCTGATCTAAATCTCCCCTCTTTCCGCTTAAAACCATTTCCCCTCATCCTATCCCTGCATTCACTGATGAAGAGCCCCTCCCCAGCTTTCCTATATGTCCCCTTTAATTAATGGAAGGCTTCTATAAGGTTTCCCTAGTGCCTTCTCTTCTCCAGGCTGAACAACCCCAACTCTCTCAGCCTTTCCTGGTAGGGGAGGTACTTCAGCCCCCGCATCATCTCTGTGGCCTCCTCTGGACTTGCTCCAAAAGATCCATGTTCTTCCTGTGCTGAGAACTCCAGAATTAAACACAGGACTCCAGGTGAGGTCTCTCAAGAGCCGATTGGAGGGGCTAAATCACCTCCTTTGACGTGGTGATACTTCTTTGGATGCAGCCCAGGATCCGGTTGGCTTTCTAGGCTTCAGGCGTCTATTGCCAGCTCATACTGAGCTTCTCATCCACCAACAACCCCAGTCCTTCTGTTCAGGGTTGTTCCCAATCTGTTCTCCTCCCAGCCTGTATTTGTGCTTGGGATTGCCCCAACCCAGGTGCAGGACCTTGCACTCGGTCTTGTTGAACTTCATGGGGTTTGCACAGTGCCACCTCTTAAGCCTGTCACAAGATCTCTCTGGATGGTTTCCCTTCCCTCCAGCATGTCTACTGCACCACAAACTTAGTGTCATCAGCAAACTCACTGAGGGTACATTCAAAGTCAGGGCCATGCTCCTCTGGTCCAATTTCTACTTCAGTCATTGTGTCTGGTGTTTCTGTCAGATGTCTCTAGGCCTGAAGAGCCAGCTAACCCATAAAAAAACCCTATAAATCTCAGACTTTTGGATAGCATTCAGGCTATCCAGTCATTACATTTGTGCTTGGCACACCGGGCAAGTTCTTACAAGCAGTGACCCTAAATTAAACTTCTACCCTTTAAGTAATTTTCTGAGGCTTCTTCCTCACAAACCTTGAGTTCAAGTGCAAATCAGAGACGTTTGTTTTCCCAGTGCTGAGAGTGTGCTGACCTTTCAGTCTTAAAAGGAAAATCTTGATAAAAATCACTAATTAATGGCAGAGTTAGAATCATTTGTCCCAGATATGTGCATAAACAAAGAACCTAAAGGTCTGGCTGTTAAACAGGAAAGCAAGGGCTTTCTTCATAAAGAAAGCCTGGCTGTTTGGTACCAAAAATGCTGGTAATTGATTTATATTCAATTATTTGAGTGCACAGAAGCAATTATAGCCAATCTTTGATGCCCAGTTCTACTGTGAAGTGTTACTATGCAAAATATTATTCCTTATTAGTTGGCCACTGATGAAATAATGGTGGTAGGAGGCTGGAATGTCCCTTTTATTTAGAATTTACACCCAGTTTTACCTGTATGAGCTCTGCTTTTTGTATATTGAGAACAACAGTGTTGTTTAGTCCAGATTTAACAAATCTAGCTGCCAAACCACTGACTGGGAAGAGACTGTGGGAACTGGGAGGGGGGTGATCTCAGAATTATCACACTGGCTAATATTACTGAAACAAGTGATCTGTCAGAGTCCAGCTCAATGCACAGGCTGTATCCACATAGGCAGCACAATTAACGGCATTTTAATCTTTAACTCCTTCTAATACTTAAAGGGGGCCTACAGGAAAGCTGGGGAGGGGCTCTTTATCAAGGAGTGCATGGAAAAGGCAAGGGGTAAAGATTTTAAGCTAAAAGAGGGGGGATTTAGACTAGATATTAGGAAAAAATTATTTATTGTGAGGGTGGGGAGGCACTGGCAGAGGTTCCCCAGAGAAGCCATGGATGCCCCATCCCTGGGGGTGTTCAAGGCCAGGCTGGATGAGGCTTTGAGCAACCTGATCTAGTGGAAGGTGTCCCTGCCCATGGCAGTGGGGTGGAACTGAATGATCTTTAAGGTCCCTTCCAATCCAAACCATTCTATGATTCTGTAATTCTATGATTCCTGCAGATTGGTCCAGAAAATCACAGATTTCCAGAGATCTCACAAATTGACTTGGAACCTCATTTTTAACTGCCAGAAGGAAGGAAGGAGCCCCTTTCAGAGTGCTCAGCCTCAATACCCACCAAAGCATTCAAGCTGGCATAGGAACTGAACACATCAAAGAACATGAGAGGAGAAGGGAAATAGTGTGTATGCCATACTGAGGGTCCAGTATAGCTCTCAGGGCTCCCCTGGAATGTTGTCTCAGTCTGAACCCACAGCAGAGACCTATGTGCACTCAATGCAGACTCAAGCTCTTCATCAGGAAGTCTGGATGATTGCCTGCAGAAAGAGCTATGTCTGATACACCACTGAAAGAGGTCATAGGGATAGTCTCTATACTATACCTGATCCTATGAAAATCACGGCCACTGCTTCTCCTCTGCCACCATCCCTGGTCCAGCGGCCTGTCTCAGGCTACATTCTTTATGGTTTAAGAGTGTCTTGGCAGCACTAGAATAAAAATCGTTCACGGTTTTCAGCACTGTGGAGGCAAAGGGAAGTTTAAGCAGTGGGCTTGTATCTGTTATAAAGCTGAGAAAAAAAAAACAAACCAACCCAGTAATGATTACAGAATCAAACAATTCTAGAACAGTTTAGTTGGAAAGGACTTTAAAGAACATCCAGTTCCAACTTCCCTGCTTTTGGCAGGGACCCCTTCTGCTGGATCAGGTTGCTCAAAGCCTCATCCAGCCTGGGCTTGAACACCTCCAGTGATGGGGCATCCACAGCTTCTCTGGACAATCTGTGCCAGTGCCTCCCCACCCTCACAGTAAAAAATTTCTTCCTAATATCTAATCTAAGTCTCCACTCTTTCAGCTTAAAGCCATTCCCCCTCATCCCATCCCTGCAATCCCTGATAAAAAGTTCTTTCCCAGCCTTCCTGGAGGCCCTTTTAAGTATTGGAAGGCTGCTATAATTTCTCCCCACAGCTTTCTCTTCTCTGGGCTAAACAAGCCAGACTCTCTCAGCCTGTCCTTGTATGGGAGGTGTTCCAGTCCTCAGGTTATCTTCATGGCCTCCTCTGGACTTGCTCAAACAGGTCCACATCCTTCCTTTGCTGAGGACTCCAGAACTGAATACAGGAGCCCAGATGAAGTCTTGTGAAAGCAGAGTAGAGGGGGATGTAGTAGATGCCCAGCTGCTACTGAAGAAATAGAAAGCACCCTATCCACAGCTACTAGTAAAGTAATATTGTTGGCGCTCAGTATTTCAGTTTTAACTCACTCCCAGTCTGCCAGCAGATTTGCTCAGCTGAGCTGGGGCTGTACCGCCTGAGCTGAACTCCAGCCATTCCTGGGCTAATCAGCATGACTAACTTCAAACCATCCCTGACGATGGACTTGGGCACTGACCACAGGCAGGAAAAACAGAGGCACGGATACGTCTCCCTCAGTGCACGCAGCAGAGGGGTCCAGCAAAGGGGCAGGGTGACAAATCCACACAGTCACCTCTTCATCCGGCACAGCAGGATTTGCCAGAATTTGTTCAGCAGGGCCTGCAGACTGAATAACAATTAGCTGCTAAGAACTGAGGCCGTCTAAAATGTCCACCAGGAGACATCCTAACACACCAAACATGCACTAACAAGAGCACCAGAGCCCATCAGGACAAAGTGTAAATCCTGTTCTTCCCTTATTACAGACTGATGGGTATTTTCTTCTATGCCCAGCATTGTCAGGGAATACCTAGAAGGAGCATAGGTTAAAGCATGCAGTTTTATAGCTGTTTCTGTGAGAGTCACAGAGATTTCATAAATGAGATGTGATTTTCCCATCTCAGAGAAGGAGATGAAGGATTCTTTTAGAAATGCTGCATATCTCTCAAATCTGAAGAAGAGAAGGCTCTGGAGAGACCTTATAGCAACCTTCCAGTACTGAAAAGGGGCCTACAGGAAAACTGGAGAAGGGGTTTTTATCCAGGAGTGCAGGGATACGATGGAGGAAGCGGGGAGGAGGAAAAAGTTTTAAGCTGAAAGAGATGACTTTTAGATTAGATATTAGGAAGAAATTCTTTACTGTGAGGGTGGGGAGGCACCAGAAGAGGTTGCCTGGAGAAGCTGTGGATGCCCCATCCCTGGAAGGTTGGATAAGGCTTTGAGCAAGCTGATCCAGTGGAAGATGTCCTTACCCATGGCAGGGTGGTTGGAACTGGGTGTTCTTCTATGTCCCTTCCAACCCAAACCATTCTGTGATTCTATGATTCTAAATCCTACACTGGCTAATTTGAGCAATTACAAATACTTTCCATGGACAGCAATGCAGTGACGTGGAGTCTGTGCTCTCTGGACAGTAGTGGGTCTGTGGACCACAACCAAAATAACCAAGAAAAATAAAGCACAGACAGGACATTTATGTTTGCTATGGAGGAGCTCCAAAAAGCGTAAAAGGCTTAAAACCCCCCAGCCTAGTGAAGAAATCCTCTGTCAGCAACAGAGGGATATGACCAAGATAATCATAGTTCCAGTCAGGTACTGAAAGATATTATAAAACACAGAAAACAGAAGTTCTCCCCTCATCTTTCTGCAATCCTCTGGCAATCTTGTCCCACACAGATTCTGGGAGAGAGGGATCACTATAATACATGCTATTCTTATTCTTTAAGTACATGTGTTACACAAACACATTGGATTTTAAACAAGTGCTTACCAGTCATAAGGATCATAAAATAACAGAATCGTTTGGTTGGAAAAGAACTTTGACATCATCGAGTTCAACTGTACCTGTCAACTAGTAAACCACATCCCCGAGCACCTCATCAACCCGTCTTTTAAATATCTCCAGGAATGGTGAGTCAACCACTTCCCTGGGTAGCCCATTCCAGTGTCTGATAAACCTTTCAGTGAAGAAATTTATCCCAATATCCAATCTAAACCTCCCCTGGTGCAACTTGAGGTCATTTATTCTCATTCAATCATTTGTTACTTGGGAGAAGAGACCAACATCCACCTTGCTGGAGCCTCCTTTCAGGTAGTTGTAGACAGAGATAAGGTTTCCCCTCAGCCTCCTGTTCTCCAGGCTAAACAACCCTAGTTCCCTCAGCTGCTCCTCATCAGACTTGTTCTCCAGCCCCTTCATGAGCTTCATTGCCCTTCTCTGGACACGCTCCAAAGCCTCAATGTATTTCTTGTAGTGAGGGGCCCAAATGCGAGATGAATTTATTGCAGAGAAGGCAGGCTGCAATCTCTCCAGCTGACACAAAGCTATCCTACAAGCATTCCTAACTCTCATTTCATAGTCAGGTTTGTAGGCTTGAACTCTCACATTTCCGTCTTAATTGCTTGCACATCACTAAAGAGTTGCTCTGCCACCTTTTTTTTCTGCCTTTTGCAAATAGCTGCGGAATGACCTTCAGTTTTTGCACCATTGCCAGAAGCAGTTTATTCAAAAAGTCAGAAAACAAAAAGAGTTTACAATAAACTTCTGTACCTTCTTTACTACCGCTGTTTGAACAACTTTGTAAGCTCATCGAAGGTGACTCATTTGCAACAGCCAGGCTGTATTAGGGCAATCCCAAGATCAGGCCATTAAATAGCGAGCAAGCCTGTTTCAAAAGCCTATCCAAGAAAATAAAGGAATCTTTCTGCTTTCTTGAAGCAGCTTTGGAAAAGACCCAGACCATTGAAATCACAAAATATTGAGACACAGTAATAATTGTTCACGGTGAATCCTTTCTTTATTCATCAGTAAATCACAATTAAGGGAAGGTAAGATTCCCTCATTTAAAAAGAGAGTGAAGAGTTCTTGTTATTCACCTTTATCATCTTTGACTGCAAATGAAAAATTAAGATGTGTATGCTTTTGCATCAAAATCACCAGTAAAATCAAAAAATATCTGTAAAATACATCCACAGAAAAAGAATTTAGTATATTTTAGGATCTCATCATGGGCTTTCTAAAATGCAATAGTTTGACAGTCTGACCTTCATCCAACCAAACATAACCCACTCCAAGGGACACCTTTCTTTTAAGACAGAAAAGCTAAAAAGGATCAGATTGGTTTCTTAGGGACAGACTCCTCATAAAAGCGCACCAGATAACCCAAAATATCTGGCTCAATTACAAAAGGTTTTATTCATACAGCTGCTTGAGACGATGCTCTTCAGTGTTTCAGTGGAGAAAGCAATTTCCCAAGGGTGTTTGTAAGCGAGACTCTCATCTGACATTTTCAGTGCCTGCACTATTCAAGCTGGGGGAAACAACCGCAACAAAAAAAAAAAGAGCCCACACATGCACAAAGAAGATAAAAGATGCAGCTCCATTAGATGGCAACCCTTGGTCTGGTAGCGGTGCCCTCGCCTCCTCTGCAGCGCGGAGAGGAGGTCCAGCACTTCGCGCGAGTAGCACAGAAGTCCTTTGTCTGGCTTGGCTGTGGGAAAAGCAGCCAGGATCACCCCAGCCATTGTTAGCTCCTTTCCAGCCTTATCAGGCTGCCCATACCAGATACTCCTCAAATACATGCTCTAGCAAAATGCATCAGTACTTCAAAAAATACTGATACTAAATTTGGTAAATTTTTTTTTCTGGTGTAAGCTCCTATAAACTGAAAATCATAGAATTGTAGAATCATAGAATGGTTTGGGTTGGAAGGGACCTTAAAGATCATCCGATTCCAACATCCTTGTGATGGGCAGGGGCACCTCCCAGTGCATCAGGTTGCTCAAAGCCCCATCCAGCCTGGCCTTGAACACCATCAGGGATGGGTCATCCACAGCTTCTCTGGACAACTTGTGCCAGTGCCTGCCCATCCTCACAGTAAAGAATTTCTTCCTAATATCTAATCTAAATCTCTCCTCTTTCAGTTTAAAACTGTTCCCCCTCGTCCCATCCCTGCACTCCCTGTTAAAAAGGAGTTCAGCTCCCCAGCTTTCCTGTAGCTTTCCCTTTCAGTACTGGAAGGCTGCTTGTATGTCTTCCCAGAGCTTTCTCTTCTCTAGGCTGAAAAACTCCAACTCTCTCAGCCTTTCCTCGGACCATCTCCATGGCCTCCTCTGGACTCACTCCAACAAATTCACGTCCTTCCTGTGCTGAGGACTCCAGAACTGAACGCAGGACCCCACATGAGGTCTCACAAGCACAGAGTAGAGGGGCAGAGTCCCCTTGCTTGACCTGTTGGTCACACTTCTTTGGATGCAAAAGAAAAAAATCTCCCTTTAAGGGCCTACTGCAGAATAGAAGCTAAGCTGAAGCAACATCTGCAGCTGCTGCTCAGCCCAGCTGACTCCTGGAGCCTACCCTCAACTTCTTGCAAGCCCACGAAGAACCCTCCCAACCTGGCAGCATCAGGAGCAGTCTCCCACAAGGGTTTTAGACCAGCCCAGCTCTGCTGACACCCACAGAGCCGCTTCTCCCACTGGTTTGAAACAAGATCATAGAATTGTTTGGGTTGGAAGGAACGTTAAAACTCATCCAGTTCCAACCCCCCTGCTATGGGCAGGGACACCTTCCTCTGGATCAGGCTGCCCTGATCTGACCCAAGAAAGCTGATGATGCTCAGCTTCTGAGAACCACATGTTACCATCTGTGAGAGAGCAGAGCAACAACTGAGTGAAAACCAACAGCAGGTCAGACTTGTGGCAATTCATGGCCATTTGGAATAAAAGGATAAGGCCTTTGGACAACAAAACCATTCAGGTTTGAAATGTCTACATAGCATATCCCAGAATCTATTCCTGCAGAACTCTTTGAGACTTTTTTCAAGCAAAATCTCACTGAAGTCTGCAAGACAGTTGACACATAGGATGGCTGTAAGGTCTTCAGGATTAGAACCCCACTTAATGCATATTTATGTATCAAGCTTGTGAAATAAACTGCTCTGTGAAATCCTAAGTGAAAAAGGTGTTTTCCTAGCAGAGACCGTTGCGTTATCAGCTTCTCCTTCATTTGTTCGGCCTGCTGAAAGCACAGCTCTCAGGCACATAGCTCAGGTGAGAAAGTCGGGCAGTAAGATACATATCAATGAAGCTGAAATACACTAAACAGCTGCCAATATGTGCTACAAATTCATAGAATCGTGGAATGGTTTTGATTGGAAGGCACCTTAAAGATCATCCGGTTCCAACCTCCCTGCCACGGGGTGGTTGCTCAAATCCTGATCCAACCTGGCCTCAAACACCTCCAGGGATGGGGCATCCACAGCTTCTCTGGATGACATCTTCTGGTGCTTCACCACCTTCACAGTAAAAAATTTCTTCCTAATAGCTCATCTAAATGCCATCCCTTTCAGCTTAAAACTTCCCTCCCTCATCCTATCCCTGTACTCCATGATAAAGAGCCACTTCACAGCTTTTCTCTAGGGCCCTTTCAGTACTGGAAGGCTGCTATAAGGTCTCCCTGGAGCTTTCTCTTCTTCAGGCTGAACAAACTCAGCCTGTCCTCATACAAGAGGTGCTCCAGCCCTTGGATCATCAAAAAGTCCACCTCTCCAAGTGAAATAAACTCCCTACTGGTCTTGTTTAGCTAATCTAAAAGACAACTGTACGCAAGCTCTGCTCAAAGCTGGTGAATGCAAACTCGCGCGCTCTTCACAGAGGTTTTGCCGAAGTGAAGGCAATAGGACTGAGTCCACATTGTCCCGTCATCAAAACCAGCAGCAGGGCAGGATTAACCTCATTTGTAGCTACCTTGGCTGGACCGGCTGCCCATCATTGCACTTGGGACTGGCAGGGAGCCAAACCACGGGATTGCCTTTTCAGACTCTCATCTCAATAGGAAACCTCCAAGTATTTTGATCTGTTTTCATAACTGTAGCGATTTTCATCCCCGTGGCTTTGCAGCGTATTATCATTCCCTTCTTTCTAATAAGTTAAAGAAACAGCTGGTACAAATGAAGGCAAAACAAGCACGGGTCACTGTGGATAAAATACGGCATTTCAAAAGATTTAGGAAAGACAAAAACCCATTGCCTGTCTTAACTCCTGCCAAGAAACCATTACAGAGGATGCAGGCATGGTGAAAGCCCCTTGAACGCTGCATTTCAACAGCAGTAACAACCACAGAGCTCAAATCTATTGTGTAGCTTTATTTTTATAGGGCCTATCATAGACTCTTTTACATAACTTAAATGATTATCAAATAATCTCCTGTACACAATGAGACCAAGCCACATTTGCTTTCCAAGCTTTGACACATTCCTGGAAGAAATCCAAAGGGCTGTAGGAATCACATCGCCACAGTGGCTACAGTACAAGTTTGTCCCAAACACACGCCATCAATTAATTCACATATCACTCTAAATCACTGTTTGCAAGATCCTGCAAGACATGGTTAAATTTCAGGACACTAAGTTTTGGTAGCAGCGTTTTCAATCTTGCTTTGCTCCAATGTTTTCCTTTTCCTTGCCTTTGTGTCCTCAGCTGAACACCCTCCAGCACTTGTGATGCAGGTGAGAACCTGGGAAAACTTGATAAATGCAACCGCAAAAATTGACCGAGCTTTACTTTTAGACCGAAATCATTTACCACTTGTCATAGCTGTCTTCAAGAAGAAGAGCCCTGTTGCAACACCACCCAAGATGATTACACCAAGTTGTATAGGACAAAACCAGGCCTGGGAAAAATGTTAAAACACAAGTGCAAGAGTTGACCAAGCTTTACTTTTAGAACAAAATATTTGACAAGTGGTCACGGCTGCCTTTGAGAAGAGCAGCCCCGTTGCAATGCGGCCCAAGACAGGTTCACCAAGCCGCGCGGACAAAACCTGGCCTCTAAGGAAGGTGAAGAGAGTCACCAGCCACCAGAAAAACACCTGAAGGGACCCACTATTCCACATTTTATTGGCAGTGGCTTCCACAATGCAGGAAGAGGTGACTCGCAGAGCACATGGGTGAACCTTGCGGGGCTGTGCTTTCGGGTGGGGGGCACAATGCAGCACCCAGCCCCACACCTGAGTCCCCCCTCTCCCCCAAGCGTTCCTGCAGCAGGTCTCAACCCTCCCTCAGTTCCATCGTCCTGGGCAGGGCTCACCCCCCACCCCCAATCCATCGTCCCAGGTGGGGGTCTCACACATTCCCCCTCCATTCCATTGTCCCGGGTGGGGGTCCCACACATACCCCCAGTTCCATCATCCCGGGGGAGGGGGGTGTCTCACACATTCCCTTCAATTCCACCATTGCGGGCAGGGGTCCCGCACATCCCCCCCCAATTCCATTGTCCTGGGCGGGGGGCTCACACTTTCCCCCTCAATTCCATCATCCTGGGAGGGATGCGGGACGGACGTCTCACACATTCCCCCTCTATTCCATCATCCCAGGCAGGGGTCTCACACACTTCCCACCCATTCCATTGTCCCGGGCTGGGGTCTCACACATCCTCCTCCATTCCCTTGTCGCGGGTGGGGGTCCCACACACGCCCCCCATTTCCATCATCCCGGGGGAGGGGGGGGGGTGTGTCTCACACATTCCCTTCTACTCCATCATCGCGGGCAGGGGTCCCACACATCCCCCCCAATTCCATTGTCCCGGGTGGAGGTCACGCACTTTCCCCCTCAATTCCATCATCCCGGGGGGGACGGACGCCTCATACATTCCCCCTCTATTCCATTGTCCCAGGCAGGGGTCTCGCACATTTCTCCCTATTCCATCATCCCGAGGAGGGGGGGTCTCGCGCATCTCCTTCTACTCCATCACTGCGGGCGGGGGGTCCCACGCTTTCCCCCTCAATTCCATCGTCCCTGGAGGGGAGGCAGGTCTCACACATTCCCTTCTATTCCATCATCGCGGGCAGGGGGCCCGTGCATCCTCCTCCATTCCATCGTCCTGGGTGGGGGTCCCACGCATTCCCCCCCAGTTCCATCGTCCCGGGCGGGGGTCCCACGCCTACCCCCCCCCCTCCCCCCCGCGATTCCCCCGTCCCGGGCGGGGGGCTCGGAGCCTCCCGGCGCTGCCCTACAGCCCGGGGTAGGCGGCCCGGGGGAAGGCCCCGCTGTAGTCGAAGTGCCCCTGCGGGGGGGGCAGCGGGCACTCGGGGAAGAAGGGGGCGAACCCCGCCGCCAGGTGCCCGCCGGGCTCCTCCCCGCCGCCCCCCGGCACCGGTTCCCCCCCGCCGGGGTAGAGCGGGCGCAGCGGCTCGGGCGGCGCCTTCTTGGCGGGGCTGCAGGGCCCGGCGGGGCTCCAGGGGGGCTCGGGGTACAGCAGCCCGCCCAGCAGCGGGTGATGGGCGGCGGGCAGCGGCGCCTCGTACAGCCCGTGCTCCAGCCCCAGCTCGGCGGGCAGGCGGGCGGCGGGGAAGGCGTCGGGCGGGGCGGCGTCGGGCACCAACGCGCCGTACTCGGGGCTCAGCAGCTCGAAGAAGTCGCTCGCGTCCCCGCCGCCCTTCTCCGGCTCCTTGGCGGCCGGCGCCGGCTCCGTGAAGAATGAAGGAGGGAGGTTGCGGTCCCGCAGCGGCACCTTCCGCGGGCAGCCCGGCACCTCGGGCCGCACGGAGCCGAAGAGCGCGGCCAGACTGCGGCTCTGCAGGCTGCCGGCCGCCTGCGGGGCCTCCCGGCGCGGCGGGGGCTTGGCAGGCGGCGACGAGGAGGAGGAGGAGGACGAAGATGAGGAGGAGGACGATGCCGCGGGCGGGGCGGGGGCGACGATGCCGGTGCAGCGCTTGATCTGCTTCTGCAAGTACTTCCTATGGTTCACCTTCCGCTTGGACTTCACCGGCTTGTCCAGCGCCAGCTTGATGTTGCTGGAGGCGGAGTCGATGAAGCTCAGCAGGTCCCGGGTGGCTTCTCTGAAATCGCCGGCGTCGCCCGCCGCCCCGCCGCCCTCGCAGCCCTTCTCCGGGTCGGCGTAGCCCAGGACGCCGCCGGCGGGGAAGCAGAAGGGCAGCAGGTGGTGCGGGCTGAGCAGCGCGGCGGGCGCGGCCATGGCCGGCGGCGGAGCCGCAGCCCCGAGCGGCGCCGCGGGGAAAAGGCGGCCGGGGCGGGGGGAGGGACCGGCCCGGGGGTGGGACCGGCCACCCGCACCTCCCCCGGCTCCCCGAGGCCTGAAACCCCCCGGCCGGGGACAGCGGGAGGGAGGAGCATCGCCGGGGGCGGGGACGGCATCCCGGGAAAGGGAGGGGCATCCCGGGGTAGGGACAGGCGACCCGGGGCAGAGAGAGGCGTCCCGGGGTAGGGAGAATCATAGAATCATAGAATAACCAGGTTGGAAGAGACCCACCGGATCATCGAGTCCAGCCATTCCTATCAAACACTAAACCATGCCCCTCAGCACCTCGTCCACCCGTGCCTTAAACACCTCCAGGGAAGGTGAATCAACCACCTCCCTGGGCAGCCTGTTCCAGTGCCCAATGACCCTTTCTGTGAAAATTTTTTTCCTAATGTCCAGCCTAATCCTCCCCTGGTGGAGCTTGAGGCCATTCCCCCTTGTCCTGTCCCCTGTCACTTGGGAGAAGAGGCCAGCACCCTCCTCTCCACAACCTCCTTTCAGGTAGTTATAGAGAACAATGAGGTCTCCCCTCAGCCTCCTCCAGGATAAACAACCCCAGCTGTTCCTCATAGAAGCATCTCATAGAATCATAGAATCACCAGGTTGGAAGAGACCCACCAGATCATCGAGTCCAACCATTCCTATCAAACCATGCCCTTCAGTGCCTCGTCCACCCGTGCCTTAAACACCTCCAGGGAAGGTGACTCAACCACCTCCCTGGGCAGCCTGTCCCAGTGCCCAATGACCCTTTCTGTGAAAAAATTTTTCCTCATGTTCAGCCTAAACCTAGCCTGGCGGAGCAGGGCATCCCAGGGCAAAGACAGGCATCCCAGGGCAAGAACGGGCACCCTGGGGCAGGGGGAGACATCCCAGGGCAGGGATGGGCGTCCCAGGGCAGGGAAGGGCGTCCCAGGGCACGGAAAGGCATCCCAGGGCAGGGAGAGGCATCCTGGGGCAGGGAGAGGCATCTTGGGGCAGAGACAGGCATCCCGGGGCAGGGAGAGGCATCCTGAGGCAGGGAAAGGCATCCCGGGGCAAGGAAAGGTGTCATGGGCCAGGGACAGGCATCCTGGGCCAGGGACACAGATCCCAGTGCAGGGACACACACACAGGGACAGGGACACACACACTGGGACAAGGACACACACTGGAATAGTTTGCAACTACCTGAAAGGAGGTTGTAGTAAAGTGGGTGTTGGTCCCTTCGCCCAAGTGACAAGTGATAGGACAAGAGGAAATGGTCCCAAGTTGTGCTAGCGGAGGTTTAGGTTGAATGTTAGGAAAAAAAAAATGTTTACTAAAAGAATAGTGAAGCATTGGAAGAGGCTGCCCAGGGAAGTGTTTGAATCCTCGTCCCTTAAGGTGTTCAAAAACATGAGACTGTGGCACTTCAGTTTAGCAGGCATGGTGGTGTTGGGTTGATGGTTGGACTGGATGATCTTAGAGGTCTTTTCCAACTTCCACGATTCTGTGATAGTTACACACAGCCTAGGACGGGTACAAACACACCAGGACAGATACAGATGCATCCCAGGAAAGTCACACACACATCCATGGTACAGCTAAACACACACCAGGACAGGTACACAAAGACCCAAGACGTACAAAACTACCAGTACTGGTAAACACACATTCCAGGAAAGGCAGAGACACATCCTGGGACAGGTAGACACAGACACCACAACATGAACACACACTGGGACTGGTACAAACATAGTGGGACAGGTAAACACACACCAGGACAGGTACACACACACCGGGACAGGTACACATACACCAGGACAGGTACATACGCATTCTCCTGGGAAAGTACATACACCCAAGGGCAGGTGCCCACACTCCGGGACAGGCATACAGCATCCCACTGACTCCATCAGCGTGATTCCCATCACTATCATGCTGCCACCCCCAGCTCTGTTCCCACTCCTGCAGCTGCTCACCTGGCACAAAATGTGTCCCTCTGCCTGAGATCCTATCTTGGATCACCCCAATGGCTCTAGGATCAAGCACACAGAGACACACTCCTGCTCTGAAATCCACCAAGGTGCAGAAACCTAAGTTAATTTCGAAAGGTGAAGTTTTTTTCCAAGTTCGTTGCTATGTGCACTACCCAGCATACTGTGTTTTCCTTGTTGGGACAAGTCCTGAGAAAATCCAGCACTGTGATCCCATAGGGATTTTAAATGGCTAGGCTGCAGTCAGTTGAAACTGACCTCATTTGCAAACCCCATGAAGTTCAACAAGGCCAAGTGCGAGATCATGCACAGGGGCTGGGGCAATCCCAAGCACAAATACTGGCTGGGTGGAGAATGGATTGGGAGCAGCCTTGAGGAGAAGGACTTGGTGGAGAAGAAGCTCAGCATGAGCCATCAATGTGTGCTTGCAGACCAGAAAGCCAACCTTATCCTGGACTACATCCAAAAAAGTGTGACCACGTCAAGGGAGCTGATTCTGCCCCTGTACTACCTGCTCTTGTGAGGCCTCACCTGGAGTCCAGTGCTCAGTTCTGGAATTCTTAGCCCAGGAAGGACATGGGTCTATTGGAGTGAGTCCAGAGGAGGCCACAAAGATGATCTTCGGGCTGAAGCACCTCCTGTATGAATACAGGCTGAGAGAGTTGGGAGTTGTTCAGCCTGGAGAAGAGAAGGCTGTATGGAGAAGTTATAGCAACCTTCCAGTACTTAAAGGGGGCCTCCAGGAATGCTAGGGAGGGCCTCTTTATCAGGGAGTGCAGGGATAGGGTGAGGGGGTTGGATTTAAACTGAAAGAGGGGAGATTTACATCAGATATTAGGAAGAGATGTTTTCCTGTGAGGCTAGAGAGGCACTGAGACAGGTTGCCCAGAGAAGTTGTGGATGCCTGGAGGTGTTCACTGCCAGGCTGGATGAGGCTTTGAGCAACATGATGCAGTGGGAGGTGTCTCTGCCCATGGCAGGGCGTTGAAACTGGATGGTGTTTAAGGTCCCTTCCAACCCAAACCATTCCATGATTCTATGATACTATGACTTTTACTTGCATGAGTTAGTGATATAGGGGTGTATATCTTCCATATGGAAGGTAGAGAAATTATTGAAGGAGTTACTGGAAGTCCTGATAGTGGCTCTGAGAGGAACTGTGATATCTTTCCTGTGGAAATCTGGTTCATTTCCCTCTAGAAAACTTCTACATTGATGCAGAACAACCTCAACCCTTTGAGCTCTGGATTTATTTTCAGTGATTTTACGCGTCCAAATATGAATATTTTTACTAAAATAAAGTGAGTTTTCTTCATCTGCATTGATTTACTGGAAACTCATCACTTTCATCTTGGAAGGAAACAACAGAGAGCAAAACTCTGCAGAAAGAAAAGGGAAATAGGCCCCCTTCTAAGTCTGTTCTTAGTGGCAAAACAGGAAAAATCAGCCAAATTCACCCCACTGTGGTTTCAAACGCTCCTTGAATGTAAAACAAACAAGGAGAAAAGAGTAGGAAGCACATATTTAATGAGAGGAAAAAAAGGTTCCAATCCTCTACAAAACAAAAATGCTTATTTCTTGGTCTCTTATCTGAATCTCAGCAGATCTCAACAGGGTTCCAGCAGCAGGCAGAGCTTTGTGGTCCCTGGTACAGCCTTGTTTCTGGTGTTGATACAACTGGACTGAGCCTCCAGGTTAGGTTTAGATGAGATATTAGGAAGAAATTTTTTCCTGTGAGGGTAGTGAGGCACTGGCACAGGTTGCCCCAAGAAGTTGTGGAAAATGTCAAGTGGAAGATGTCCCTACCCATGACAGGGGGTTGGCACTGGATGATCTTTAATGTCTCTTCAAACCTAAAACATTCTACGATTCTATGATTCCTTGCAAAACCTATTCAGCTGGAGCCTCATGGAGTCTCGTCTCTGCGGAGCTGCTTCAAGTGCAACTGTATGATTGAAGCCAAGCTCCCTGGTAGGTAGAGGGCTATGGGAAATCTAAGTATCTCTCCATTTCAGAATGAGCCTGTCTGCACAGAAGGTGGATTTAAACTACTTAGCTCGACTACAACTGACATGGATTAGCTACCTGAGCTTTGACCCTCAAGTCTTGTCAAGCCCTGTCAAGCTTTGCAGCCTGCTCCAAGCTCCCATATTGATGGGGAAATATAAAAAAACAACACACATATATCCCCTGTGTGCTCCAGAGCCCCATCCAACCTGACCTTGAATGTTTTCTAGGGATAGGACCTCCAATACCTCCCTGGGCAACCTGTGCCAATGTTACATCGCCCTCACTGTAAAAAATTTCTTCCTTATATCCAGTCTAAATCTCCTCTCCCTTAGTTTAAAACCATTACTCCTTGTCCTGTCGCAACAGGCCTTATTAAAAAGTCTGCCCCCATCTTTCCTGGGGGAAAGTACTTCCCCTTTCAGTACTGGAAGGCTGCTATAATATCTCCCTGCAGCCTTCTCTTCTCCAGCCTGAACAACCCCAGTTCTCAGCCTCTCCTCATATGGGAGGTGCTACAGCCCTCCGATCATCTGTGTGGCCTCCTCTGAACTCGCTCTAACTGAACCATGTCCTTCCTGTGCTGAAGTCTCTAGATCTGAGCGCAGGACTCCAGGTGATGTCTCACCCGAGGCTAGAATCCCCTCCCTTGACCTGTTTGCCATGTTTCTCATGATGCAGCCCAGGACACAGTTGGCCTTCTGGGCTGTGAGTGCCCATTGCTGGCTCATGCTCAGCACCCCCAAGTCCTTCTCCACAGGGCTGTTCTCAATCCATTCTCCACCCAGCCTGGATTAATACTGAGGATAGCCTCAGCTCCAGTGTAGGACGAGTCCTTATCTAAGCAATGAGATATGACTCTAATAGAGCACCAAGCTGCCCACAGTTCCTACCTGCTTTGGCATTATGGTGGTAATATGTAAGAGCCTGCCTGAAGGGGTTTGTTAATGAGTCTGGGTGGCAGTATATGCAGAGTGGCTAAATATCCGGTGGCTTAGAGAAAATAAAAATCCTGAAAGCCCTGGTTTCACTTCTGTAAGGCTGAATTCATTCAATTAATGGCTTTGAGTGCTTAGCTGTGGTTTAGTGGGAGACTTTATTACCTACTAAAAATCAGAGGGTATTAAAACAATTGTCTCGCATGCAAAGGAAAGTTTGCATTCAGTTCGGCTCAGCAGTCAAATTTACATATTCTCAACCAGATCTGGAGATTTAGAAAGCCTTCATAATTGCATTAAACATGCTCATTCTCCATGTTCTCTCAAGCAGAGCTGATTACCCCAAGTTGGGCAATGCCTGGAGGGAAATTTGCTAAGCCACATGACGTCAACAACTTGCAAAGAAATTTAGTATTTCCAAGGAAATAGCAGTTTCGTTATTCCTGAAAAACGTCTCTTTCCTGGCAGCTCCACGAGGCAGTGCCTGGACTCTTTCAGGGTGACAGTGCTCAGCTCATGCAGGACAGTTCTCACACCCCACCAGTGATCCAACTCAGCTCACTGGCAAGGTCTAATGTCTAGGAAGCATCAGGATTAGACCTACAAAATAACTCCAACCCCATGTCTGTTTTGAACCAGATGTGTCCTGCTCCCTCCACTCCCTGTCCCCATCAGACCAAGGTGAGTGAAGCAGTTGCAGAAGCACTTCCCCTTCTCCATATCTCCATCCCACAGGATAGCTTTCAGTGCTCAGTAAGGGGCTCCAAGAGTTCTACTGCTATTTTCTTGTCCACTTTTTGCAGGAAGTTTATCTGATTTTGTTTATTTTCTTGCTCCTCATCTCAACCAGCTCTGCAGGTTATACCAGGGCTCTCCAGAATGCCCCTGGTCTCAAGTTTGGGTTTTTTAGAGGGAACTGCACACAGTCACAGTGAATCAAAGGGAGTAGGGAATGCTTTTCAAAGGCCACAAACACGGCTTATAGCCACACGATCACGCCCTACCCAAGATGATTGATTTGTTATACTTACAGATCCAATGGGCCAGAGAAGAAAGAGCAGTTTACACAAACAAGAAAGCCTTGCACAGCTTGAGTACCATGCTTCAGTGCCAGCACTTTTGAGGAGCAGCTTCTCACCAGAGGCACTTGCAGAAGTTGAATCCACCCTCCTGATGCTTGCAGGACCACCCATCTCAGTGTCCAGTACTAGGGTAAATCCTCTGCAATGCAGACAGGATCCCACTAGGATGCAGCCTGAAGAAACACAGAACCGTAGAATAATTAAGGTTGGAAAAGACATCTAAGATCATCCAGCTCAACTGTCAGCCCAATACCACCATGTGTACTCAATCATGCCCCAAAGTGCCACAGCTACACCTTTTTTTAACACCTCCAGGGACTCCATCACTTCCCTGGGCAGCCTCTTCCAAGTGCCTGGCCAAATATCTCATGCTGTGCCCTGTCACTAAAGAGGGTAAATTCAAGCTGATAAAAAGAAGACATTTTTTACGCTGAGAGTGGTGAAACACTGGAACAGGTTGGCCAGAGAGGTGAGCAGATGCCCCATGCCTGGAAATATTCAAGGCCAGATTGGAGAGAGCTCTGAGCAACCTCATCTGGCTGAAGAACCTGCAGGGGGGTGGAACTGGATGGGCTTTAAGGATCCCTTCCAACCCAAAATACTCCGTGATTCTGTGTTCACTAGGAAAACCTTCCACTGGGGAAGACAAACCAAATCCAGCACTGCCCAGCCCTCGCAATTCACAACACGCTTTTTCCTTCTGCCACAGCATCAGGAAGGCAGCGTGAAAGTAATAAAATCTCTGCAACAGGGGAGGGAGGACTTTTTTTTTTCCCCTGGCAGGTTGTATGGGCCCATATGTTTATCGAGTTATGGGAAAATCCAACTGCCCAAACAGGTGTCACTGCTCACAACCTACAGTCTCATTTCCTGATCGCATCTTAATCGGCGAGTTGGTTGTGAAAGTTGATTTCTTGCACATTCTTATATCAGTGGGAATTTCTGCCCTTCCCTGACAAGTATTATAGGCAGCCTTTGACATACAGCCCTACAGGACCTAAATAGGCTACTATTCTTTCCCTGCGCTGAAAGGGAGCTTTGTGCCAGGGATTCATTAAACTGCACTGCACAGCCCTTCATAAATGGGCTCAATAATGAACAGTCGATTTAACTGGAAAAGCTGCTGGAGCTGTTAAATTAAAGGGAAATAAAGTGCACTTCAGGCTCAGTCTGCCAGAAGAAGATGTTGACCTAAAAAAAAATTCTTGATTTTATCGAATATCTTACAAACAGGCTAAAATCTTTAGGAAGTTTATACTCCCAACAGTGGGAGAAAGTTTAAAACATACCAGTTTGCTTTCCGCTAATGAAGAAAAATTGACAATAAAATATTCAGTAAAATCAGAAGGAAGGATGAAAGGAATACTCCATTTAAGCTAAATTTAAGCCACTTAATCTAAATTTAATATGGGTGTGTAGATATACGATTGTGTGGCTTATGCAGATCCAGTCCTCTCCTTCCTTGAGTCACTATAGACCACTTTAGCTGGTGCATATTCATACATGTACATATGTACAGTTCCTTCCTCTTTGGTCTTGGTTTCACAGAGATGCTGTTCTATTCCATGAAATTGCTAGTAGACACAGGACTGCAGACCTGGCACCCTGCAGATAAAGCCCTGTTTTCCTCTTGCAGCCTCTGGATGCTGTCGTCTGTTTCCCTTCCCTTCTTTTATTCTTGGTGGGCATTTTGTGTTCTCATGAGATATATTCTCCTGGGATGCCCTATTCCAGATGTTCAAGGCCAGGTTGGATGGGGCTTTGAGCCCCATGAATGGAAGCTGACCCTGCTCATGGCAGGGGGGTTGGAACTGGATGAGCTTTAAGGTCCTTTGGAACACAAACCATTCTATGATTCTATGATTCTATGATTCAATGATTCTATGTTTCTATGATTCTATGATTCTATGATTCTATGATATTCTCTCCAGCAGAAGGGGCAAAGTAGTTTTTGGTGGTTCTCCTGGCACCAGTGAGTGGGTAACGTGTGTTTGGCAGCGCTTCATCACATTGGAAAGAGCTGTTCAAGGGCAAAGCACAAAGCTGTATTGCCTTGTTTCGGGGATCATCACTCCATCAGGAGTAAAGGCTCTCCTGTTCCTTGCCCAGGCTGGGCTGAGCTCTGAGATGCCACTGGACACTTCTGGGTTTCAGCAAGGATTTGCTGAGCTACACAGAGGTGTTTGGGGTGGACTTTAAAACATTTAACCTGAGGTTTTCTATATATGCCTATATTAAGAAATAAGGAAAAAAACCACAAACCAGACATGATTTAGAACTGCAATAGCAATCATTAAAGGTCACTAAAGGCCCTCATCCAATCAACTGTATATATCTAAAGTTTCCTCTGGAACCAAGTTCATAAACTTTCCCTCAGGGAGGGACTTTGCTTCCAGTTTGCCAGTATTAGGTGAGATCCTGGGGATTTACACAGCTCAGTCCTGCAGTGCCCTGGTCTGGGATCAGGCTGCTCAGAAGGCAATGGTTGTTTCATCCATGTGAGGACTGCAGGACTTGGCTGAAACATGGCCCACATGGGGCAGGACTATATCTGTTCTTCTGGGTGAACAGGGAAGTCCATCATTCAGCTGAGCCTGCCCCACCTCAAGATTTTATATGAGCATAATTCTTTATTTTGCTGGGGCTCCTTCAGCATAAAACTAGGCTTGCTTAGTGGTGAATCAGCTCTTCCACCAAGCCATCTTCTTCTCCCTCTTCTGAGCTGTCATCAATATTGTTCCACAGCTGTGTTAACTACTTCATATATGATATATTGTGAAGCATTCTAGCTATGGGAAGGTAGACTGGACGCTTAAGGGCAAAAAATGATAGAATCATAGAATCATGAAATGGTTTGGGTCAGAAGGGACCTTAAAGAACATTCAGTTCCAATGACCCTGCTACGGGGGCAATATGAAAAATTTAGGTGGAATCATAGGATCATAAAATGGTTTGGGTTGGAAGGAACCTTAAAGAACACCCAGTTCCACACACACACAGCCTGCCATAGGCAGGGACACCTCCCACTGGATCAGGTTTCTCAAAGCCCTATCCAACCTGGCCTTGAACACCTCCACAGATCACCTTTGTGGCCTCCTCTGGACCCACTGTAACAGATAACATGTTATCATGTCACAGATCCCCCAGGTTTATTTAAGAGAACAAAGGAATAATAAGAACTATATTGGTGTAGTTGCAGGTATCTGAAGTCACCTCCAAGTGAGGGGCTGTCCAGCATGGTTGAAGCATCATTGGAGAACTACCCGGAGTGGAAGGGAGGGCTGAGCCCAGATGAGGGAGTGCTGAAAGGACAAGCTGAGCTCATAGCTGCGTGGAGGGAAGGTGTCTCATGTCATATGAAGAGATTGGCATGGGGTTTCCTGGCTCAAGGAAGTTCGTTGTTTTCGTTCGTTGTTGGAGGGCAAAGAGACAGGGACCAGAGTCACTGGTGCTCAGCAGTTCTACCCCTCTACTCTCATGAGACCTCACCTAGAGTCCTGTGTTCAGTTCTGGAGACCTCACAGGAAGAACGTGGATCTGTTAGAGTGGGTCAATAGGAGGCCACATAGGTGATCTGAGGGCTGGAGCACCTCCCATATGAGGGCAGGCTGAGAGAGTTGAGGTTGTTCAGCCCAGAAAAGAGAAGGCTCTGAGGAGACGTTATAGCCTTCCAGTACTTAAAGGGGGTACAGGAAGGCTAGTGGGGGGTGGGTGCTCTGCATCAGGGAGTGCAGGGATAGGATGAGGGGGAACAGTTTTAAGCTGAAAGAGGGGAGATTTAAATGAGATACTAGGAAGACATTGTTTTCTGTGAGGATGGTGAGGCACTGGCACCAGGCAGCATCCAGCCCTCCTATGCACTCGCCTATGATGTGGACGCCAAACAACTGGGCCTCTGAGAAACACCTCTTTGCCTTTTGTTTCAGTTGCTGGTTTCAGATACATGCTGACAATTTTGCATCATTTGCTAAATCCTCATTGTTTGTATCAGGTAAGATTTGAGGAGCTCCTGCTTTCCCCAAAACCTTGCAGCACGTCCTGTTAAAGATGACATCAAATAAACTGGTTCCAGCCAAGCAAACAAATATTAGAGGAAGGACAATGTACGGGAAACAAGATGGTGCTTGACATTAGTTGCTTTTTGTTTGCGTTTTATATTTTATTTCCACCCAGCAAAGCATTTCCAAGCAGCACCCTGAATGATTAGCGAAAATAAGAGAATGAGTTTGATCTCAAAACCCACATGTTTACCTGCAGAAATGTCTCTAAGTGAAGACAAATCCCTGCAAATTTCAAGGAATACACAAGTACTGAGGTAAAAATAAAAATTATATGAAAAGTATTTATTAATATGAAAAGTAATATTCTTCCTTATTCTTTTTGAGTGTCTGTAAGTGTTTCCCCAATGTGTGTTTCTACCAGTAGCCAAGTGCCAGACTGCAAGCAGGACGTAATGAAGTGAAATTACAATTTTAACTCCCCAGTACTTTTTTCTGAAGAGGCAAGAGGGGGGGTTTGTACAGCTCTGGTAACAGTGACAATCACCAGCGCTATATCCAGGTGCTGTATTCAAGAAAACAGCCCACAATAGTTATTTGATGCATTCTTTTTTGCAGCAAAGTTCATATTTTTGCAGCTTGGCGGGGGGGGGAATTTTATCTACACCAGGTTATCTTTAATCGAGCCATAAATAATTATGAAAAATTTAGGTGGGATCATAGAATCATAGAACCATAGAATGGTTAGGGTTGGAAGGAACCTTAAAGAACATCCAGTTCCACACACACAAACCCTGCCATGGCAGGGACACCTTCCACTGGGTCAGGGTGCTCAAAGCCTCATCCAACCTGGCCTGGAACACCTCCACAGATGGGGCATCCATGACTTCTCTGGGCAACCTATGCGAGTGCTTCCCCATGCTCACAGTAAAAAATCTCTTCCTAATATGTCATCTAAATCTGAATGCTCATGTTTTCAAAGAGTATGAAAAATACTTAACCCACTGAAGGCAACTTCGCTGAAGAGCTGAAAGCCTGTTGCCATCACCTTGAAAATTATGAAGGAGATGTGAGCAAAAGTCACAGTGGCTTGAAGGAGATGAGTGTTTCTCCAAACAGGAACTTTATAAAATGAAGCTACTATCTGAAACAGTGAAAGCAACATAAAGTTTTTTAAGCTAGTGCTGAGTTCTGTTTTCAGGTGAGCTGCCCCAAGAATTTGATTTGGACATGGTCACTTCCCCATTGCACGCTTCTTCCAGTTTGATTCAGCCTACAGGAAAGATGGGGAGGGCCTCTTTATCAGGGAGAGCAGGGAAAAGACAAGGGGGAATGGATTTAAGCTGAAAGAGATTTAGATTAGATATTAGGAAGAAATTTCTTAGTATGAGGGTGGGAGGCACTGGAACAGGTTCCCCAGAGAAGTCATGTCATTCCTGGAGGTGTTCAAAGTCAGCTTGGATGAGGCTTTGAGCAACCTGATCCAGTGGAAGGTGTTGGAACTGGATGGGCTTTGAAGTCCCTTCTAATTCAAACCATTCTGTGATTCTCTAATTCTATGACATTGGCAACAAGGTGGTTTCTGCCTATGGAGCTGCTCTGGCACTGTTGCATCTTTGTCCACCCCAGGGACAGAGCTTGGGCTCATGTGGTGACATGGTAGGAGCTCTGTCACTCCATGGCAGGCAAGAACACAGCCCAGTTTTTGCAGGTACTTACTAAAGGAACTTACTAAGGTTTTTTACTAAGGTTTTTTTCTAGTGTGTTACAGTGGTTATGAGGTATTTGTGGCACAGGGTTATCTTTAAATGTTGGTCAGGACTGTGTCCCAGTATTTAAATGGCTAAACTCTGTCCCTTTCCAAGATTTTTTCCATAGAAAAGGACACGTGGAAATTTTAATTGCTTTATTTTTATTTGAAAATGCTATTAAAACCATGATCAGTTACGCTTACTGAAAACTATCCTTAGAGAAGTTCAGTCAGCAGAATTTAATCGGCATAAACAGACAGGTAAATGCACCTATCTGTTCCCAGCCTCACCTCCAAACCACTGCAGTGCTGGACTCCTCCAAGGAAGTCTCTGTGATCTGGACCAGGAATATGTTTTTGACATGGTGACATGAACATCTGTCAGGTCCATGTAAAAAAATGTTAGGAGTTGGACATCCAATGCCCTCTGCCTTGCTGCCATGGGGATATCCAGTCTCTGCATTAAATCCCTCCTGGATCCTCTCTCCAGATGTCATGGAATCATAGAACCATGGAATCATAAACATTGAAAAAGAACACTAAGCCCATCCAGTCCAGCCATCAGCCCAACACCACTGTCACCAAACCATGTCACAAAGTGCCACGGCCATATAGTTTTTGTGCACCTCTGGAGATGGTGACTCCGCTTCTTCCCTGGGCTGCCTCTCCCAGTGCTTCACCACTCTTTCAGAAATGGATTTATTTCCTAACAATAATGGCCTTCTGGGAGGCAAACCCAGGTTTTATCTCACAGAAATACCATTATTTCCTGATACCAGCACCAATTTCATTAAGTCACTTTTATTTTCCATATTATTTATTTTCTACCTTGCTGAGGTATGTCTGCAGGGAGTCTAATCCCACCAGGAGCAGGAATTGTTCCCAAGACCCCTTTCATATAGCAAAAATCACCCTGTCATTGGTTCAACACAGTCTGCAGATTGAGATGACCACCAGTCTGCAGGGCTTGAGAACAGCAGCAGTCCCCGCTTCAGCACAAAGACCTTCTTTGGCCCCAGTATGTTCTCACATGGAAACCCCAGACCCCAAATCATCACAAGAGAGGGCTGGGCTTGTTTAGCCTAGAGAAGAGAAGACTCCACTGGAGACCTTATAGCTGCCTTCCAGTACTTACAGGAGGCCTATAGGAAAGATGGGGCGGGGTTCTTTATCAGGGAAAGCAGGGATAGGATGAGGGAGAATGGTTTTAAGCTGAAAGACAGGACATTTAGATTAGATATTAGGAAGACATTCTTTATCCTGAGGGTGGTGAGGCACAGGCACAGGTTGCCCAGAGAAGTTGTGAATGCTCCATCCCTGGAGGTGTTCAAGACCAGGCTGCATGGGGCAAGATGTCCCTGTCCATGGCAGGAGAGTTGGAACTGGATGATGCTTAAGGTCCCTTCCAACCCAAACCATTCTACAATTTTATGAACGCAAACATCAACCACCAAAGCCAATCTGAATTTCAATGGGCTGACTCTCCTGCTTAGATTTGGATATATCTTGTTGAACCGAAGACTTTTTTCATAGCAAGAGGGGTTCAAAACCATTTTGTGGTGCACAGCTTCCTTCCAAATGCTTGTAGGATTCATTAAGAGTTTAAATCGTAATATCTTACTTGCCTATAAATTATCTAGATTAACACATAATAAATCATTAAATGTACATATCCATCCAGAGCAGGAGCATGCTGTGACGAGGAGCTTTGCATACAGCACCACATATAGACTAAAAATAGTTAAAGACTTATTTTTGGAAAGCTACAGCTAACAAAAATGTTGGATTTTTGTTAACCAGAAATGTTTTTTAACCAGATGTTTTCAGTCTTTTCTTAACAGAGCCAGTCGCAGACTATACCCTGAATTATTTCATGTTTAGAAATGGTGTCTTGTTAAAAGAAGAGAGGGAGACGGAGGGAGAGAGTTGCACAAACTGCCATTATCATGCAAATAGCCCCAGAGGAAAAAGGACAGTGAAAATGATAGCACTGATCTAATTATCTGCAGGCCAATATAGCTAAGTCACTGAAAGAGGCCCACAGAAAAGGCTGCCACAGAAACACAAAAAACAGCCAGAAAACAATAAGGAACTTAGCAACAGTATAAAAACGGACTTCTTTCTGTGCACAAAGAGTAGTTTTATGAGCATTTTTCTTGCTTTCAGTTTGCAGAAAAGGTTAGACCACATTTTAAATTCTATGCAAGTTTTTTTTTCCCCTCCCCTCAGTCCCTAAAGATTCTTTGGCACGCCGTCATATCGTTGCGCGCTGGCGGTGGGAACACGGCCACTCCTGCTTAGTGTGTCCAAACCACCACACATGTTGAGGGGCTGCCGAGATCATGCAAGGCAGATTTTGGCAGTGCTCTTTTCAGGGGCTTGGATTTTGATAAAAACATTCAAGCTTTGTCCTTTTCCATAGGGTCATAGAATCAGGCAATCATTAGGGTTGGAAAAGACCTGTAAGATCATCCAAGTGCAGCTGTCAGCCCAACACCACCATGCCTTCTAAACCATGTCACAAAGTGCCACGGCTAAACATTTTTTGAACCCCTCCAGGGATGGGGACTTCCCCACTTCTCTAAGCAGCCTCTTGCAGTGCTTTACCACTCTTTTAGTTAAGAATTTTTTCCTAATATCCAACCTAAACCTGCCCTCGTACAACTTGAGGCCATTTCCTCTCATCCAATCGCTTGTTACTTGGGGCAAAAGACCAAAACCCAGAAGAAATCACACAATTTTGTGTGCTAACGCTCTCATTTTCCTTATAGTGTTCCCAGGGGGTTCCCAGCTGGAAGATGGAGGGTTTTTATGCTACCCGCCTCTCCTCAGGTGACCCATGTAAGGGTGTTGATGCTCCCTCCATGGAGACCCACAGGAGGAGCCCAGCTATTGCAGCCTGCACCTGGGCACAGTCATCCCCACAGCCATAATTCCCCCCACTAAGGCCCCCAGTAAGGACCATGAGATGCTGCTCACCAGATTGCCAAGTATGGTCACTGACAAGCAATTTAAAAAGACTCAAAAGCCACCGATTTTGGCTCTGAAAGAGGACCCCACCTGAGCATCACACCCACAATTCTTTTTTCTGTGGATGTGGCACTTAGAGACATGGTGTAGTGGCAGACTTAGTAGTGTCAGGCGAATGGTTGGGCTCAATGATCTTAAAGGACTTTTCCAACCAAGTGGTTCTAAGATTCTTATTGTCGGAGAGAAATAAGCAGCTCCAGAGTTACTTTTCTGCCCTATCTTAGCAATCTTGCCTGTAATGGCCTGGTTTCCCACTGATCTTGAAGGGAGTCCCCGTGATCAACCAGATGAAACTAGTGCCACTCAGATCCTAAAAGCTCAGGGCACCTGCTAACTTGGCCCAGCGTCCTTTGGAGTTACATGTGTCAAACCAGGGCAGCTGCCCAAAATTTCCTGAAAATGCTTTTTACCCCTTCAGAGGTCAACACAGTCTTTTTTTCTGAGAGGGGAAACTCCCAGCCAGTAACTGTTTCTGTTCATTACAGGTTTAGACCAGACTGGGGTCAAATTTGGAAAGACAAAATTAAGCTGAAAGAGGCAGGATTTAGATTACATATTAGGAAGAAATAGTTTACTCCGAGGATGAGGAGACACGGGAACAGGTTGCCCAGAGACGTCATGGATGCCCCATCCTTGGAGGTGTTCATGGCCATGTTGGATGAATCTTTGAGCAACCCGATCCAATGGGAGGTGTCTGTGCCCATGGCAGGGGGATTAGAACTGGATGATTGGTAAGGTCCCTTCCAACCCAAACCATTCCATGATTCTATGATTTAGAATGCATGTGACTTGAGTGGAGATCTGTGGAAACATGGGTCAAAAAGGGTATTGAACTGGGCAGCAGAACCCTGGTAGATTAGAAATCTGCTAACGAGCCACAGGCAGACCTGTGTGTATCTGCCCTAGTCCTTCCTTCTTCTCCTGCCTTAGTCCCATCTCTTACCACCACCTGGAGCCAGTATCGTGTACAGCCCTGTAAGGAACTGCTCAGGGTTAAACTTCTCCTTTTCTGATCTAGCCAGGTTCATATGAACCCTGAGCAATTCTCCAGTGCACTTCAGTGCACCTCCAAACAACTGTATGACCTTTTCCTTACAGACCTCTAGAAAATACAGATTAGAAAAAAGCAAAGAAAGAAAGAGCAGAAGTCAAGTTGACTTCCAGTCCCTTCCAGCACCTAGAGGGAGACTACAGGAAAGATGGGGAAGAGTTCTTTATCAGGGAGAGCAGGGATAGGATGAAGGGGAATGGTTTCAAGGTGAAAGAGGGGAGATTTAGATTAGATAGTAGGAAGAAATGTTTTCCTGTGAGGATGGTGAGGCACTGACATAGGTTGCCCAGAGATGTCATGGATGGACCATCTGTGGAGGTGTTCAAGGCTTTGAGCAACCTGATGCAGTGGCAGGTGTCCCTGCCCATGGCAGGGGTGGAGGTGGAACTGAATGATCTTTAAGTTCCCTTCCAATCCAAACCATTCTAAGATTATGCTGATGATTATCATTATGAAGAGTGTGGCAGGCAGCTCTTCCTCCAGCATGGCCATCCAACTGTACAAAGACTTCCTTTATTTGAAGATACAACACACACCAACAAAAGAAGTAATCAGATGAAGAAAATTATAATAAATACTAAGACAGAGAAATAAAAGGTACTCATCCCCTGCATCCAGCACTCTGGAGCACTCATTGCATCTTCTTTTGACTTTATAAAGTGTGCACTAAAGTCATCTATTTCCTAGGAAAGCTTTGCTAGCATTTATACGATTGAGGGGGGAGCTGTCATTTCTGTGAACGGGCAGTTAAGGTCAGAAAACAGATTTTGGTAGCAAAATCGGCTGTGTCAGATAAATGTTAGTCATGGTGATTATCTGCCAGGGAACACAAACAGGCTACAAAGCTATAAGAGGAGCTGCTGGCATCAGAGATCCTGTTACAGTTTTTTTCCGTGTACACGGACTTTAATTTATGGAGGCTTTGCAAACAGCATCTGATCACTGTGTCAGATGGTCTGGCACCCGGTCAGCAGCCACCAAGCTTCTACCCTGTTGAACTCACATCCTCATTTGTTGCACTAGAGAGATGTAAGGGGTTTGAGCCTTCATCCTCATAACCCTCTGTGCATTTTTTAGGTCTTCCACATAGCAAGTCTCTCCCCCTCTGATCCCTTTTGTGACAGTATCTGCTGTTGAGCCCAGAGAGTGGTGGTAAATGGTGTGAAATCCAGCTGGAGGCCAGTGACAATTGGGGTTCCCCAGGGCTCAGTGCTGGGTCCAGCCCTGTTCAATGTCTTTATCAATGACCTGGATGAAGGCATCGAGTGCACCCTTAGCAAGTTTGCAGATGACACTAAGCTGGGTGGAAGTGTCAATCTGCTGGAGGGTAGGGAGGCTCTGCAAAGGGATCTGAACAGGCTGGACCACTGGGCTGAGTCCAATGACATGAGGTTTAACAAGGCCAAATGCCGGGTCCTGCACTTGGGGCGCAACAACCCTATGCAGTGCTACAGACTAGGAGAAGTCTGTCTAGAAAGCTGCCTGGAGGAGAGGGACCTGGGGGTGTTGGTTGACAGCTGACTGAACGTGAGCCAGCAGTGTGCCCAGGTGGCCAAGAAGGCCAATGGCATCTTGGCTTGTATCAGAAACGGCGTGACCAGCAGGTCCAGGGAGGTTATTCTCCCTCTGTACTCAGCACTGGTGAGACCGCTCCTCGAAAACTGTGTTCCGTTCTGGGCCCCTCACCACAAGAAGGATGTTGAGGCTCTGGAGCGAGTCCAGAGAAGAGCAACAAAGCTGGTGAGGGGGCTGGAGAACAGGCCTTATGAGGAGCGGCTGAGAGAGCTGGGGTTGTTTAGCCTGGAGAAGAGGAGGCTGAGGGGTGACCTCATTGCTCTCCACAGCTACCTGAAAGGAGGTTGTAGAGAGGAGGGTGCTGGCCTCTTCTCCCAAGTGACAGGGGACAGGACAAGAGGGAATGGCCTTAAGCTCCACCAGGGGAGATTTAGGCTGGACATTAGGAAAAAATTCTTCACAGAAAGGGTCATTGGGCACTGGAACAGGCTGCCCAGGGAGGTGGTTGATTCACCTTCCCTGGAGGTGTTTAAGGCACGGGTGGACGAGGTGCTAAGGGACATGTTTGATAGGAATGGTTGGACTCAGTGATCCGGTGGGTCTCTTCCAACCTGGTTATTCTATGATTCTATGATTCAATACACGCTGTTCCCTCTCTTTTTTTTTTTTAAACTTGCTTCTTCCTAGACCACTCTGTTGGAAAAAATTACCTCATCAGAGAAATATCTGACATTTCAGCTGATCTAAATTCAAAATACACTGAGCTTTGAACAGCACAGCACTGCACACAAAGACATGTGACAGGCAAGCCATAGTAGATACCTCAGAAAGGAATCAGATCAAGCACTAGGTTGGTTAACAAGGACCACGAAAACTCAACTTAATTGTCAGTATCTAAACCACAGCTTTATAATTTCGGTATGCAATATGTCTAATTCCTTTTGATGTTTCCCAGCTGCAAAGTACACACAAGTAATCTGCTGTGATGGAGGTGTGGGGATGCACTATGACGTGAAAGGCTGTGTAGAAAAGTCCAACAATAACACAATTGGATAACACTTCTTTAAGACTTCTCTGGATTATAGTGACAAGGGAGCTGAGACCAGAGGTGACTTTGTCAGTATACCCTGGGACAGACACCATCAGCACACCAGCTCTTCCAATCACCAAGCAAAAAATATTACCTTTCTTAAAGTGCCTGGGATACATAGATCCTTTCTGAGCACATAGAATCATAGAATAGTTTGGGTTGGAAGGGACTTTAAAGATCATCTAATTCCAACCTCCCTGCAATGGACAGGGACACCTCCCACTAGATCAGGCTGCCCAAGGCCCCATCCAACCTGGTCAGTGTAGAAGAACTGTCTGAGCTGTTAGTCTGGAGAGACATTTTCCAGCCACTTTGACTAGTATCTGATTTCTGGCCTGCCCTAATCCTAGTCTTAGTTGATCCTGCTGGTCTTGGTCCGTAGTTACTGGACAAAGAGGGGTTGGTTATGCCTCTATGGCATTGGTCAAAGTTGGGCAGCTGGGGCCAAAGGGGCTGTCTGGGTGGTATATGTGTTTAGGTTTATACAGGGCCAGAAGACACCATCTGCATCATGAAGCCCAGATAGATACACAGAGGTCCCCAAGCCACGAGTGGGAGCAGAATGGGGACAGTTTGTGGTGAGAGTAGTCTATGACTTATAGCTCTTCCCAAGGGTCTCCTCTGGCCTCTGTCAGGGAGAGGACATGAAGCTGCTATAGGAGACATACAGTTCAGAAGGATCTAAAGAGCATCCATTCCACTTGCCACTATGCAAGGAAATCAATGCCAGCAGAAGACCAAATCAGGACCTGTAAGATGTCTCAGGAAGAGAGGAGGGGAGCCCTGCTATGTTGGTGTCCGGGTTTCTACCGTAGCAGGGAATTCATGGCATAAAATCTCAGATGATGCTATGAAGTGCCCCAATGTTCACTCTACAGCAGAAAGAAAATAAAATGCTACTTTAAGAGCACAGTGTAGAAGAAGTTGACTTGCACCTCTCACACTGATGTCTGATAATTCAGGATCCACTGGGACAGAGAACAGAAGTGCTCCTGCAGCTTTGTGCCAAAGAAATGTGAGGCCCTGGGTTCAGGGATCTGCTTCCAGTGTTGCTTTGCTATTTAACATGAAAAAACAAACAGCTGCTCCCTCTCACTTCCACCCTCCCCATCTCCTCCTCCATCAGAAATGACTGAGGGATGTCCTTACTTCCATAGGATGTTCCCTGATGTCCTCTTCAGCTGTGACAGCAACTCTCTCCCCTGAGGGTGAGCCTCAGAGACAAGGGTGTTTTATCCATCAGGGTATTAGCTGGAGATCAGATACAACTCCCTGCCCAGAGGGACATTTCTTGTTGGGCCAGTCCTTGAGCCTCACTCCCCTAGAGGTACTTAATCCCTTGCAGTTTCTGGTGTGACTCAGGGAATATTGCCTAAGTCCAGAGATGAACTATAACAGTAACTATCCAGAGCTGCAAGACTTAAAGGAGAACATCACATTGTTTGGCGACAACCCCTTCCAACTAAAGCAAATAAAAAAAGATATTGTTTTTTTAAAAAATAAACCTCCCAAATACTTCAGAAAATTCACGGTATTATCCATTTTCCAAATTTTCCTCTATCTATTCACCACACGCAGTATTACATTTCTGGGTTTGCAAATGAGAGGGAAAATGAGAGGAAAATGAAGAAGTAGGAAATAGTAAAAACATTTTCAATCTTGCCAGAAAAACAGCTTCCCTGATTTAAAAAATCAGACTTTCTTATTTTCAAAATAACACTTCGTAAAACCAATCTCATTTAGAAATCTCAGACAGCTCTTGGTAACATGTTGCCCTAAGAGCAGCTCTGTATTCCTGCATCCATCACCACAGCAGTCACATGGACACACCATTCACGTTGCCTTTCTTCCTCCCTGACACGGCGGCTCCACATAGCATCATGGCAAAAAGTAAGAGAGTGGCTCCTGATCATCGTTGAATGTGTGTTCTGTGCATGTGTGTGCATGTTCACGTATTTGTGCATGTGCAAATTCCCACGCCAAGCCAGGGCCTGCTATAGTTTGGCTTTCTCTCAAGCAAAGACATGCACATCTCATAACTTGTTACTGTCACTGTCTCCCTTTTTTTTTTAACATAAAAATTTGCCCAAAAGCAGTTGTGTAAAGATGCAATCAGCTAATTAGTTGCAATTGGAATAATGTGGCAGGAGAAAGGCTGTAGGACTGGTAATGTGGGTTCCTTGCCCTCCTTGAGGACTCAGCCTACTTAGGGGGACAAAGCTGCCAGCACATTTTCAGGAGCCAATTGTTTCCCAGTCGGGGTTATCCAAGGGTAAGATCATGGTGGCCACTGTGCTGAAATCTTGTTCTTTGCTCTGGATTTCATCCTACCATGACAACAGGCACAGAGAGATCCTGTGATGGCACGAAGATGTAGGTTCCAACCCGTAGGTCCCAACCCCAGAGCAGGAAAGCCACCAGGACACCACTTATGTCACCCTTCCAGGCTCTCAGGGCTGCTTTTCCAGGAGCTGTGTATTGACTTGCCTCAACCCAAAACAACAATGTCAGTCATCATTCCTCTTCCCAGCTCGATCCCCACCCCCCAGAGTAAGGAAAAGCATCAAATAATCCTCCTCCGTTTGGTGTGTGGTCCGGTTTTCCATGTCATCATGCAGACAGTACAGAGACGGGGGTCAGGCGGGTCATCAGAATGCTAATAAGAAATCTGATTGATGAGCCGGTGCCTCGGGGATGAATGGGATACTTAATTAATGACTTCTGCTCTGTTTAAGAAAAAGTTTCCCTTAACTCCAATCCCCCTTTTTCTTAAAAAAAAAAAATCCTCTATAATCCTAAGTTTTCCAAACAGCATAAAGGGAACTTCAAAGAAAGACATGGTCAGTTTTTATGTGTTGGGTTGGTTCAGTGATTCTTTCCTTTCTTTGTTTACAAGGGCAGCCAGGCTTGATTCCAAGGCTGAAAAAGAAAAGGCCACATTGTTCAACCAGAATCTGGATTTTTACAAGAAATTTCCTCCTTCCCAGTAGGGCAATTAACTGCTTCATTTCTGGGTCCGTGAGTACCAAACCACCCTGCCAGCACTGTGAAACTCGGTAGCGGTTGGTTCCTGCCAAAACACGGCTCTGCTTCCGAAACAAGATGCACTATGGAGATGTTATTGTCCCATTAAAAGCTCACCAGTGAGCCAAGATTCAAGTTTTTTATCTTTGCAGGGAAATAAAAGCCCATCAGGGAAAATACCTGGTAGGTATTTAGCTTAGGAACATCAGCCTGTGTATTCAGGGTGATTCAGTTGTGATTTCAAAACAGTAATTAGCAATGTGAAAACAGCAACAGTTTCCAATGATCCCTTCCGGATTGATTTGGAAGGTTATTTCATGCTAAATGAATAGCAGCAGGAAAGAAGATGAAAAAGGAAACCCACACAAATGAATTTTTTAACTCTGAGGTCTTTTTTTTTTAGGCACCAGCTCAGCTGTGGCATTCAGGGCAGAACAAGCTGCTCAGTATCAGCACCGGGCAGACAGGAGATGCCAACAAAGTGATGCCGGTGATGGATCAGGACCCACGTGTCTTCCACCCAAATTCGGTCACTCCCAGCAGATGGCTCAGGCTGCCTTGTGGGTCTAAACACCATGAAATGCAGCCAGGTCCTGGGGCTCTGCAGATTCGTGGGACCTCAGTTCCCTTAGTGGATCCAAGAGGGGAAGGAAATGGTGTGCCTCATTCCTACACGGGCTCCAGCAGCCCCTCACTTGGGTTTAGGGACATCCTTTGCAATAAGCCCATTGCACCAACAATTCACTAAGTGGGAGCTGCCTAAGTACTCCAAGTTAAGTGTATACTTAAGTGCCTAGTTGCTCTGAAGCCCATAGGAGGAAGGGATGGATGCTGACGGAGCCAGCAGCTGTCCCTCATAGCAATGCTCAGACCAGGCTCACAGGACCTGAAGGCTGCCTTTTGTTGGATTGTTGGAACTGAATCTTGATTTTGATGTCTTGATTTTACCTTCCTTTTGCTGTAATCCTGTGTGCATTTGACCTCACAGGCTGATATGTTCAGCTGTAGCTTGAAATATAATTAAAAATAATTTTTTTTTTAAATGTCAAGGCACAGAGAGTTTGCACCAGTCTGAAATCTGGGCATGGAAGAAAATGTGTGAAGTCCAGAAGAAGAAATGGCAGGCATGTCTTTAACCTGACAGCCTACTCTACTGGATATTTGTGCTTTTTGAAAAACAGTGCATGAATTTTCTAAGGGAGCAGACACCTGCTTTGGCCTAAGGATTTAGACGTGCAGTTACTCTTCCCTGCCTCACTGGTGAAATTCCCCCTTGTTAAATTTTCACTCTTGGAGGATTTAGGAGTCCCTCCTTTAGATATTTTGTAACCTAAAAAGAATTGATATATTTAAAGTGATGGGAAAGTTCAGTCACCCTCCTCCCTCCGAGCTTGACTTCTGAAGCTGTGATCTCCTACTTGATTTTATGTAAGAGATCAACCCTTCAGAGAGGCAGAAAAGCAGGAACGTAAATGCCCACCTGTCTTTATCCAGAACTGGTGTGACCCACCTGACCACTATTTTCAGGAATTTGAACAAGCCCTGGTTTAATTTTCATAGAATCATAGAATCATTGAGGCTGGAAAGGACCTCTGAGATCATCAAGTCCAACCATCAACACAACACCACCATGCTGACTAGACCATGTCCTGAAGTGCCACATTTACATGTTTTTTGAACCCCTCCTGGGACAGGTACTCCACCACTTCTCCAGGCAGCCTCTTTCACTCCTTCACCACTCTTTCAGTAAAGAAATTTTTCCTAATATCCAATCTAAACCTCTCCTGGTGCAACTTGAGGCACTTAAATTTTAGCCCTTCAGCTTTTTCTGCTTAATAAACAAAAAGGCTTTAAATAAGCTGGGCGACAGAAGCAAGAGGAGGAGAACAGAGATGTGGGAATGGAGCAGGTCTCCGACACTCCTGGGGACCATGCTTGGGATGCACTCACTAAAGGGAAGGGAGGAAAAGAAGCAAGTGAGAAAAGACCTGCCAAGTGATGCTGGGAAGCCAAGAAGGAAAAAAAAAAACAAACCAAGGTTTGCTGCCAGGACCTGATTTGCATTTGTGTTGGGCACTTGGGGAATACAGATCAGAACATTCTTTATTTTTAAGGGGAATTCAGGGAATATCAGCAGCAGCATCCGTGCATAAGCATGAGAGGGAGAAAAAGGAAGTATTTTGATGATTCTGTTCTTAGGCAGCAACAGTAGTAACATCATAACTACACAACTCTACCACTTTTTTTCAACAGTCCTGCCAAGGAAAGCAGCACAGGCAAAAAAATTGCTGTCACTTCTGGCAGTAGTGCATGTGGGAGAAGCTCAGGAGGGAGGTTAGATGGGGATGGATGTCACTAGCAATTGATTGTTAAATTGTGAACAAGAGGAAGGACCCAGACTCTGACATCAGAGCTCCCGCCACTGATGCCCACAAGGCTCTGCAGCCCTTCTGTCTGCTGCTGAGCACTGGCAGTGCAAAAGGAAAATTGAAAAAGAACACTGGCCAAACACTGAAGAGGCCACAAAAAGAAGAGTCATTCATGGCCAGTGAAACAAGTTGTACAGCTGAGCTTTTCTGTAAACCTCAGGCTGTGACTGCTCACTGTGGGTGTATAATGCACTCATGGATCCTAGTTTCCCACTGGTTCCTAGTTGGAGATTCCATCTGTACATGTTTCATAGAAGCATAAAACATCAAAGGCTGGAAAAGACCTCTAAGATCATCAAGTCCAACCATCAGCCCAGCACCACTGTGTCACCTTGATCCTAAGTGACATGCTCGCATGTTTTTCTGAACACCTCTAGAGATGAGGACTCCAGCACTACCCTGTGCAGCCTCTTCCAATGCTTCACCACTCCTAGGGTAAAATTTTTCCCAATATCCAATCTAAACCCCCAGCACAACTTGAAACCATTTCCTCTTGACCTATCACTTATTACTTGGGAAAAGAGCCCGACCCATTCCTGGCTCCAACCTGCTTTCCAGGAAGTGCAGAGAGTGATGAGGTCTCCCATCAGCCTCCTCTTTTCCAGATTAAACAACCTCAGTTCTCTCAGATGTTTCTCATAAGACTTGTGCTCCAGATCCTTCACCAGCTCAATGCTGGCCTTGAAGCTCTTGCAGTGATGGAGCAACCATTCAGTTACAGGACTATCTATCCCTGCATCTCCTAAATACAATAAATGCCTTCCTCCTGGACTTCTAGAGGCTCCCAGTCTGATGGGTTTCAGAGGCATCTCTCCTGAGCAGATGGACTTCTGCTTTAGTTCTGGTTTATTTGAACAGCCATCTGAATTTTACTCAAATTGTGAAAAAACAGTGAAATAGCAAAAGTTGTGTCAGATGGGAAAAGGGACCCACGCAGTACAATGTTTTCTGATAGTAAATGTAAAGACTGGTCCCAGGCACCGCTCTGCTCTGTCTCCAATGGGGAGGCTGTAAGCACTTTGCTGGATCATTGACCCAGACAACTCTGCAGACAGACACATGTTGGCTTCTCACATGCCAGGCACTCCCAGTGGAGGGTGAACTGGTTCACCTGCCTACCACCAAGCAGCTCCATGTGGCCAGCTTCTTTTTGCTGGACAATTTTGTGGAGATTTGCTCATTTTGCACTTTTAAGGACCAAAAAGAACCAGGGAGTCCACCTCATAGCCCAAGTCAAAGTGTTGACTCTACTTCCCACGTAACAACTTCAACCTCAGTTCGTGGCCATTGATGCTCCAGGAAGGCTCCACATACAGCTGATGCAGAGGAACTGGGGGAAACAGTTGTTTCCTGGCCACCAGCAGCGATATCTCTCTTATGCAGATGATCAGATGAGGACATGGGTCTTCCACCTCAGGTCTGTTACTGTGTTATAGGAACAGGTCTGAGGCAAAATCTCTTCTGCTATAAACAAACATCTACTATTTATCCCTGTACTGATGGCCAGGAAGCCTTTTCTGATCCTTTGAATGCGCCTGAGAAACATTTACTCCCATGTTTAAACAAACCACATACTCCTCTGCATAAGGATGGGTCAAAACCAGGGAGGTTTTCCTTCTCTGTTTGTTGGTGGTATGTACCAGATCAAAGCAACATGATCAGTAGCCCTCCAGTGTCATTTACCAGCTGAAAAACAACTGAAGTGTTACTTCGGCCTGATTCACTTTCAGCTGTTCACATAATTCCTTCTTCTACCTTTGCAGCAACATTTAGACCATGTAAAGCATCAGCTGGGTGAAGAAGGGTCATAAACCCCAAACACTGATGGAAAAAGGTTTAAAACTGCAGCTGTAGCTTGGACCTCTTGGCATCTACATGCTGGGGTCTGTAGGTGTGGCAGAAGACGTTGTCCACTACACGCATTCTCAGTTTTCATATATGTCCTCTTCATCCAGGAAGGCTCCATTCACAAAGACAAGTTTCAGACAGAAATTTGCTGCCATTCCTAGATGTTTTGGAGGATGGCGGGGGGGAGGAGGAGGAGGAGGGAGGGACTGAGTGGAGTTCGAGCCCCTGGCTTACTCTGCTGATCAAATCCCGGGCTGTGGCATTACCTTCCTTTTCAGCTGACCCAGTTCGAGCACTGTGACTGCCTATTCCCACGCCACGTCAAAGAGAAGGTTTACATTGTTCACTGGATATCAATTTAAATTATTCTGGGGTGCTTGGAAACCACCTTCCCCCCCCTTCAGTCTCCATGGGGACTATCGCAGAGGCTGGGAGACATCAATCGGCAGCCACTGCCTCAACAATCTTTCTCTCCTTCTACTGCAAACTCTTGTGAGCAATTTTCACTGTCAGCATAAGGGGACATACTCATATTTCACTGCACAGCTTGCTAGGACAAGATAGATAGATAGATAGATAGATAGATAGATAGATAGATAGATAGATAGATAGATAGATAGATAGATTTCTTTGCTCATTAGGCAGTATACAGTTTCCTATTAATACCAGTTTCCATTTGTTCATTAGGTTCACACACTTGTGTTGTGGTTCTTTTCTTCACACCAACATCCTGCTGCTTGTTGATGGTATTAATAATACACCCAGCGGGAGGCTGTGCCCCCTGGGTTCAGGCTGTCTGAATAATTATTGAATGACATTAGGGTTGTTCTGTAAATTACTTTGTGACCCAGGAATTCAGCAGGTTACTGCTATAATTCAGACTCTTGCACTTGATTACACTCACCTCCT